>NW_027397066.1:1994623-2092809 GCF_003265705.2 Callorhinus ursinus
GGAGGGGTAGCCTGCGCCCTGCGCGCCCTCGTCTGGGCCTGCTGCCGAGACCTGCCGCCTCCCCGCCACGTGCGGCGCGTCGGCGCCCGGCGAGCAGGGTCCCGGCCCGCGGCCGAGGAGGCCAGACCGCCTTGCGGAGCGGGCAAGCAGCGGCCAGCCCGCGTGGTTCTCAGAGGACGGAGAGGAGAAGCGCGTACGCCGCCCTGAGCAAGAACCTGCCTTGGTGCTTGCGGACTGGTGTCTGGGCGTGGCGTCTCGATTTTGAGGTTTGAGCTGAGGCGTTACGGTGCGAAGTGCGCGCAAGTGAGAGTTCAGCCGCCCGTCCGAGTACAGGCAGCCGCTGGCCCAGCCCTTCGTTCCGAGAGCGCTGGCGGAGCCCTGCCACAGAGCCGCCCCCCTGTGCCCCTCCAGCCCCTGGGCTCCTGCCGAGTCGGGGACGGAGCAGGTGCTTGGTGTTCGTGCTGCGATCGATCGCGACTGATGCCCGCGCGAGGTGCGCACTGGCCGGAACCCCGTGTTGAAGACCACGTGGGAGGGGCGTTTTATGCACCGTGTCCCGGGGCTGGGGTTCCGTCCTGGGCGCACCTGGCCGGGAAGGGCGCTCCTGGTGACTCGGGGTGCTGTTGGGAAGCATCAGCGCGTTCCTCTTGTGACTGGAATAGTGAGTTAACCTGGAATACCGCTCTTCTCAGATCCTTGGGGTTTGTTTTCTTTCTAATGCACCCCCTTCCCATCTGAGTCCTTCACGAGGAAAGGTGGGACCAGAAAGTGCCTGGTTCCCCAACTCATTGGAGACCTTGGGTCAGAAACATTCGTCAGGAATTCTTACAGTCACTGGTGCCGAGAATTAGGTATACCCAAGAGAGGGTTTATGTGGAAGGATCCAGATTTAAGAAGCAGTGGACTTTTATTTTCTAAAGTGTCTCCTGTCATTAAGAGTTGAGAATAGAGACCTTCTCCTGAATTATTTTGAATAGGAGACTGCAGATGGATGGGAAGAGAACGGGGTCTGACTTTTCTGTTAAGGCAGTGGGGCGACCTCAGCAGTAGGTTTCAGTGGAGCGTTTGATTGTGTCTGGTGTTCCTCACTTTGAACTCCAGATTGGTCACAGTCCTCCGTGGAAATCGGGTCTGACGCAAGCTCAACCTGTTTTCTTTCCACTGTACCGTCACCTTGGCATAATGTCGGAAAACAGACTCTTGTATCAAGCAGATTTCCGTACAGTGCTGTAGAGACTGGATAAGGAGGTAAATGTAAGGGCTCTCTAAGTGCTAAATACATAAAAGCAGGGGGGCGCTTGGCTGTCTCATTCAGAAGAGTGTGTGACTCTTGGTCTCGGGGTTGTGAGTTCGAGCCCCACGTGGGATGTAGAGATTCTTAAATAAATACAATCTTAAAAAAAATAAATACATAAAACCAGTATTTTCTGCCATAAAGCCTAGGACTGCAGTGATGCTTTCAAAAGAGTTCTAATTTTTGTTCCGTAAAGTATTAACTCGTAGTGGTGTAATTTTTATGAGGTCTGCCCCTCATCAGCAAAGGGTGTTTACTCTTGTGTTCGGAAAGAGTCGTTTTGTCTGTGTGGCTAATGGTTGGAGAAGTTAAATACGAAATATCAGGAAGATGAATATATACTGAGTGTTGGTTATAACTTAGAGCTGTTCTCCCAAGTTGAAACTTTATTTGCTTTAGCAGCTCATGCATGGCTAGTTCCTCATTTAGTTTCTCTGGCTCATGTATTGGAAAATTAATGTTTGGAAGGAGTGTACATAGCACAGCAGTTATATGTTGGCCCTGGAAATTACACTGTTGATTTAATACTATGAGTGAGTCCAGTCATTTTCTAGATTTATTTCAAATAAAATCAGTCTCTCTTTGTTCTCAAACAGAAGGTGTTTAAAACCGTTCCTCCTTTTCAGGAATGTTGGCAGATAATGTTGCAGTGAAAAAGTTGTTTGTCACTTTGCCAGGCACACTTTAAGGAAATAGAAAATGATCATACTGTTAATAAAACACAAAATTGCTGGGTTTTTTAAACATTTAAAATATTTTCCTGTGGGGGCGCCTGGGTGGCTCAGTCGTTAAGCGTCTGCCTTCGGCTCAGGTCGTGATCCCAGGGTCCTGGGATCGAGCCCCGCATCGGGCTCCCGGCTCCGCGGGGAGCCTGCTTCTCCCTCTCCCACTCCCCCTGCTTGTGTTGCCTCTCTCGCTGTGTCTCTCTGTCACATAAATCTTGAAAAAAATTTTTTTCCTGTGTTATACATTTGTTAAGCAATTTGTGACCTCTCATGGCTTTAAATGATAATCTTAAATTGTTTCACATCATACTTCTGAGGAGACTTTCACCCCGTTTTGTCTCTTGGAGAAACCGATAGCATAAATGCAGAGAGGAGAGTAAGGATACATTTCATGTGGATTTTGGTCTTCTGTGCAGTGTGCCGCTTAGCGTCTGACACGTAGTTCATACACCTGGTATCATTCTTGCTGTCTCTTGCTGAGGCTTCCTCCCCAGGATTTGGGTTGCCAGGGGTTTCTAGAAGTAGCTTATAAATCCTTTGATTCCAGAAGTATAGTAGCTCATATTTTTGTTTCCTTCATTTGATCCCACACCCAAGAGCTACTTAATGCATTTTTGTTATAAAAAAAAAAAAAGAACAACTTTTGTGTTCATTTGGACATGTTCTTGTTTGCTTGCTATTCCCACCTGTGCCGGAGGCCCTCCTTGCTTTCTTCTTGTTCATTTTCCATCCTTCTAGAATCCAGTTTCCCTTCATCTTCATAGCTTGCTCCGATTCTTCCAGCTCCGAGGCACTCTCTGCCCTCGGGGAATTTGGAACTTGGGGTTCAGAACACTGTGTAGTCAGTGATTCTCATGCTAAATTGTAATCCGTGTGCGGGCAGGGCATAGGTTTACCTTGATTTTTTATTCCTTTCAGTGCTGGCTAGCCGTGTAATCGGTACTTGGCAAACAGTTGGAGACTAAGGGGGGTGATTTGTTATTTTGCTAAATTCAAGAAAGAGAAGGTGACATTCATATTGAAAACGAAAGGATTGGCTCCCTTCGGAGGGAATGAAGTGTGTTCCAAGTTTGCTGTAGTGCCTGGTGGTTGCTAAGGATAGCTAACATCAGTGCCCGTTTGCTCTGTCCAGGCAGCAAGCTAAATTCTTTATGGGCATTACCCCAGCCAGTCCTATCCCGTAAAACCGGGCCGACAATAATTCTACTTTGAAGTGTTAAGAGGATTGCATGGGATAATGTGGCACAGTGCTTGGCACTCAGAAAGTGCTCAGTAAAGGGTAGTAAGTCGTGGCTGTAGATTTTGTTATGTCCAGTGTCATGATGAAGAGCTCGCACTTGAACATGCAGTTGTGTTAATTGACCTTGAACCTCATTCTTTGTCTCTAGTCCATTCTCATTCTTAGATTTCCCAAAAGCATAGCCTTCCTTTTCCTGAATTATCATGTATGGGAGGTCCTTGAACCTTATTTAGCCTCAAGCTTTATTACTTCCCACATCCATTCCTGTCTGTCCTCACCCAGTGCATACCCCCCCCCCCCCCGCCCCTCAACGCCGTGGTCCTCTATAGCTCTTAAGTTGGCTGAGGGCCAGAATTTCCTAGCTGGTCTATTTCCAGACTTTCTTCTCCTTTATCATCCCCAATGCTGCTAGAATACTGTTTCTAAAACACAGATCTGTTCTCTTAATCTTCTGTTTACAGTATGGCCCTAGACCTCCATTCCAGGACCCCCACAGGGTCCTACCTGACTCAGTGACCTGCTCTGCTTTCCTTGGCCATCTGTATTACACCCCTTCGTGCCTTCCCGCCTGCTGAAGTCCTTTTCCTCCTCCATGTTCCAGCTCGAGTGTCTTTCCCAGAACTTCAACACTCCTGCAGGAGGCTTGCTCGTTCCATCTTTTGTGCCACTGTCGTGCCCAGAATGAGCGGTTACTTCACTGGGCTGACTTGAGGCAGCTCCAGGTCTCCCTTCTGGGTCACCAGTAGCCCTGTGGTAGCCGCCAGTATATGCTGTACAAATGCCAACTGTGATTGTGGACAAAAGAGCACGTCTCAGGAATTCTTTCAATACCGATGACAACCAGAAATTAAGGTTTCAAACTAAGCTGTCTTTTTAGACTAGTGGTCTGGAAACAGAGAACAAAAACTGAGATTTTATTCAACTTTGGAATGTCAGTAGTGAGTGCTTTTTATTACATTTTGAGTTTAATATTTGTTTTTATTAAATCAGTATTAAAATGTAATTATATCTGCAAGGCAAGCTCTAGTTCCCCTCTCAGTATTTACATGCTCATCACTAGCAAAGATAGCAGGATCAACTATAACTAGTTATGATGTTAGCAAAAGGCCAGGCACATGCGTTTTTGTTTTTTTGGGTTTTTTTTTCTGGAATGGAAACTATTTGTTTTTACCAAATTGAAAGAGAGTTCCTAGTTCAAAGACCACATGGCGATACTACCTTTGTTGCCCCCTTACTGCTGTGCTACTTTGTCTCACTTCCTGGCAGAGACATTGTGCTTGAGTGTTTGCAGGGTAATCCTAGAGCCTTTGTGTGAGCATTTGTGTGCACTAAGTTTGCCAGGTCAACAAGGCTACTGGTGGTGTTCCCCACTCCCCTCACCTCTAGGGGCAGGTGTTGTTATTCCCTTTCACAGCTGAGGGAAGGAGAAGTGACTTGCTCAAGGTCACATCACTAGTAAATGGGATGTTTCAGGGTTCAGGTCTGGCCCCAAACACATGATCTAACCAATCATGTAATGCTGTCTGTTGAAAGACTTCCTCAGTTTGCTGCTTTTAATGGAAATGGGTTGATGTTTTGTCTTTAGCTTCTGGCATGAAATTAGCTTTCTAGATGTGGGAATGTTGCTCTTCGGCTGGTTGGACAACGTGAAAGCACGGTTGGCAGAAGTTGGGATGTGGCAGGGAAGGTGAAGCCACTGGATTCGCATCTGACAAGGAGACATTTGGAGATGGTGTCTGTGTTTGAGCCACGAGAATTATAGAGCCAACAGTGTTGTTCAGAGTTACATTGGGAGTCCATACCGGAGCTGAAAGTGATAGTAAAGTGTTTGGCGATGGGGCAAGGCCTTCCTGATGTCACTCTGGTTCTGGAAGGAAGGGACTTGGAGCCTCTCTGTTCCCTGTTTTTATTACATTTGCCTCCCATGCTCATGCTCTTTCCTTCAGGTGCTTCATTGGGTTAAACACAGCCTATTCTCAAAAGGACAGCCTCCTCATGTCCCTTCATCGAGCTAGGAACAGAATTCTTGACTGGTTCTGTTCTACTAATTTAAAAAAAATTACCGAAGAATCCATAATTTTAAAAATCAGAGAATAAAAGAACTTCTGACAGAAAGCTCTAGCCTTCCTCCTCCTCCTCCTCCTCCTCTAGACTGAATGTTTATCCCTTCCCCACCCCCCCACCTCCCACCAATTCACATGTTGAAACCTAATCCCCACTGTGATGGTATTTGGAGGTGCTTAGGTCATGAAGGTAGAGCCCTCTTACAGGGGACAGTGCCCTTATAAAAGATACCCCCAAAGAGCTCCCTGGCCCCTTGCACCGCATGAGGACGCAGTGAGAGGACAGCCGTCCGGGAACCGTGAGCAGGCATTCACCAGGCGCTGAGTCTGTGCACCTTGATCGTGGACTTCCCGTCTCTAGAACTGTGAGAAGTGTTGTATATAACCCCCCCCACCCCATGTATGGTATTTTGTTATAGCAGCAGGAGCAGAGGAAGACCCCACTCCCCTCAGGGGCAGCCACACTGATTCTTTTCATGGTTTCTGTTTTAGTTATTCTGGTGGTTACTGTTGCATTTCTGAAGAATAGTGCTTGTCGGTTTAGACTTCTATTCACTTTATGCTGTTGGACGAGGCCATAGCTCCCCTAAACCAGCTGGTCCGTCTTCCTTCTCCCTCATTCATGTAGTTACGTCACTGTTTTAAATTCCTGTATTGGTTATCTTTAGAACTTAAAAAATTATTGGAATTCTCAGACTCTTAAGACTTTTGCTCCCAAAGGGCACGGAGTATTATTTTACTGTTTATATTAGTGAGCTTGGGCTGCCATAACAAAATAACACAAACTGGGTGTTTTATTTATTTATTTATTTATTTATTCATTCATTTATTTATTTATAAGATTTTATTTACTTATTTGACAGAGAGAGAGAGCGAGAGAGGGAACACAAGCAGGGGGAGTGGGAGAGGGAGAAGCAGGCTTCATGCTGAGCAGTGAGCCCAATGCGGGGCTCGATCCCAGGACCCTGGGACCATGACCTGAGCTGAAGGCAGACGCTTAAGGACTGAGCCACCCAGGCGCCCCTGGACTCAGTGTTTTAAAGAACAGAAATGCTTGGGGTTTTTTTGTTTTTTGTTTTCATTTTGTTTTGTTTTTACAGTTCTGAAGGCTAGGAATCCAAGGTCAAGGTTCCACCATGGTTGATTTCTGGTGAGGACTCTCTTCCTGGGTTCTACAAGACTGCCTTCTCCCTGCGTCCTCCCATAGCCTTTCCTCTGTGTTTATGCTGAGAAACAGAGATTTTTCTGCTGACTCCTCCTCTTATGAGTACACCTGTCAGATTAGAGCCCTAGCTGGCTGACCTCATTTCACTTTAGTTACCTCCCTGAAGGCCCTATCTCCAACTATAGTTACATTGGGGGTTAGGGCTTTAGCATGTGAATTTGGGGGTGAGGGTGGGGTGATGGGATACAAATCAGTCTATAACACTGTTTTAATTTGCATTTTCCTAATTACCAGGGAGACTGAACATCTTTTCATAATGCGGGTGATTCATCTTTCCTCTTTGTGAATGGCTTGCCGTATCTTCTGCACAGTGAGGGCAGAGTATCTTACTGATTTATAGCAGTTTTACATGTAATATGGATACCAAATATACATTGCACAGATCTCCCATTCTCCCACTTGCTGTGTTTAGTTTTCCTATTGCTGCTGTAACAAGCTACCACAAAGTAAATGGCTTAAAATAACACAGATTGTTATGTTACAGTTCTAGAGGTCAGAAGTCTGAAATGGGTCTGGCTAAGCTAAAATCAAGATGTCACTGGGGCACCTGGGTGGCTCATCTGGGATCGAGCCCCCTCCATCGGGCTCCCTGCTCAGTGGGAAGCCTGCTTCTCCCTCTGGCCCTCCCCCCTCTCATGTGCTCTCTCTCTCTCTCTCTCTCATTCTCTCTCTGTCAAATAAATAAATAAAATAGTATTCACTATCCAGTAAGTATATAATTAATTGCTATGCAAAATACAAATTAGTAGTCTCATTACAGTTTATGCTTTGATACATTTGACCTCGAAACAGAATGATCTGTATGGTTCTTCAAACTTGTTTCAGCACGTGTTGCCCAGCTTGGCTTTCTTCTTTTGCCGTAGGACAGTCGGTGCTTCACTGAGCCCTTTATATGGCTCTCTGAGGTCATTTGTATAATATTGTGGCCTATAGTAGGTGCTCAAAGAATGTCTGATGAGTTAATGAATGAGTAAAGATGGAAATGGGCACTCCGGTTATGGCTGGATCAGAAGCAGAAGTAGCCCAAAATGTAAGGAAAAGATACTTGGAAGGAAGAACAGGAAGAAGAAAGGATAGAAATGGTACTGGATTAGTTTGCTGGGGCTGTGGTAATCAAAGTACCACAAACTAAGTGTCTTAAACAACAAACACTTATTCTCTGCCAGTTTTGGAGACCAGAAGTCTGAGATCAAGATGTCGACAGGGCTAATTCCTTCTGAGGCTGTGAGGGAGGACCTGTTCCAGGCCTGTCTCCCAGCTTCTGGGGGTTCACTGGCATCTTTGGTGTTCCTTGGCTTGTAGGTGCACCATCCTGATCTCTGCTTCTGTCTTCACATGACGTTGTTCCTGTGTGCCTGTGTTCAGATTAAAAAAAAAAAAAAGATTTTATCTATTTGAAAGAGAGAGAGTGAGCGGGGCGGTGGAGGAGCGGAGGGAGAGGGACAAGCAGACTTCGCACTGAGCTCGGGGCCTGACACAGGGCTCGGTCCCCTGAGCCTGGGATCATGACCTGAGCCGAAATCAAGTCAGACACTTAACCAGCTGAGCCACCGGGTGCTCCCAGATGTCCCCCTTTTTAAGGACACTAGTCACATTGGATTAGGACCTACCTGAATGATCTCATTTTAACTTGATTACCTCCATAAAGACCCTGTCTCCAAATAAGATCATATTCTGAAGGGTGGGGGTTAGCTGAGGGTTAGGACTCTAAAATACCTTTTTTGAGGAGGTACAAATTCAACCCATAATTCAACCCATACCTTTAAAATAGATGAAGGCAGCCTATAGAGGGGCACCTTCAAACCTTTGGGCCTTCAAATGCTGTGGCCCCACATCACTGTCTACTTTTTGGGACACAATATACTGCCGTTGTGGACTGTGCCTCTTGTTTTTGCCCTGCTCAGGTTTTAGGATCTGTGGAGGGTCTTCTGTGTAAATAGCCTCGGCCATGCCAACCACAGCTGATAAAGGCTATGGTCACATGACCAAATGTGGGTGCTCTTCCTTTTCTTGCCTGATTTCTTCCCCACTGGTCTTCCTGTCTTGACATGGTATGGTGAGCACCACTCAACTCATCTTGAGGCTGACTGCACCTGGATGGGACAGCTCAGAAAATTGGGGCTGGACTTTGCTGTGATATGTCAGTGGAGACTTTTGGAATCAAGGACAGCTTACTGAGGGGCAGGATGGCTGCTCCGGTTCACTAGCACGTGTGCCCCAAGCCTGCTGCTATGAAGTGAATATTTGTGTCCTCTCCCAATTTAATTATTGAAGCTCTAATCACCAGTGCAATGGTATTTGGCGGCAGGGCCTTTGAAAGGTAATTATGGTTACATTAGGTTATAAGGGTGGGTCCTCATGATGGAATTAATGTCCTTATAAAAAGGAGAGGCACACAATCTCTGTGTTCAAGTACATGTAGCAGGGAAAGGCCCCGTGAGGACATAATGGAAGATAGCCATCTACAAACCAGGAAGGGCCCTCACCAGTCACCAAATCTGCCAGAATTTCAAGCCTCCAGAACTCTGACAAATAAATGTTTGTTGTTAGGCCACCCAGACTATGGTATTGTGTTATAGCAGGTCCAGGGTGACAGAGACACCGGTGGAGAGGATCCCATTCTTCTCTCTCTCCTTCACCTGGTGACGTTCTTCAGAGGGGGTCTTTTGTAGTGATAGTTTACTAAGGTGGTTCAGGGTATGTGTGTGTGCACTGCTGTGTTTAGTGAGATGTGGGTGTTTGGAGGTACACGGTGTGTGTGCACTACTGAGTGTGTGTCATTTACTCTTTAAACAAGTAAGTATTGAGTGAATTATGTGCTGGGTTCTAAGCTCTCACCTCCACCACTTCACTAAAACCATCCTTGTCAAGACCACCACGGTCAGTTCTTAGTCCTAATCCTATTACACATGTGGGCTGCACATGACTAGCTCATCATGGGAGTCATCTCAGTCAATATGTCCTCCTAGACCAGCACCCTCCATGGTTTTCTGCTGTTTCAGTGCTTGTCCTTCTCAGACTGCTTGATTGGTTGCCTCTTGTTTGCTAGACCTCTTGAAATATTGAAATGCTCCCAAGTCTCAGTCCATGGAGTCTCACTCCCTTGTGATCTTATCCAGTAACACGGTTTGAAGCAAGCTGCTGTCTCTCAGATCTGCAGACTGGACCTTTCCATTGAACTGCAGCTCATTCTCCACTTGCCCACTTGACATTGTTACTTGGAAACCTCATCTGCATGCGCGTGCACACACACACACACACACACACACAGAGTCAAAACTAACCCTTAACACTCACGCTGCCCCAATTTTTTCCTTCTGCATCTTAGTTAATACTCAAGCCAAAAATCTTACAGTTGACTTTTAATTCCTTATATCCCACGTCCAGTCCTTGGGCAAATATTTTCAGATCTCCCTTCAAAATGCAAAGAATCTGACCTCTCACCACCTTCAGCATGGCTCAAGCCGTCAACCTCTCTTGCCTGGAAGACCACAGTTGGCTGATACTTGGTCTCAGCTTCTGCCTTTCTGACCCTACAGTCTGTTCTCAACACACCAGCCAGAGTGATCCTATTAAAATTTAAGTCGAGGTGTCAAACCTCTCCTCCGGGCCCTTGCTATGGCCTCCCAGACCAAACAGAGTAAAAGGAAGAATGTTGGAATTATCAGACCAGGAATTTTTAAAAACTGTGATTAGTATCCTAAGGGCTTTAATGGAAAAAGTTAGACAACATGCAAAAAGCAGATGGATAATGTAAGCAGAGAGATGGTAATTCTAAGGAAGAATCAAAAGAAATGCTAGAGTTAAGAAGAACCAAAACAATAACAAATGAATTCCTTTGATGGCCTTATTAACTGACTGGACAGGGCTGAGGAAAGAATCTCTGAGCTTGAGGATATGACTGAGAATTTCTAAAACTGAAAAGCAAGGAGAAAAAAGACTGAAAAAAAATCACAACAGAATATCCAAAAACTGTGGCACAACCATAAAAGGCATAACATATGTGTAATGGGGACGCCAGGAGGAGCAGAAAGAGAGAAAGGAACAGATGAAATATTTGAAATAATAATATGGAGACTTGGGGCGCCTGAGTGGCTCAGTTGGTTGAGCGACTGCCTTCGGCTCAGGTCATGATCCTGGAGTCCTGGGATCGAGTCCCACGTTGGTCTCCCTGCTCAGCGGGGAGTCTGCTTCTCCCTCTGACCCTCTTCCCTCTCATGCTCTCTATCTCTCATTCTCTATCTCTCAAATAAATAAATAAATAAATAATCTAAAAAAAAATATGGAGACTTTCCCCCAATTAATGTCAGACATCAAGCCACAGATGAAGCTCAGAAAACATGAAACAGGATAAACGTCAAAAGAATGACACCCAGGAGGGGCGCCTGGGTGGCTCAGTCGGTTAAGCATCTGCCTTCAGTTCAGGTCATGATCCTGGGGTCCTGGGATCGAGCCCTGCATTGGGCTCCCTGCTTGGTGGGGAGCCTGTTCTCCCTCTCCCTCTGCCTCTCCCCCCAGCTGATGCTCGCTCACTGTCTTTCTCCCCGCCCTCTCTCGCAAGTAAATAAAATCTTAGGAAAAAAAAAGGAATGACACGAATATCTTCTTCAAACTAAAGGAAATCAAAGATAAAGAAAAAGTCTTGAAAGAAGCCACAGATAAAAACACTTTACAGGACCAAATGTAGGAATTATATCTGATTTCTTCTCAGAACCCATGCAAGGAATAAGACAGGGGAGTGAAACATACAAAGTATTGGGAGAAAAACCCACCAATCTAGAATTCTGCACCCTGTGAAATTTCCTCCAAAAGTGAGAAGAAATGAAGACTTTCTCAGACAAACAGAAACTGAGGGAATTTGTTGCCAGTAGATCTGCCTTGCAAAAAAAGGTTAAAAGAAGTTGTTCAGAGAGAAATAAAATTATATATTCAGAAACTTGGATCTACATAAAGGAAGAGCATTGGAGAATGAATATGTGAAGGTAAAATGAAGACTTGTTTTTCTTAATCTAATAGCTGTCAGATAACAGATATACACACACACAGAGAAAAAGGGTACGCTCATGTACAAGTGAGATGAATGACAGCAGTGCCACCAGGGTGGGAGGGGTTAGGAATATTTTGTTACCTATAAGGTTCTCGTACTACCTGTGAAGTGGTGTAATTTTCTTTGAAAGGGGACTTGGATTAGTTGTAAATGTATATTGCTAACTCTAGGGTGCCACTAAAAACAGTTTAAAAAGAAGTATAATTGATAGGCTAAGAAAAATTGATAGGCTATAAAATGATCAAAACCACAAATGGCAAAAAAAGGCATGGAAGACAACAATACGAACAAGACAAGGGCAACAAATAATAGTAAAAATATGGTAGACATTAATCCACCTACAGACATACTTTGTTTTATTGTGCTTTACAGATACTGCACTTTTTGCAAATTGAAAGTTTGTGGCAACCCTGTGTCAAGTCTTTTGGTGCCGTTTTTCCAACAGCATTTTTTCTCTTTATGTCTCTATCACATTTTGGTAATTCTTACAGTATTTCAAACTTTTAAATTATTATATTGTTACAGTGATGTGTGATCAGTAATTATGACTTGCTGAAAGTTCAGATGATGGTTAGCATTTTTAGCAATAAAGTATTTTAAAATTAAGGTATATACATTGTTTTTAGGCATAATGCGTGGTTAACAGTACACCGTAGTGTAGACATAACCTTTATATGCACTGGGAAACCAGAAATTTCATTTGTATTCCCTTTTGTGACATTTGCTTTATTGCAGTGATCTGGAGCTAAACCCACAATGTCTCTGAGGTATGCCTGTGTTGTATATCAGTAATCACTTTAAACATCAGTGGTCTTAAGTGCACCAATCAAAAGAGAGAGATTGTCAGAGGATAGAAAAATAAGACCCAACTACATGTTGTTGGATCTTAATGTAGGAAATCCACTTTAAATATAAAAATACACATAGATTAAAAATAAAGGGATGGAGAAAGGTATTCCATGTTGCCACCAATCAAAGGCAGTAGGCGTACCTATGTTAATTTCACACAGTTTAAACATCAGAGCAAAGAAAGTTAACAA
This sequence comes from Callorhinus ursinus, assembly GCF_003265705.2. Lineage (NCBI taxonomy): Eukaryota > Metazoa > Chordata > Mammalia > Carnivora > Otariidae > Callorhinus > Callorhinus ursinus. Next base: position 2,007,258 of record NW_027397066.1, read on the forward strand.
GGATAAAGAGGGGCATTACATAATGACAAAAGGGTCAATTGTCCAAGAATATGTAGCAATCCTTAATGTGTATGTGCCTAACAACATATAAGCAGAATATGTGAGTCAAAAACTGACAGAAATGCAAGGAGAAATTGATGAATACACTATACATTCTTCTCAAGGTCACATTGGAACATTCTCTAAGATGGTCCACATTCTGGGCCATAAAACACACTGTGACAGGGCGCCTGAGTGGCTCAGTTGGTTAAGCGACTGCCTTCGGCTCAGGTCATGATCCTGGAGTACCGGGATCGAGTCCCGCATCGGACTCCCTGCTCAGCAGGGTGTCTGCTTCTCCCTCGGACCCTCCCCCCCTCATGCTCTCTCTCTATCTCATTCTCTCTCTCAAATAAATAAAGTCTTAAAAAAAATTAAAAAAAAAACACACTGTGACAAATTTAAAAGAATAGAAATCATGTAGTGTCTGCTCTCAGACCACAGTGGAATTACACTAGAAATCATAACGGAAAGACAGCTGGAAAATCCCCCAAATACTTGGGGATTAAACAACACACTTTTTAAAAAGATTTTATTTATTTATTTATTCATGAGAGAGGGGGCGAGCACCAGCTGTGGGGGGTGGGGAGAGAGAGAAGCAGACTTCCCCCTGAGCGGGGAGCCTGACACGGGGCTTGATCCTGGGATGGGATCCTGGGATCATGACCTGAGCCAAAGGCAGACACTTAACCAGCTGAGCCACCCAGATACCCCAGTAATAAAAATTAGAGTAGAAATCTATGAAACTAAAGGCAGGAAATCAACAAAATGAAAATCTGATTCTGTGAAAAGGTTAATAAATCTGTAAGCCTTAGACAAAGAAAAAAAAAGACAAATTAATAATATCAGAAATGGAAGAGTGGACATCACTACAGGTCCCATGGATGGAGCTTGACTAGGAGTAAGGCATCTTAAAAGATAATTGCCAGAGAAAGATAAAATTACGCTCACACAGATCACATTAAAATGAACATGTGTTTTGTTTTACTCACATGGGGAACCAGGCAAATGTTCTAAACAGTTCAAATGAAGTCAAAAGGCTCACATTTATATGAGTAAAGGAATTGAATTGCAAATCTGGGCAAACTGAGTTTTCTACAGAGGGAAGAGAAGTCCATGGAAACTACCAGACAAAACAGGTTGCATGTGTGCCTATCACCCACAATTTACAGAAAGCTGCACGATAGGTCAGAGACAAGGAAGGCTAGAATCTGATAACCTGGAAGGTTGTGCTGGATGGATACAATGCAGTGTTTTCCTGAAACACTGTTTTTCTTCTGAAGACTTTAAGATAAATCAAGTACACTAAAATTTCATTAACTTGAGCTCATATGAATTGGTGAGCCAATATGACTCAGTAGAAGTCTGAATTAGGGAACTTCCCTAAGAAAATGACATAGGAGATGCTAGCTCCATTTTTGTTTACAGCTTTGCTCCGATTTAGTCACTGGATACCCTGTGATCAGCCTTTCTTATGCACACGGGAAGAACCTAGCCTGGCAGGGTATGCTGCTTCCCTGCCAGTCTGTGGATCTGGGAAGTGACCTGTCATCGCCCTATACTCTGGCTTGGGGGCCAGAGGCCAAGGCTCTGCAGTACCTGCTGCTCTCACCTGTGACCTTCCTTGGGGGAGGCCCATCTACCTTGTGGGCTCTTCTGCATCAGGAACACTGGGGCTGTGTCTTTGCTAATCCCTTTCTTCCACTTCCCAGGCATTTTAGAGAAATGCTTGGAAAAAGATTACTCTTGGGAGATATGAGGGAAAAGGGCTGTCATTGAGCAAGACAAGATGAAGAGACTTGAATGTAAGTAAAGCCACATATGGACAATGCAGTTAAGAGTATGGAAGCAAAACAGGGCTTGAAAGAGCAGAGTATCTGTTGGAGCTGTGTTTCTCCTGGACAGAAGTTACCAGGGCAAAGTTTTCATTGATGTAAGTAGGAGTAGTGAAAACAATGTACTGGATTCTAAATAAGAGCAAATCTATGTAGTCAGCAGACCATCCTTTAAGATGGTGCACCCTACTTCTTTTTGCGTTGCAGTAGCCTTTCTCAGGAAGTATTGATGAAAATAGACTTGGCCAAATAAGGTACTTACAGGGAAATCTGATATATTCTCTTTGCCCATCCTCCTTTTTCATTTTTCTGTTTGGTGAAATAAACAAAACAAAACAACAACCCTGTGATTTTATCATGAGATGAGAAAGAACTGGGAGGCCCACTGGCAGTTTTTCCCTCTCTTGCTTTGATTATATTAGGTAACTGCTGACATTAGCTGCAGTGAAGAAGAAAAATAGCCCTGGAATCTACTAAAGGAGCAAGCTGGGACCTAGATATACTGTTCCAGTGTAATGATTCTGGGTAAATGCTGCTCTGTGTGCTGAGAGAATTTTCTACAGGATTAGTGGTTACATTGACTAACACCCTTATCAAGATTGTGTTTGCAGGACGCCTGGGTGGTTCAGTCGGTTGGGCATCAGACTCTTGATTTTGGCTCAGTTCATGATCTCGCAGTCATGGGACTGAGCCCTACGTAGGGCTCTGCGCTTAGCAGGGAGTCCACTTGAGATTCTCTCTCTCTCTCCCTCTCCTTCTGCCCCTACCCCTGATCATGCTCTCTAAATAAGTAAATATCTTAAAAAAAAAGACTTGTGTTTGCATATCTGTTTTCACTTCTTGATGAATATAAAGTGGACAATTTGGGTGCTATCTTTTTAGCACTTAAACAACAAATGACTTTATGTTGTTTGAGTAAATCTCTTTTTTTTTCAAATATGTTTTTGTTGTAAAATATATTTAACCATTTTTAGGTACACAGTGGTATTAAGTAAATTTTTACTGTTGTGCAAACATCACCATTCACCTCCAAAACTTTTTTCATCTTCCCCAACTGAAACTCTGTCCCAATTAGTAATAACTCCCAAGTCTCCCCTCTGTCTAGTCCCTGGCAACCACCATTCTGCTTCTGTCTCTTATGATTTGACTCCTAATACCTCATATAAGTGGAATCTTACAGTATATGCCTTTTCGATGACTGGCTTACTTCACTTAGCATAATGCCCTGACTTTAAGAGGCAAGTGAACTAAGTTTATTTGGCTTAGTCTCAGCCTCTGCTCTTTGTGGAGCTCTTCTGACTAACTAAAGTTATTCTAAATTGAAGAGAGAGGGGCCCCTGGGTGGCTCAGTCGGTTAAGTGTCTGCCTTCGGCTCAGGTCATGATCCCGGGGTCCTGGGATGGAGCCCCACATTAGGCTCCCTGCTCAGCAGGAAGCCTGCTTCTCCCTCTCCCACTCCCCCTGCTTGTGTTCCCTCTCTCGCTGTGTCTCTCTCTGTCAAATAAATAAATAAATAAATAAATAAATAAATAAATAAAGTGAAGGAAGAGAAGGTGTCTCCGTTTTGATTCAACAAATTTATGTTACATATGAAAAGTAACTCCTGAGTGGCTATCAAGGGTATTACACCCAGTATGTATGCTGTATTTTAAGTAATCGTAATATACAACCATTTTGGGGAACAATTGAACAGTATCCATTAATGTTGAAAAAAATCACACACCCAGGTCAAGAACTCTTCTAGGCATATACTCTGCAGAAATGGTGGTAAAAGAGACATTTGTGAGAATGTTTGCTGTAACATTATTTGTAATACTGGAAAGCAGAAACATTAAATGACCATCAATAAGAAGTAGATAAATAGAATATTTATATAGTAGATTACTATATAGTAATTAAAACAAATTCATTCACTCATTCACCAAATAGTTATTGAATGTCTATTTTATGCCAGCCACTCATCTAGCTATCGAGGTTACAGCTGTGATTAATACAGATAAACCTCTCTCTTCAAGGAGTTTCTATTCTCATGGGGAGACAGGTCCTCAGCAAGATACACGAAATAGATTATATAGTGGACAGTGATAAGGGTCAAGAAAAGATAATAAAGCAGAGAAGGGGGCTGCTAAGGGTTAGGCATGGAGGTAGGGCATGAAAGCTCATGTTGGGTGGCCAGGAGCAAAGACCTGAGGAAATAAGGGATCTAGCTTTGCTGAGGAAGAGCGTTTTGGGCCATGAAACATGAAACTGGGGGTGGGGGTGGGGAGAGAGAAGCAGGAGAGAGCCTGGCTGGGACAGTGAACAGCCTGTGTCAAAACGGACTAAGCTGTGTGGAAAAAATCAAGTTGTGGAGTGATGTATGCAGTAGCACACCATTTTTTTAAAAGATTTTATTTATTTATTTGAGAGAGAGAGAGCACGGGCTGGGTGAAGGGCAGAGGGAGAAGCAGACTCCCCTCTGAGCAGGGAGCCTGACGTGGGGCTCATGATGCCAGGGTTCCAGATCGTGACCTGAGCCGAAGGCAGATGTTTAACCAACTGAGCCACCCAGGCGCCCCAGGGGCACACCATTCTTGTTAACAACCTCTAGAGTAGGGGTTCTTAATCTAAGTAAAGTACATACGATTGTAAAAGAAGTCAGCTATATTGAAATAATTGTAAAAATTTTTTAAACAGATTTGTGTTATAAAAGTGCTCTGTTATCAGAGTTAAGTACAAGGCAATAAATATATAAGCAGGTTAAAGTTTTCATCTTTTAAAGATCCATCAGTGTGAAGGCCATCATGGCTAGTTTGAATGGGGCTTTTAGACTGTGGGATGGCCTTTGACTCACCTGCTTCTATGTGTCCATCAACACAGTTGTGGGGAGTCACAGAGAGTAAAATACGTAGCTGGACCATCCATGTGAGAACATAGGACCTCGCCATTTAGAGTCTGAGGAATTAACTACCAGGCACAGAGCTGCCCAGGGGTTGCTTGGCTCCATCACCTGAGTACTTGTAGACAGTCTGGCAGCTAGTCTGGTGCCTCTATGATAATTTCAAAGTAGTGTGAGCATAAATATTTTGAGTTCTCTCTACCAACTGTAATGTGATAGGAAAATCTGAATGCTCTTGGTGTTGAAGTCACAGATACTACTAATATTATAATACTCTTGCCTACATTTATGACTGAAAGAAATGATGAATTTTGCTTAGAAATTAGTGAAGCTAGAGGTGATTTTTTTCTGTCCAAATTCTGGGACACCCTGATATCTGCCTGTGAATGCCAGGTTAAGAATCTTGCTCTAGGGCGCCTGGGTGACTCAGTTGGTTGGGTGACTGCCTTCGGCTCAGGTCATGATCCTGGAGTCCCGGGATCGAGTCCCACGTCGGGCTCCCTGCTCTGCGGGGAGTCTGCTTCTCCCTCTGACCCTCTTCCCTCTCGTGCTCTCTATCTCTCATTCTCTCTCTCTCAAATAAATAAAAAATAAATAAAGTTCAGCAAGTCAAAGGGGCCCACCCCATTAAAAAAAAAAAAAAGAATCTTGCTCCAAAACAATATATTGTTAAAGGCTATACACACTCACACACACACATTTACAAACACACTAAATTTTTGATTGTGATTGGTTCTGGTGGGTCTAGGACTAGGGATGGTATATAATATATTACAGAAATATAGAATATGTTATAAAGAATATGTTACAAAAATAATTATGGTATTCATAGTAGAAAACCGACCCCCAAACCCCTTAATATCCAGCAGAATTTGTAGACAGGGGTTCAGTTCTTTCTCACATTATGCATTTACCTTGGTGGTTCTGTTTATTGATAGTAAAACAGCTATTATGACAAAGGTAGTGTCCCAGTTTGGCCAGTGTGATTATGTGGGCTCAAATCCCAGCTTAATTTCTAAATGTGTTTATGGCAAATAATGTATTTTAAATGTTTGTGTACTTTTTGTAAAAAGGCTTTGGTTACACCATTTTGCTTCTTAATAGCAGTAATGGTTAAGCAGGATTCCTGGAGCAGAGCCACACATCTCACTAGTTGTGTGATGTTGGACAGGTGATTTGGCCTCTTTGCTTTGGTCCCTTATCTGAGAAAAGGGAATAGTGGTAGTATTTTCATCATAGGGTGAGGGATGATTCAATGAGTCAATATATATGAAGCTCCTAGAAAGGTGTCTGGTACATAATAAAGACTCAGTAAATCTAACTCTTACTCCTCCTCCTCCTCCTAGACCTTGGCAATTTCATCCCACCTGACTCATTGCAATAGTCAGCTTCTGCAACTTTTCAGGTCTCCTCAAAGTTAGCAAACATTCCTTTGGTGTCTGCTGTGTGCAGTGTGCCTGGAGCCCCCTTACATCCCTTCAATCATGTTTCGAATGCTGGAGATACATTGGGAATAAGACCATGAACCTAGAACCTGCCCTTGCTGAGATTTAATGAAGATGTTTTTCAGATGCAAAGGGCATGAAAAGGAAAGAGTGCCTGCATCTCCCTAGGAAAGACAGGGTAGGCTTTGTTGGGGGGGGGCGTTCTGCTTGAGCTGAGTAGAGATTTGTCTACACTAATAAGGCCAGAGTGACAGTCCAGACACTTGTGGTTCCTGGAGGGAACCTGCTCTTGCTTCTTAGGGGCCTTCATAGACAGTGTGCCTTTGGCATGGTGTGCCTGTGGAATGATGTTAGGGCTGTGCTTTATTTTCCCTTCAGCCCTAGACTCAGAAGTGAGCTGATACTTGCATTTTAGGAAGGTAACAGTGGAAGGCAGTGTGGAGGGGGGTCTGGAAGGGAAGACTGGAGGTAGGAAGGCCTGTCAGAAGAGGCCGATGACCTTGGTAATAGCGTGGGCAAGGAGAGCAGGGGGCAGGAGCACCTTTGCAGGCAGGGTGGCCACCTGCTGTATGCCTGGTGCCTGGACAGTGCCCAGCACACGGGACTTGGGCTGCAAGTGCTTTCTGAATAAATGGGTGAGGCACTTCAGAGACAGAACTAGATAGTGCCCCAGTTTCCAGCTCCATTTGCCTAGTAGATGGTGGGTAATTAACTGGGGGCATAGTGTGGAAAGAGGGTTGAATTGGAGGGGAAGACAATTGAGTCAGATTTGAACCTGTTGACCTTGAGGTGCTCTGGGACCTCTGCATAGTGGATATAAGTCTAGAACCATGATCCCAGTTGAGATGGAGGGGGTGGGTAGAGGAGCGTTATCTATTCGGCAGACTACTGTCAAATCCGTACCTCTAGCCAGGCCTTCTCTCCTGAGCTCCTCCAGATGGCTTTCCCTCATAGTGCTTCACTCACCGTGCTTAAGGCAGGGCTCATCACTTCCTAGAACATGGCTTTCCTCCCGATTTCTCTATTCTTTCCAATAGCCCTGAAGTCTTTTAGTCACTGGCCAAAACTGTGATGTTTCTCTTGGACATAATTTAATAAAATTTCAGCTCCTCAGAATGCTTAAAATTGAAGGTTCTAATTTCTCTTGAGTTTTGTTTGAAGGGGCTTATTTAAAAAGATCTTTCTAAAATATTATCTTTTAAAATTTTTATTTTACTTTATTAAAAATTTTCTTTTTTTTTTAAAGATTTTATTTATTTATTTGAGAGAGAGAGAATGAGAGATAGAGAGCGTGAGCGGGAAGAGGGTCAGAGGGAGAAGCTGACTCCCTGCTGAGCAGGGAGCCCGATGTGGGACTCGATCCTGGGACTCCAGGATCATGACCTGAGCCAAAGGCAGTCGCTCAACCAACTGAGCCACCCAGACGCCCCTAAAAATTTTCTTTTATTTGAATATAGTTGACACACAATGTTGCATTAGTTTCAGGTGTACAATATAGTGATTCACTTATCTCTATACTTTATGCCATGCTTCCTGCAGCGTAGCCGCCATCTGCTAAAATATCATCTAATAGCTTTTTCCACGGTTCTTGTCTTGCTTCCACATCTTTCCAGGGCTTAGCCCCTCACCCCCATCAGGTCTCTGCCTAAGTGTGACCCTTTTGAGAGGCCTCCTCTAATCTCACCTTAGCCCTAGTAGCACCCTTCATCTTCGCCTTGCTTGATTTTGTTGTATACCATTTAGTACTGTATAATTGGCTATTTTTTTTAATCACTTATCATTACCTCCTTGTTAAAAAAATCTCTCTCCCTCACTAGAATGGAGGGGAGGGATGTTGTCCTTTTTACCATTGTATTTTTCCTGTCCTTTGCAGGCATTTGCTCCATGGTAGGGATGCAACCATGTATGATATGTCATGGTAGGTCCAATTCACAAATTTGGAAGCTTAGGCTCAGCAGAGTTAGTTATAGAAGATCAGGGTCACATGGTTTCTAAATGATAAAGCCAGTGACTGATTGCATCACTTGGGATTTTTTATACTTGTCAAGCTGCCTTCTAGATAAGACAAATTATTATAAGCTTGTATTTTCACTCACCATAGGTACCAAACTACTCAAACAGAATATATTGGTGGAAATAGTTGTTATAGTTGGATATTTCTGATCATTAAAAAAAATACTTTTTTTCCCCAAATTTAGGAAGCTATGGCAAAAAAAGTGGTCGTAGTAAAAAATGGAGGGAAATGCTGAAGCTGCCCCCTGTCAGCCAGTGCAGCGAGCTTAGACATTCCATTGGTGAGTAAGCAGTGCCAGCCTGGAGATCATGTCTGGCATTGTACCATTTGTTAGATGCTATTCTTTTAAGAAGTAATATGTGCTCATTGTTCTATATAGAACAGAAGAGTAATATAGTAAAAGTTCCTCTCCCCTTGACCCAACTAATCATCTCTAGATGATTAGTTTTCTAATCAAGTCACAGTGTTTTCTAGGTTCATCCACGCTGTAGCATGAATCAGTACTTAATTCCTTTTTCTTGGCAAATGACATTTCATTGTATGGATATATCACTTCTTACTTATCCATTCATCAGTAGATCGATGAGTTGTTTAAATTTTTTTGTCTCTTATGAATAATGCTGCCTAAGTGTGGTAGGGGCGCCTGGGTGGCTCAGTCCTTAAGCGTCTGCCTTTGGCTCAGGTCGTGAGCCCAGGGTCCTGGGATCGAACCCCGCATCGGGCTCCCTGCTCAGCAGGAAGCCTGCTTCTCCCTCTCCCACTCCCCCCTGCTTGTGTTCCTGCTCTCACTATCTCTCTCTCTGTCAAATGAATAAATAAATAATAAAATCTTTTTAAAAAGCCCCAAATGAATAATGCTGCTAGAAACATTCATATACAAGTGTTTTCTTTGTGGTAGAGTAAACATAAAAATTACCATTTTAACCATTTTTAAAAGATTTTATTTATTTGAGAGAGCAAGCGTGCACACGTGGCAGGGAGGGGCAAAGGGAGAGGGAGACAAGCAGACTCCGTGCAGAGTATGGAGTTGACGTGGGGCTTGATCTCGTGACCCTGAAATCATGACCTGAGCTGAAACCAAGAGTCAGATGCTTAACCAACTGATTGACCATTTTTAAATATTTTAACAATTTATAAATATAAAGTTCAGTGGCATTGATTTGATTATTGTATGTACATACTACATTTTGTGTATCCATTCATCTGTTGAATGGGTTGTTTCTACCATTTGGCTATTGTGGATAACGTTGCTAGGAACATTGGTGTACAAATGTTTGAGTCCCTGCTTTCAATTCTTTTGTGTATGTACCCAGAATTAGAATTGCTGGATAATATGATAATTCTATGTTTAACTTTGTAAGGCACTGCCAGACTGTTTTCCAATGTGGCTATACCATTTTGTGTTCCCACCAACAATATATGAGGATTCCAGTTTCTTCATGTCCTCCCTGATACTTTTTATTTTCTGTTTTGTTTTTATTATAGCAATCTGAGTGAGTGTGAAGTGGTATTTCACTGTGTGTGTGGGTTTTTTTTTTTTTAAGTTTTCTTTATTTAAGTAATCTCTACACCCTGCATGGGGCTTGAACTCACAGCCCCGAGGTCAAGAGTCATATGATCCTCTGACTGAGCCAGCCAGGCATCCCTATCTCATTGTGTTTTGATCTGTGCTTCCCAAAAATGACTAATGATGTTGAATATCTTTTCATGTACTTATTGGCCATTTGTATATCTTCTTTGGAGAAATAATCTGTTCAAATCCTTTGCCCATTTTTTTTTTTTTTAAGTAGGCTCTGCGCCCAGCGTGGGGAGCCCAGTGTGGGGCTTGAACTCACGACTCTGAGATCTCTCTGAGTTGGATGCTTGCTTAACTGACTGAGACACCCAGGCACCCCCTTTGCCCATTTTTTAATTGGATTGTTTATCTTTTCATTGTTGAAATGTAAGTGTTCTTTATATTTCTAGTTACTAGACTCTTATCAGATATTTGATTTTCAAATATATTCTCCCATTCTTTGTTTTCCTTTACTTTCTTGATGATGTTCTTTGAGGAACACAAGTTTTTATTTTGATGAAGTCCAATTGATCTATTTTTTTCTTTTATTGCTGTGCTTTTGGTGTCATAGCCAAGAAACCACTACTTAATCCAAAGTCACATAGATTTACACCTATACTTTCTGCTAAGAGTTTTATAGTTTTAGCTCTCACATTTAGGTGTTTGATCCAGTTGGAATTAATTTTTATGTATGGCATGAGGTAGGGATCCAGTTTCAGTCTCTTGCATTGGATATCCTGTTGTTCCAGAACCATTCATTGAAATGACGATTTTTTCACCATTGAATTGTCTTACTGCCTTTATTTTTTTAAAAATTTTGTTGTTATGTTAGCCACCATACAATACATCATTAGTTTTTTTTTAAAGATTTTATTTATTTATTTATTTTGAGAGAGAGAGAATGAGAGAGAAAGAGCATGAGAGGGGGGAGGGTCAGAGGGAGAAGCAGACTCCCCGCTGAGCAGGGAGCCTAATGTGGGACTCGATCCGGGGACTCCAGGATCATGACCTGAGCCGAAGGCAGTCGCTTAACCAACTGAGCCACCCAGGCGCCCACATCATTAGTTTTTGATGTGGTGATCCACGATCCATTGTTTTCGTATAACACCCAGTGCTCCTTGCAGTACGTGCCCTCCTTAATACCCATCACTGGGCTAACCAATCCCCCTTCTTCCCCCCTCCCCTCTAAAACCCTGTTTGTTTCTCAGAGTCCTCTTAGTGCCTTTATAAATCACCTGACTATAAAGGTGAGGGTTTATTTCTACACACTTGTGAGGATTCACATATTTGTATTTAGGACCCACCCAGATAATCCAGGACAGTCTTCCATCTCAAGATCCTTGAGTTAATCATATTTGCAAAGGCTCTTTTTTTAAAATAAGGTCATATTTATAGGGTTTAGGACCTGATACATTGGGAGGGCCATTATTCAGCCTGCTACAGACAGTAACTCTAGGCTTCACTTTTTTAGGAACTGGCAAACTGTTTTCCAAAGCAGCTGCATATTTTATATTCCCACCAGCAATACATGAGAGTTTCAGGCTCTCCACATCCTTGCCAACACTTATTTTCATTATAGCCATCCTAGTGAGTGTGATTTGCATTTCACTCGTGACTAATGATGTCGAGCATCTTTTTATTGATTATTGGCCATGCTTCTTTGAGCCAGTTGATATTTGATCCATAGTGTTAATAGTATTTTCTGCATATAGCACTGAGTGATTAGTATGGAGGTTGATTCCGTTATTTGACATTTGCATTGTAATTAAGATATTATAAACTTTACTTTGGGACTTTATGCTGTTGAATATATTCATAGGGTTATAGAAACATTCTCATGTCTACTTGCATATTAATTACCTCAGTATGCTTCTGATTCTTTGGGGGTAGGTTTTAGTGCATAGAATGAAGTAAATTACACTAAATGTCCCATTAGTTAACTTTTTCTCCCCAGTTCATGCTCTTTTTGAAAAATTAGTTTATTTTCGTTGAGAGATGTAATTTACTTATAACACCGTGTAAGTTTAAGGTATACAACAGTATCAGTTAACTTTTAAATGTCATCGTTTTTTCACTTCCGTGTACCCAGCGCTGGGCATGGCACTACCAATACAGTGGCTAAGAAACAGATGTGACCTCTGCCCTCTTGGCAGAGATAGTTATAAAATAAAGAATTGCAGAAATAAACGTAATTACAAATTGCAGTAAGCCCTTTGAAGGAAGAGGTACAGACTGTTTGGTAAGTACAGGACCCCAAAGTGGGTCGGAGCCTGGCAATTTCCAGGGACATGAAAAAGGCCAGTGTTCCTGGAGCGGAGACAAAGGGGGACAGTGGCACTGGATGAGAGGAAGGGAGGGAGGTGGGGCTCGTGGTCCTGGTAAGGGCATTTGTCTTAGTTGAAAGTCGACGCTGTCAGATTTTCAGCAGAGGGATGACCTAAGTGGATGCACGTTTCTGAAGGGCATCTCGGGCCTCAGTGTGAGGACTGTGACTGAGAGTTTGGAGAAGGGGAGCCGGGAGGCCAAAGGAGACACTGTTGATATTGTGCGGGCAAGAGTGATGGAAATTCAGTGTCGGCTGGAGGCCATGGAACCGAATGACTTTGTGAGATCTTTAAGAAGTGGAATCTGGCTGGGGCGCCTGGGTGGCTCAGTTGGTTAAGTGACTGCCTTCGGCTCAGGTCATGATCCCAGGGTCCTGGGATCGAGCCTCGCATCCGGCTCCCTGCTCCGCGGGAAGCCTGCTTCTCCCTCTCCCGCTCCCCCTGCTTGTGTTCCCTCTCTCGCTGTCTCTCTCTCTCTCTGTCTGTCAAATAAATAAATAAATAAATCTTAAAAAAAAAAAAAAAGAAGAGTCTGGGCTGTAGGTGCAATCTGAGAGATATCTGTGTGTCCCTGGCATTTAGGAGTCACATGACTGGGAGTGGATAAGCTCTCCCTAGAGACAGGAGGACGGGAAAGGGCCCTCACATCCTGACATCCTGGTGTGGCTCAGGCAAAACAGACCAAGGAGGAGCAGCCAGATGGGTCTGTGTGCAGTCTGGAGAGCGGACGGTCCAGAGAACCGAGGCCTAGGATGGCTCCAGGCAGGTGGGCGTGTTGAAGAAAGGTTGAGCGGCTGCTGGATGTGTCCCCAAGGTCAGGATCTTTGTTTCCATCTCTAGAATAGTGCTCAGCCAGTTTTGTTAAATGAATGAATAAATTGGTGACCGTAGCTAGAGTTGCTTCAGGGCAGATGTACAAGCAGACTTCCTCACGGAGTAAAAGAACGTTTCCACTCAGATACCCTCTACTTGGTATGCAGCTCTTTATTTTATTAGTTTACATATGCATTTGATTTAGTGTGGTAGTAAGCATATTTTGGGTTTTCTAATTTTTGTCCTTTGGTGGTTCTAAATTTGTGGGTGCTGGAGAATCCATGAGCTATGAAACTTTGAGTTAGTGTCCTTTCTAAAGGAGGATCACTTTGAAAATAAGAGAGAGAGCTTCTGATAAATGGCTCATCCTTGCCTCTGAATTTGGTGCATTTAGAAACACCAGTCTCTTGATTAGCTGGTTCCCTTTCCAGCACGGCCCATCAGGAGAGTGCCTGTCAGGAGTGGACTTGGACTCTGGTGCACTGAGTGTTCCAGCCCCAGGGGGCTTCTCTGCTGGTTCTCCCTGTCCACTGTGGTCAGGCTCTTCCCTCCCTGGGGCCCGAATGCCCTGTGCGGTGTGGCCTCTCTCTCTTCCGCCATTTCTGCTCACTCAGGGCTGGAACAGTAGGTGGTTCACTGTGTAGTCTCTGAGGGGTCAAAAGAAGAAGCTGGGTCTTCTGGTTCCTGTAGGACCAGGGCCTCTGAGGGGAATACAGAAGGAGGCTGTCTGTTGTTTCTGAGATGTATTTTGTGACACATTTCTGTGGTATATGGTATTTAATTTTAGTAATATGTGAAATCTAATGCATGGAAAAGTGAAATCATTAATAGAATTGTGAGCCAGATAAGGTAAAAAGTAATAGATTTAAAGCTTTTGTGATTATTTAAGTGTCAGGTTTTTAAAGATTGATTTTAGAGAAACATTTTTTTTTAATTCCCTGTATATTACTTCATATAGGTTCTTTTTTTTATATATTTTTTTCTTCATATAGGTTCTGTGATGTTGCTGTCATTGCTCTAAGATTCTGTTAATGTCATCAGGGTGAAAATTTTATTTTATTTTAGTTTTTTTAAAGATTATTTATTTATTTATTTGACAGAGAGAGACACAGCGAGAGAGGGAATGCAAGCAGGGGGAGTGGGAGAGGGAGAAGCAGGGAGAAGCAGGCTTCCCGCCGAGCAGGGAGCCCGATGCGGGGCTCGATCCCAGGACCCCGGAATCATGACCGGAGCCGAAGGCAGACGCCCAACGACTGAGCCACCCAGGCGCCCCAGGGTGAAAATTTTAAATTGCTGTAGGATGGAGGAGATTGTATGCGTGATGAAATATTTTGAAATAATTAAAGGACTTTCCTGAGTAAATCATCACCTATGTTCCCACCACGCAAATATAAGTGGAAGATTTTAGAATTAAGGTCTTTTTGAACCACGCATCATTTTTGCTACTGTACCTGAGCCAATCTAAAAAAACTGGCCTGGGTAAAATGAGAGGCCTTCCTGTGAGGTGCCCGTAGCAGTGCTGTCCAGTCTGGGTGTGCCCATTGTCTCCCATCACACTGGAGGACTCCTGTCCCCAGCACCAGACTCCCGCTGATCGGCCTTCTCAGCAGGTGGTGTGCTGAGACCCTTCGTTTCCCTCACTGATCTGGCGCTGTGGGCGCAGGGCCGCGGTCTCATTTTCCAGAGGACTGTGAGGTGCAGGCCACGTGACCTGGTCTTGTCTCAGACCTCCTCATGCTCTTTGATTTTACCCTGCTTCCTTCTGGAAAAACCCAAGGGGCTCTTATCCTGTGTTTATGTTTTTACAGATCTTTCAGAAAATGTGGCTTACATCATGTGATCATTTACTCAAGAGATTTTATAGTTATGATAGAAATTTACATAGTATCTGAACTTTAGGATATAGACTTAAAATGTGTGAATAATCTTATGTTCTTCCTCCTTGCACCTAAATTCAGACTTGTAGCTTCCTTTACAAGTAGAGACTCAGATCTAGCAGCTAAGAGTTCTGGATAAAATTAAGGCATATCCAGAAATAAATCTGGAAAGCTTGAATGGAATCATCTCTAACAAGCAAGTGTTTTTTAGTATCTGAGGATGATATAAATATAAAATGCAAAACAAACTGAAATATATCCACAGCTACCCCCCCCACACCCAATAAACTTAAACTTCAGACATTTGGCTTTGCCAAATAAGCCAGGTTAATTTGGAGTGCACTGTTTTCTCCCTGGTCAGGCTGTTCCCTCCTGACCCCCTGCCGTGGCGTCCACCCCAGCTCTCCCAGGCTGTGGAGCAATTCTGCAACCCTCGGTGTCTCAAAGGGGTCTCCTACCCCACATATGTAATTCTGGCTATCGGCTTTGCAGCCCCTTCCTCTGCTCAGGGGACCCAACCGGCCCCTCCCTTCTGTTTTCTACCAGCGAATGATCTTGATTTCCTCAGTGCTGCCTACACAATACAGATCTTGTTGCCCACAGTACAAGCCCGAGTCTGGGACTGTTCCGCTCACAGGTTATCATCTCCATGAGGGGCGCTGCCTTCTACCTGTTTACCCCATCAGCTTCCTCATTGTCCCCTCAGCAGAGGATGGGTTCCTTGAGAATAGGGCTCCTCTGGTTTCTGTCGTAATGTCTTCAGTAATGTCCTCACTGTTCGGCGGGAGACTTGACAGAATCTGAATGAATTGTGTTCTGAAATTCTTTTGTCACCAGAGAATTGGCCTCTTCCTTCCCACGGTGCCGCCTTTTTCCGGGCCAGCTGCTCTTCCTGCTGGCTGGTCCCCTGGCCCCGGCCTCTACTGCCCCACTTCACCTCACTGCCCTGGGATCTGGGTGGCCCTCAGGAGCGAGCAGTTCCCAAAAGGTCTCTGCTTTCCTTAAGATGCTAAACCTACGATTGTGAAGAGTCAGTGAAATAATACACAGAAAGGACTCAAAATAGTACCTGGCACACGGTGACAGGTGAAGAAGCATGGCCACTAGTTATTATGCTCTGTTCCTCCTAAGGTAGAGGGAGTTCCTTGGTAGGTATCCAGGCTTCTGTGGAAATGTGATCCCAGTCTTGTTTTTTTCCCTCCAGTTTTGTAAAGCTTCGTTTGCCTCTACATTTTGCTTCCCTGAGTCCCCTTTTTCAGCCACTCTGACCTATTTGTTGGGTCAGTCACTTACCTTCTCTGTCTCTTGGTCCACAGACTCTTTTAAGAGTTAAAATATGGTACAGTAGTACATATTATAATTATATTCCATGTGATCTGGAAGCGAGCAAGTGTGGTTGGAGCCAATAAAAGGAAACTATTCTGCACCGATCACACTTTGCCAAGGACAGTATTCCCAATATCTTGATAAGGTTATTTATTTTTCTGTATTTCTTTGCTTCTTCTAGATTATACCCACTGTTTGTCCATTTTGGTTTCTATTTTCTTTCTTTCTTTTCTTTTTTTTTAATTTGACAGAGAGAGACACAGCGAGAGAGGGAACACAAGCAGGGGGAGTGGGAGAGGGAGAAGCAGGCTTCCCACGGAGCAGGGAGCCCGATGCGGGGCTCGATCCCAGGACCCCGGGATCATGACCTTAGCCGAAGGCAGACGCTCAACGACTGAGCCACCCAGGCGCCCCTCTATATTCTTTTTAAAATTTCTCTTGTTTTATTATGATAACTCCTCAAGTAATTTTTCTTCTTCTTCTTTTTTTTTTTTTAGTAATTTTTTTTTTTTAATATATAGGGTGAATGGAAGGTAAAGTTTCTGAGTTCTTAAATTTTGGAAAATGTCCCCTTTTTGACTTCTTGTTCGATAGTTACAGAATTGTATATTTCCACCTCCCTTGACCCCTGAACTTTGAAGACATTGGTGTCCTGGTTTCTGGCTTTGTTAATACAGCGTCTCTGATGCTTTAGGTGTTGTAGCTAATGTTTTGCTCTTTCTCAGAGGTTTCCTCCTTTCTCCTGACTGTTGGGAATGTCACCGGGATGCCTCGGGATGTGGGTCAGCCATCATTGGTTATGTTTAGCACTTTGCGGTGCCTCTAAATCTTAGGCCCTTAGCCAGTCATTCTGATCAGGACTTGGACATCCCCTGCCCCCCCCCCCAGCCCCCCACCCCCCTCACTGGGCTCTAGGCATGTGGGCGGGGCTCCCTTAGGAAGTCCAGCTCTTCTGTAGGGTTTCAGCTGAGGGTTCTTTAACAATCCAACCCAGCGGCTTTTTCTCTTCCAGGTAATCCTCAAATTTCGGACTCCTGTGGGTGCCTTGTATTCGTTTTCCATGTTGGGTTTCATTCTTTTTGTTGTGGCTTTGGCTTTTGTTTGAATTTTTGGTCATTTCTATAGGAATCTTGGAGAAAAAGTAGGCACACCTCCTTAGCTGGAAGTAGGAACATTCCTGAACCCTTGAATTTGGGAGGAAAGTGTTAAAAACTCTCAGTATTGTAAAAATGTCACTTTTTGACTGCCTGTGTCTTTTGTTTTTTAAATATAGTATCCCTCAAATAAAATGTGGTAGTAAAATTGGACAAAGTAGGTGGTAGAAATTTTGCGAAACTATTGTTTGTTGAAACAAGCGCCTGTGTACTGGCAACCAAAATATTTCTCTCCTTGCCTATAGTTTTCCATTTGCAAACTCAGCCACCTAAAGTAGGGTTGTTTAGATTCTTACAACTACTTGGCATGAATAAACCCTTTAATTGAGGAATTTATTATGGCTTGCTTACTTTTCATGAATTTTATTTAATTCTTTAGCTTTAGAGCCACTTTAGGAATACTTCAATATGATGTTCATTTCAGGTTCAGAGCCACTGGTAGAAGAGCAACTGATTTTCTTGCTGATGTTTAAGTTAACCTATTTTGAACATGACATTTTTGTTTTATATCCCTCGTGATATTTTGACTAAATATTAGTGCCTTGTTCTCAAAACATTATCAGTGTGTGTGGTAAGGTTAAGTTATATAACATATTACCCACTGAAAAGAAAAAAAATAAACCCAAGAGCAGTTTAAAAATAATTAAGCATATGTAATGTTTGTAACTTGTAAAAGTATAAAAAGATAGCAAAATGGAAAAGAGTTTTAAAAAAGGTGCTTGAGTACATTCCTGTGGTGTATTTCACATACGTGCAATTTGTGCCCAACACACTGGGGGTTAGGCCTGTGGAAGGATGGAGCCAGATCTCTTTTTTGCCCCCCTCTCCCTTTGCTGTGATCTTGACTGCTCAGTTCCCCAGGAATACCTCTCCCCTGCAGAATTCCTTTTGGAGGAGGGGGGCAGGGACATTTCCAGGTATGCTTCACACACCTTTATTTATCAGTTCTTCCAGGTCCTTTGGCTCTATCCAGATACTATAAATATTCATGATGACCCAGTCTACATTAGTAAACAATCAAGTCATTTAAAAAAAGAAACAACCCATAAATACTATTTTTGGCTTTTACTTTATCAGGTGAAAACAGCAGTTCAGAAAACACTTTCTGAATTGTAACAATCATATTGGTTTATTTCTTATCCCCTTTCTTCATCCAGAAAAGGATTATAGCAGTCTTTGTGACAAGCAGCCAATAGGAAGACTTCTCTTCAGGGAATTCTGTGATACACAACATGATCTAAAAGGATGCATTGAATTCCTGGATGCAGTGGTAAGCAATTTATCTCAGTGTTGAACTACCTCGTCTTGTGCTTTTGAAAATTAACAGACTGGATCTAAAAACTTAGGTCTTTCTAAGTTAAGCAGACCTTGGCAATAATGGTAAGAGTGGATAAACTAGTTTCTTGGTGTCATGCTACCTTGGCATGGAAATCCCTATATAATACTTCCCCTTATCTGCGGTCTTGCTTTCCGTGGTTTCAGTTACCTGCGGTCAGCTGGAGTCCGGAAGCAGACGATCCTTCTTCCAACAAATGGTCAGTGCAGACATACTCAGAGATCCCGTGGGTCCAGGTCCACACCTGTCAATGAAGCGAATATTGTGATGAATCAAGTCAAATGAATTTTTTTGTTTCCCATTGCATATAAAAGTTATGTCTACACTATACTGTAATCTATTAACTGTACAACATTAATCTAAAAAAAAAACCAATGTTCCCTCCTTAATTAAAAAATACTCTGTTGCTGGAAAATGCTACCCATACTCAGACCTTTCCGTGAGGCATCATCTTTTTTGCTGGTGGAGGGTCCTGCCTGGATGTTGATGGCTGCTGGCTGGTCAGGGTAGGGTGTGCCGAAGGTTGGGGTGTCTGTGGCGGTTTCTTAAAATAAGACAAGATAGAAGTTTGCAACCTTGATTGACTCTTCCTTTCACTTGAACACTTAAAGGTCATTACAGTTTTTTGTTTAAAGATTTTATTTATGAGACAGGGAGAGAGTGAGAGAGCATGAGCATGATGGGGGGAGGGGCAGAGGAAGAAGCAGACTCCGCGCTGAGCAGGGGGCCCGACGTGGGGCTCCATCCCAGGACCCTGGGACCACGACCTGAGCCGAAGGCAGGGGCTTCACTGACTGAGCCACCCAGGCGCCCCTAGAGGCCAACATGGGATTATTAATTGGCCTAATTTCAACATGGTGTCTTGATGAATTGGGAGGCCCTAGGAGAAGGGAAGAGAGGGGAAGGGCTGGTCAGTGGAGCAGTCAGAACACACAGAATATTTATTACTTAAGTTCACTGCCTTATATAATGCGGTTCAGGTAGCCCCCAAACCGTTACAAGTAACATAAAAAAAATCACTGATCACACATCACCAAAATGAACATAACAGTAATGAAAAGGTTTGAAATATTGGGAGAATTTCCAAATTATGACACAGAGACATGACATAAGCAAATGCTGTTGGAAAAATGGCACCAACAGACTTGTTGGCCACAGTGTTGTTACAGACCTTCAATTTGTAAAGAAATGCAGTGTCTGTGAAGTGCAACAAAGCAGAGCGCATAAAACGAGGTATGCCTGTATTCTTTCAGAAAAACATTTGAGGCTCTTGCCTATCCCCTGTGGAGCTCCCCAGCCCTTTCCTTCCTGGTGCCTTTACTAGAATAAGGCAAGGGTTTGAAAGGAGGTAATTTTTTTTTTTAAGCCAGAAACTCTGGTGTTGTGGGGCAGGCCTTGTCAGTTCCGGGAGTAGAATATAGATGTGGCTTAGTGTATTGGGTTATATTTGCCAAGCTGCTCTGTTTTAAAAATTTAGGGACCTACAATTCTTTATTTCAAAATGGCTAAACTGCGTTGTTAACATTTGTTCAGGTTTGGATCTTCTGATAGTGACACGAGACCTATTACTTGTTAGGTGACTGCCAGTTGACTTCAGTGACAGGTTCTGTTCTGTGTTTTGTTTTATTTTTGGCGGCAGCTGTGTGGGTTAATAAATAACACCTAATTATGCCATTTGCACAGTCCTCGCTGCTTTGACTGTCCTTGTGGTATATGATTGCAGGTTCTTGGAGCTTCGGGAGTGGAGAGACTACATTTTGTCTATTTCCCTCATGGCACCTGGCATGATTGTTTGCTCTTTTCTGCTTAGTGTTTGTTGACTGAATTAATGGCATCTTTGGCAATTAGTGTTCAGTGAGAGAAACAACCAATGGGAGAGATTTATTAAGAGGTTTGTTGCAAGGAATTGGCCTACACAATCATGAGGTCTGGTTAGGAGAGTCTTAAATCTATAGGACTGGAGGGAATCCTCCAAACACGGAGTGAAGCTGCTGCTGTCCTCAGGCAGAATTCCTTCAGGAAGCCTAAACTCTGGTTTTAATGCCTTTCAACTGATTGAATCAGACCCACCCAGATTCTCTAAAATAATCTCCTTTACTTAAAGTCAGCTGGTAAAGACTTTAATCACACCTACAAATACCAGCACAGCAATGACTAGTATTTGAACAACTACTGGACATTGTTCCTGCCAGGTTGGCACGTGGAAAGACCATCACAAAATCCGTTGATTGCATGCCATCCAGCATCCAGAACGTAGGCTGGAAGGTTCTCTAAGTCAGCTGGGTCTAGTTACTAGTCGGGTGAATTCAGTGCCTTTGAACACAGAACATGAAGCTGGCTCTGACCGGTCGTCAGCCCTGTCAGCCATGGCTCCTGTGCTGGGCCCACGGGAGGAGGCAGAATCAAGTATTCTGGAGGTCCGACTCCTGACCACAAGGACTTTATGTGTTCAGTACATGAACTTCCTTCAGTCTTGGTTTCCTCACCAATCTCTCCAAGCCCATCTGGCTGTTAGCTTTGCTGCTCTTCTCAGGCCCCAACCTGCAGGATCCAGTGGCTTCACTGAGCCCTCCTCGTGCCTGAGTCTCCAAGTCTGTTGACATTGTGGAATAGCCTCTGCTTGAAATACTCTTAGCCAGGCTTTTATGATCTCTCCTCGGGTTTTCTCTCTTTTCAGTTTCTTCCTTGTGTATCCTTTGTAGAGGTTTAGATACTGATCAAGTTCTGCCTTGACCCTTCCTCTGGGTTCTGGCCTACGTGGTGGTATCCTCTCTTACGGTCCCCCGCCTGACACCTGCGTAGGGACGTCTCCTGCTTTGGTGTCACCAACTCTGACTTCTCTGGGAGCTCTGCACTCAGATTTGCCACGTGCCTCTTCGACATTTCTTTAAAAATGATGTTGCCTAGAGCAATGCAAGCTGTTTATTTGATTCTATTTTATTTGGCCACACTGAAGGGCTGAAGGTGTAATATGACAGAGCACTGTGGAATGTGTTGCGCTGCTGCATTATTATTCACCCCTCAAAGAAAACTTTTTCCCCTTCATTGCCATTAGTTTTCCCAAAGAAGAGCTGCAGATACTGGATCAGTATCAAATCAGTTAGAGCTACTCTGTGGTTCTCAGGGTACCCAGCTGATTCTGTATGTCAGAGAATTCGAAACACTGTGAACTCAGTGAAGAAGCTCCACTACTATTTTTCTTTGTTCTCCCCTATACCGTCAGGCGGAATATGAAGTGGCTGCAGATGAGGACCGGAGAAACTGTGGACTGCAGATCTTAGACATGTTCTTCGGTGCCGAGGTGTGTTTTCTTCCTTAGATGCAAAGATTTATTAGTGCTTACTTAAATAATTAGAGGACATAGCCCTTCTTACTTAGCTGGATAACATATAACAAGTATGTTAAAATCTTTAATTTCCTATAGATATTCCTCTTATGCCTTTTCTTTTGAGTGGGTGAGGAAATTAACAAATCTCTTAGAAAATTAATTCAAAGAATTTAAAAGTTTCTGTGTTTCCTCAAACAGAATACAGCATTAGAGAATTTTATCTGTCTTGGACTGAAAATAACAGTTTTTTTCCTAACAGCTTTAATGGGTCTTGGGTTTTATGCTTTTTCATTAGTAGATTCTTACAGTTTAGTATGTCCCTGAAATTAGAGCCATAACCCGCTTCTCTTCACAGGACTTCCCTTTTGTAGGCTATTAGAAGTCCTAAACCCTGGGCAGGCCCCTGTGTTGTAGGGTTGGAGAACAGTAACAAGGATAGCTAACACTTAGTGAATACTGCTCTAGGCTGTGTACGTGTAATACAACATTCCTGTGAGGTGGGTACATTATTATGTCTATTGTCATATGGTAAGACTGAACATCAGAGTGGCTAAGTGGTTCACCAAAGGTTACACAGCTTGTTATGTGCGAGAGCTAGGAATCAAACGTGGAGAGACTGGGGTTGGAGAATAGTGTAGTGAGAATGAGTCCAAAATGTTCAGATTCTGAGCCCAGCTCACTGAAGATGGTAGGGCCATCAAGAAGGGGAAGCTAACTGGTGCAGAAGATAGAGTGCGGAGGCGGGGGGACGGGGCACGGGCAAGGCCAGTGGATTGGCAAGTGAGCACAAAGATACACACACAACCAGTGGTGGCAGAGGTGTGCTTCAGACCGGATAGGTTTTGACTCTTAAGCCTGTGCTTGCCTTGGCCTCCAGCATCAATACCATGGCTCCTAGATCATTCTTTTCCAACACAGCTGCTACAGCATCCACATATTTGTAGGTACCCCCAGTAATTGGGAAGATACCTATTTCCATTTTTTTTGAACTGAAATCACTGAATAGGTTTATATTTTTTATTTTTTTGACAACAGAAATAAACCTTTCTTACCTTAAAAATAATTTTGACGTTGACATTATTTTATGACTGTATTCACAATAATTAGTCAAAACATAAAACATTGTTTTAATTTTCCCCATGAGTTTTTTTTTAAGTTTTAATTTTAATCACCTGGTACTCATCACAACAAGTGCCCTTCTTAACCCCCATCACCTGTTTCATCCATCCCCCCACCACCTCCCTCTGGTTAGTGTGTTCTCCATAGTTAAGAGTCTGTTTCTTGCTTTGTCTCTCTCTCTTATTTTCTTTGCTCATTTGTTTTGTTTCTTAAATTCCCCATATGAGTGAAATCATATGGTCTTTGTCTTTCTCTGACTAACTTATTTCGTTTAGCATTATACTCTCTAGATCCATCCATGTTGTTGCAAATGGCAAGATTTCATTCTTTTTAAGGCTGAATAATATTCCATTGTGTATATATATATATCACCTCTACTTTATCCATTCATCAGTCGATGGACCCTTAGGCTGCTTCCATAGTTTGGATATTGTAAATAATGCTGCAATAAACATAGGGGTGCATGTATCCCTTTGAATTAGTGTTCTCATATTCTTTGGGTGAATACCCAGTAGTGTGATTATTGGATCGTATGGTATTTCTATTTTTAATTTTTTGAGGACCCTCCATACTGTCTTCCACAGTGGCCACACCAGTTTGCATTCCCACCAACAGTGCACGAGGGTTCCTTTTTCTCCACATCCTCACCAACACTTGTTCTTTCTTGTGTTGTTGATTTTAGCCACCTGACAGGTATGAGGTGGTATCTCACTGTGGTTTTGATTTGCATTTCCCTGATGATGAGAGATGTTGAGCATCTTTTCATGTGTGTGTTGGCCATCTGTGTGTCTTCTTTGGAGAAATGTCTGTTCATGTCTTCTGCCTATTTCTAATGGGATTATTTGTCTCTTGGGTGTTGAGTTTTAGAAGTTCTTTATATATGTTGGATACTAAGTCTTTATTGTATGTGTCATTTGTAAATATCTTCTCCCATTCAGTAGGTTACCTTTTTGTTTTGTTGATTGTTTCCCTCACTGTGCAGAAGCTTTTTATTTTGATGTAATCCCAAGGCTTAATTTTTGCTTGTTTCCTGTGCCTCAGGAGACATATCTAGAAAAAAGTTGCTATAGCCTATGTGAGAAAAATTATTGCCTGTGCTTTCCTCTGGGATTTTTATGGTTTCATGTCTCACATTTAGGTCTTCAATCCATTTTGAGTTTATTTTTGTGTATGGTGTAAGAAAGTGGTCCAGTTTTCCTAACACCATTTGTTGAAGAGACCATCTTTTTCCCATTGCATATTCTTGCCTCCTTTGTCCAAGATTAATTGACCATATAATTGTGGGTTTTCTGTTCTGTTCTATTGATTTGTGTGTCTGTTTTTGTGCCAGTACCATACTGTTTTGATTACTTCAGCTTTGTGTTATATCTTCAAGTCTGGAATTGTGATACCTCCAGCTTTGTTTTTCTTTTTCAAGATTGCTTTGGCTATTTGGGGTCTTTGTGGTTCCATATAAATTTTAAGATTATTTCTTCTAGTTCTGTGAAAAATGCTGTTGATATTTTGATAGGGAATGCATTAAATCTGTAGATTGCTTGTGGTAGTTTAGACATTTTAACAATATCTGTTCTTCCAATCCATGAGCATGGATTATCTTTCCATCTGTTTACATCGTCTTCAATTTCTTTTGTCAGTGTTTTAAAATTTTCAGAGTACCGGCTTTTCACTTCCTTGGTTGAGCTTATTCCTAAGTATTTTATTGTTTTTGGTATATTTATAAATGGGATTGTTTTCCTAATTTTTCTTTCTGCTGTTTCATTATTGGTGTATAGAAATTCAGTTGGTTTCTATACATCAATTTTGTATACTCCAACCTTACTGAATTCATTTATCAGCTCTAGTAGTTTTTTGGTCGAGTCCTTAGGGTTTTCTATGTATAGCATCATGTCATCTGCAAATACTGAAAGTTTTACTAATTCTTTACCAATCTGGGTGCCCTTTATTCCTTTTTCTTGTCTGATTGCTGTGGCTAGGACTTCTAGTACTATGTTGAATAAAAGTGGTGAGAGTGGACATCCCTGTTTTGTTCCTAACTGCAGAGGAAGAGCTCTGTTTTTCCCCAGTGGGGATGATGTTAGCTGTGAGTTTTTCCTGTATGGCCTTTATTATGTTGCAGTGTGTTCTCTTTAAACGTACTTTGTTGAGGTGTTTGTTTGTTTGTTTGTTTGTTTTTTACCATGAATGGATGTTGTACTTTGTCAGATGCTTTTTCTGTGTTGAAATGATCATATGGTTTTTATCCTTTCTCTTGTTGATGTGATGTATCATATTGATTGATTTGTGAATATTGAACCACCTTTGCAACCCAGGAATAAAGCCCACTTGATTGTGAATGATCGTGAATGATTTTTTTCAATGTTTTTTTGGGTTTGGTTTGCTAGTATTTTGTTGAGGATTTTTGCATTTGTGCTCACCAGAGATTTTGGCTTGTAGTTCTCTTTTTTTGTCGTGTCTTTATCTGGTTTTGGTATTAGGGTAATGCTGGCCTCAGAATGAATTTGGAAATGTTCCTTCCTTTTCCATTTTTTGGAATTGTTTGAAAGGAATATATGTTAATTCTTCTTTAAATGTTTGGTAGAATTCACCTGTGAAACCATCTGGTCCTGGACTTTTGTTTGTTAGGAGTTTTTTTTTTTTTAATTATTATTATTATTATGGATTCAGTTTCTTTGCTGGTAATTGGTGTGTTCAGATTTTCTGTTTCTTCCTGTTTCAGTTTTGGTAGTTCATATGTTTCTAGGAATTTCTCCATTTCTTCTACTTCGTCCAATTTGTTGGCATACAGTTTTTCATAATATTCTCTTATAATTGTTTGTACATCTGTGGTGTTTGTTGGTATTTATCCTCTCTTGTTTGAGATTTTATTTATTTGGATCCTTTATCCAAATAAGAGGTTAATCAATTTTATTGATTTTTTTCAAAGAACCAGCTTGTGGTTTCATTGATCTGTTCTATTGGTTTTTTAGTTTCTATATCATTTATTTCTGCTCTAATATTTATTATTTCCTTCTTCCTGTTGGTTTTAGGTGGCTTTTGTTGTTGTTGTTGTTGTTCTTTTTCCAGCTCCCTTAGATGTAAGGTTTGGTTATTTATTTGAGATTTTTCTTGCCTTTTGAAGTGGGCCTGTATTGCTATAAACTTCCCTCTTATGGCTACTTTTGCTGCTTCCCAAAGGTTTTGAACTATTGTGTTTTCATTTGCATTTGTTTCCATGTGCTTTTTTATTTCATCTTTTATTTCCTGGTTGGCCCATTCATTGTTTAGTAGCATGGTATTTAACCTCCTTGTATTTGTGGTCTTTCCAGATTTTTTCTTGTGGTTGACTTCTAGTTTCATAGTGTTATGTCAGAAAAGATACACAGTATGACTTCGATCTTTTTAAGTTTGTTAAGGCTTGTTTTGTGGCTTAATATGTGATCTATTCTGGAGAGTGTTCCATGTGCACTTGAAAAGAATGTGTATTCTGCTGTTTGAGGATGGAATGTTCTGAATATATCTGTTAAATTCATCTAGTCCGATGTGTCATTCAAAGCCAATGTTTCTTTGTTGATTTTCTGTTTAGATGATCTGTCCATTGATGTGAGTGGGGAGTTAAATTTCCCTAATATTATTGTATTATTATTGATTAGATCCTTTATGTTTGTTGTTAACTGTTTTATGTATTTGGGTACTTCCAGGTTGGATGCACAAATATTTATAATTGTTATATCTTCTTGTAGGATTGCCCCCTTTATTATTTATTATATAATGTCCTTCTTTGTTGCTTATTATAGTCTTTGTTTTAAAGTCTATTTTGTCTGATGTAAGTATTGCTACTCTGGCTTTCTTTTGACAAGCATTTGCATGATAGATATTTCTCCATCCCCTCACTTTCAATCTGCTGGTGTCTTTAGGTCTACAATGAGTCCCTTGTAGGCAGCATATAGATGGGTCTTCTTTTCTTACCTATTCTGACACCCTATGTCTTTTGATTGGAGCATTTAGTTCATTTATGTTCAAAGTAGTTATTGATAGATACGTATTTATTACCATCTTATTACTTGTTTTGTGGTTGTTTCTGAAGATTTTCTCTGATCCTTTCTTGTCTTTCTCTCTTTCATGATTTGCTGGTTTTCCTTAGTGATATATTTGAATTTATTTCTCTTTATTCTTTGCATATTTATTAGTGGTTTTTGATTTGTGGTTACCATTAGGTCGATACATAACATCTTCTGCATATAACAGTCTATATTAAGTTGATGGTCGTTTAAGTTTGAACCCATTCTTTACTCCTTTCCTTCCCACGTTTTAGGTATATGGTGTCATATTTTACATCCTCTTATTTTGTGAGTTCCTTGACTGTTTTTTACAGAAATATTCATTTTTACTGCTTTTGTATTACGTCCCTTCATACCATCATTTTTGGTCTTTCCTTTCCACTCAAGGAGTCCCCTGTAATATTTCTTGCAGCGTTGGTTTAGTGATGATCAGCTCCTTTGGTTTTGTTTGCCTGGAAAACTCTTTATCTCTCCTTCTTTTTTATTTTTTAATAAGTATTTTATTTATTTATTAGAGAGAGAGAGAGAGCGCGCACAAGCTGAGGGGGTGGGGGTGGGGAAGGGCAGAGGGAGAAGCAGACTCCCCACTGAGCAGGGAGCCTGACACAGGCTCGATCCCAGGACCCTGAGCCGAAGGCAGACATAGTATAGATGGGAAAAAGCCTCACTTCTGTTAGATCTTTTAATTGACGCCTATTAATCATTATTAATTATAACAATATTGCTCATTTTTTTAAATGTGAATTTTCTATATTGTTTTATATTTCTATCACTAGTTCAACTTTGATGGAAGTGTTTCTTTGATTTGTAGAAAACACAGTTTTGCTGTGCTAACTCAGCTATACCACTGTCAGAGATCAGTTTAGAATGCATTTCTCAAGTCTAATGACAAATTAAATGTATAACTGAACATGATCTGGGTATCTTTTTCAATAAATCAGGATAGTAGTTTTGTTATGTGTTTCTTTCTCCAGAATTCTCTAGTTGAGGGTTAAGAGAATGGGAAGCGGGCAGGTAGGGACATATTAGTGAGAATGTAAAGTGGTAGAGCCTTTTTGGAGGTCAGCTTTGCAATAAATATCAATGTTTAAGAGACATGTATCCTTTGAGCTAGTAATTCTACTTTCAGGAATCTGTCTTATAAAAACACAGTTGTACAAAGATGTTCATGACAGTGGTGTCTGCAGTGGAGAAAACGGGCAGGTAGAATGTGTAAGAAGGACAGATAGGCGTATACTCTGGGAAACCATGCAGTCTTTAAGAAAATATGGTAGCTCTCTAGGTAGCAGCACATATTTATAAAACTACATATGTATTTTTATCCCATTTGTGTGAGAAAAAATTATTTATTTCTGAGGCTTTGTGTGCATGTGTATGTGTTTATATTTTTAATTATGGCAAAAGAGACATACAATTGATCATTGTAACCATTTCTAAGTGTACAGTTTGGTAGCATTACACATACTGACATTGGTGGGCAGCCTGTACTACCATCCATCTCCCGAACTTTCTTTATCCTGCAAATCTGAAACTCTGTCCCCATTAAACACAGCTCCCACTTTCCCCTCCCCCAGGCCCTAGGCGACCACCATTCCACATTCCATCTCTAGTATTCTGACCATTTCAGGGACCTCACAGAAGTGGGATCATACAGTATTTGTCCTTTTGTGACTGGCTCATTTCACTGAGCACAGTGTCCTCAAGGTTCATTCCTGTTGTAGCAGGTGTCAGAACGTCCTTCCTCTTTGAAGCTGAGTAACATTCCCCTGCATGGAGGGACCATGGTGTTTATCCATTCGTCTGTCACTGGACCCTTGGGTTGCTCCAACCTTTTGGATATTGTGAATAATGCTGCTGTGGATATGGGTGTACAAATACCTCCCCAAAACCTTGCTTTTCGCTCTGATTTGATTTGCTTAGGAAAACATCTGAAAAGGTGGACAACACAGTGAACTCTGGAAAATGACAGCGGGGTGGCGGGTGAAGGTGGCACTTTGACTTGTTATTTCATACACTTGATGTTGTAATTTTTTCTTACAGTAAGCCTTGGGTTCTGTTTACAATTGGTAAATTATGAAATCACTAATTGTTATGCATTTGGTTTGTGCTGTATTAAAAAGTCAGCAGTCCCTTTACCAGAAATACCTTCCCATGTTTTGAGAGAATGTCGGTTGAGACTGAAGCAGGACCCCGGCAAGGACGACTTTGAGGAATGCACCAGGTAAGTGGCTGGCATCACCCTGCCCAGACGTGTGGCTGATGCCAGACGGGAGGTTTACAGGGGCTCTCTCTGCATGACACCAGCTCTCACTGCAGGACTTTCCAAATTAAAGTGGTCACTTTCACTAGAAAGAGATACACGAAGGGTGATAATTATACAGACAGAAGGGACACCCTGAAATGGGTCACATCGTGGAGAGCCAGTGTATGCGCATGGTTTTGCAGGCCCCTGGCCCCTCCGCTCAGCCTTCTAAAATGCATATGTCTGGGATGTAAGGATTCCCATAAAATGTTTTTTTAAAGCCCTAGGAACTTGCTGAAAATATCTTTTCTCTAGGTATTTGCAGTACAGACAGGGAAATTCTAAGTGAAAGCACTTTGACTAAATCCGGCTCCTGAGGTACACAGGGAGAAAGAATGGTTTCTGGACTGATCTGGCCCAGAACACGGAGTCCTCTGTCCAGTCATGCAGCATTCGGGTGTTGTTTATCCTAAGAGCCGTTCAACAGAGGCTGGTTGAGTGCCGGCTCTATGTCAGGTGCTGCGTCCGTTTCTTGGGGCGGCCATCACAAAGTTCCACAAACTTAGGTGGCATAAAACAGCGGGAATTTATTCTCCGGACGCCTGGGTGGCTCAGCCGGTGAAGCGTCTGCCTTCGGCTCAGGTCGTGGTCCCAGGGTCCTGGGATCGAGTCTCGCATCAGGCTCCCTGCTCAGTGGGGAGCCTGCTTCTCCCTCTGCCTCTGCCCCTCTCCTCCCTGCCACTTGTTCTCTCTCTCTCTCTCTTGCTCTCAAATAAATAAATAAAATCTTAAAAAAACAGCAAGAGAAGTTTATTCTCACAGTTCTGGAAGCTGGGAGTCTGAAGTCAAGGTCTCTCGGGGCCAGGACCCTTCCTCGGCTCTGCTTGTTTCCGGTGGAGGCCAGCGATCCCTGCTGTTTCTGGGCTTTGCAGCTGCAGCGTTTCAGCCTCTGCTGTCATTGTCCTGGTGTTCTCTCCTCTTCTTATAAGGGCACCGGTCCCATTGGATCAGGGCCCGCCCTATTCTCGTATGACCGCATCTTAACTAATTGTAGCTGCAAAGACCAGGGTTAGGACTCAACATGTCTGTTTGGGAGAAGCATTTCAAGTCACAGTAATAGTTTGCTTCTTCGGGTTGAGGTTATGTTAGAGAGCAAAACGAAACACTGCTGACTTGAGTTTTCATTCCTACGTGACTTAAGAAAATATGAATTGCAGAGCCTTGGCTTATTAGTTATTTTTTGGGAAAATAGTTATTAAGCACCTATTATGTGCTGTCATTGATCTAGTTTCCAGGAATAAAATAAGCAGGAATGAGTTGGTTCTTTACTTCTAGGGAGCTGTATTAGTTTCCTATTGCGGCCATAACAAATTGCCACAAATTTGATGGCCTAAAACCACACGCATCTCTTTTTTTTTTCAGTTCTGGAGGTTAGAAGTCTGAAAGCAGTATCGCTGGGCAGAAATCAAAGTGTCCATAGGGCCTTGCTCCATTGAGGATCTAGGGGAGGATCCATTTTCTTGTTTTCTAGGAATGCATTACTTGGCTCATGGCGCCTTACTCCATGTTCAAAACCAGCCATACAGCATCCTCAAGTTTCTCTCTGCTTCTGTCTTTAGGAAACCTTTTCTTACTCTGTATGTGCACATCTCCCTCAGCCTCCCTCATACAACGACATGTGTGATGGCATTTAGGGCCCACCCAGATAATCCAGGATCATTTTTTCATCTCAGGCCCCTTAACTCAGTCATCTGCAAAGTCCCTGTTGCCATGGAGGGTGACAGTCATAGGTTCCAGGGTTTGGGACCTGGATGTGTTTGGGTCATTCATTATTCAGCCTACCACAGGTGCTGAATAAATTGCCAGGGAGCCAGTGTTGAGGGCGCCTCTCCTAGCCTGGGGCCACAAGAAGAGTCTTCACAGAGACCCTTCCCTGCAGGCTGAGGAGGAGGCCAGGGAGCACAAAGACCTGCAGGGGGAGGGGCTGGTCGAGGATTGCTGCTACTTCATCCCAGGAGGGCCAGGGAGAGGGTCCTCATGGCTCCCACTCCCTGGTCCTTGTTCCCAGGTGCCCTTTCTGTCACTTCCCAAGTGTTCACATGGGAGTCCTCACATGAACAACAGTGATAAACGCTTATGAATGCATTACTCCTCTTAGTAACCCATGACGCAGGCACGACTGTCATCCTTATTGGAGGCCAGAAAAGGTTTGGTAACCTGCCCCAGGCCCCTCTGCTTGAGGACTGAGCAGCCAGCTTCCTCACATGGGTGCATTCCCCAAAGAGGGCAGTCATCAACCTGGTTTCCATGCAACTTTTGCGAAGATCCCACTTTTAAAACTGATCACTTTTTGGTTCCATTTTCATTTTGCAGAAACTACTAGAAAAAAATCTGAGAATTAATTCCTAAGTAGTCACTTCAAATTTGTGTTTCTCCTTTCTCAGATTTTTATGTTAACTTGTAGACACAGAGAAGAGCACTAGATCCTGTTAGGCCCTAGTGGTGGCCTCTCCTAGTGGTGACATCTGTGTGATGGGCACATCCACAGTGTGGGTGTAGACCTGTCTGGCACCGGCACCTCGGCTCAGCCCCTCTCCTGCTTACAATGGTGGGCATTGGCAACTGGAAGAACAAGGTTTTAGGCTAGTCGGTCACTCTGTGCCACCCAAACTATCCCTTTGTGATTTAGAATTACCAAAGAAACTACATTTTGTTTCTGAGGTTAAGTGTGTGGCTCACTGGTGTACAGATCAGCAACTGTGGAGTGGAGGGTATGTCCCCTGTGCTCTGAGACAGGGTGCTGGCAGCCAGGCTGGTCCTGTGCTCAGTCATTTCCGTGTGACTGTGCCTCCAGCCGGCAGCTGCCTCTTTCGTACGCAGTGCGCAGTAACACTGCCCCATCCATGTTTCCTGAGGATGACGGGGGTAGGGCAGAGCCTCAGTGATGCCATCGTGGGCTGAGGGTCTGGCCCAGCCCCCGTGGAAGACACCCTAGAGACAAAAGCGGGATGGAAGGCTCCACTTCAATACTCCACAGCCTGGCCAAGTGGTGTCATGGAGACAAAGAAGGGGACAGCCACAGGCTGGAGACCGTCTCCTGTGCTGACACACTCACAGACAGCAGAGCGGGACCTCCTCCAGGAACAGTTTCATGGGGGCAAGGCAGGCCATGTGTCATTGACCTTTTCAAGGTCACTCCCAGAAGCACATTGTCTCCGTCTGTCTGGCTGCTGTAACAGATGCCACAGACTGGGAGGCATCTGTCTCCCATAGCTCTGCAGGCTGGAAGCCCGTGGTCGTGGCGCCAGCGTGGTCCAGCTCTGGTGAGGCCCCTCTTCAGCGTTCTGTGGCCTCACGTGGCAGGAAGAGCCAGGGAGGAGTCTCTTTCATAAGAGCACGAAACCAAATCCGTTCAGGGAGCCTCCACCCTCCAAAAACCATCACCTTGGGGATTAGGTTTCAACATAGGACTTTTGGGGGGACACACATTCAGTCCATAGCATACATCATCATGACTATCCCTTCCAAAAACCAAGCACCCATGTGCCAGGGAATAGCCACACCTCCACTTTGACCTGCAGAGAAAGTACACATTGTGAGGAGAAAAGACCCATCTCCGCATGTCCCTGAGGTTGCGGGGAGTTACACTGCTTAGCAGGGCTGGTCCGGGCCGTGGCGGAGAAGGGTCCCTTCACGCCCGTGGGTCCACGCTGCGTGTTTGCACCATGGCTTCCTGTGCCTTGTCGCTGGGATCCAGCTTTCTAGTGGGGACAGCATTTCACTTCTCTAGCACTTGCCAGCTGGTTTCCTGATTTCTCTTTTTACCTCTAGGCCTCTTTCCTTTTTCTGTGGTTACCATGTGTTCCCCCATTCCAGCCTTAGGGTTCTTCATTGATACATCTCTTCACTAAATTTGTTCATATTTTTAACCCTCTGATGAGGCACTTTTCCAGTTCCGTCCTGTTGTTGAAGACTGGGGTGGTGTACACGACTGTATCAGACTGGCCACAGGTCTGCCTCCTTCTCTGTGTATCTGCTTTGAGATACGGACTTAAAAGTCTCTCATATTTAAATAAGTTTTAGTACTCAGTCCCCCCTCTGTCTGTTTGGATTAGTTCACTCGACTGGTGGCGGTTTATTCCTTACATTCTTATTCAGTGCCTGTCATTTGCCAGCAGCTGGGCCAGGCACTGGCTAACGGGGGACCTCAGCACGATGCGGTGCAGAAATGAGGACTTTCAGAGTTCCCTACTGTTCTGGCTCATTTCTGTATTGCTGCAACCTTGATTGCCCTGAAAGCCTTCCTTCTCATTTTGAATTCCAGAGTACTGATGCTGCATAATGAACATAAATGTTTCCTTTAGGGGCGTCTGGGTGGCTCAGTTGGTTGGGCGTCTGTCTTCGGCTCAGGTCATGATCCTGGAGTCCAGGGATCAAGTCCTGCATCGGGCTCCCCGCTCAGTGGGGAGTCTGCCTCTCCCTCTGACCCTCTCCCCTCTTATGCTCTCTCTTGCGCTCTCACTCAAATAAATAAAATCTTTAAAAAAAAAAAGTTTCCTTTAGGCTCCCTGCTGTTTTCTGTAAGAAGCTGTATTGAGAGGCAAGCATAGTGTGATGGTTGGTGGGGAGCCCCAGGATGGCTATCTTAAAAACCAATGTGGAACTGATAGAGTTTTAAATGTCATAACTTTTAAAAAAATGTGTGCAGTTGGGGGGGCGCCTGGGTGGGTCAGTTGGTTAAGCACCCTACTCTTGGTTTCCACTCAGGTCAGGATCTCAGTCGTGGGATCAAACTCCACACTGGGTTCTGTTCTCAGTGCTGAGTCTTCTTGTCCCCCCCCAACTCAAATACATAAATACATAAATACATAAATACATAAGATCTTTAAAAAAAGGTGTGTGCAGTAGGTTTATTTCCCAGACTAGAGCAGTGGGGCAGAGTCTGTTGTTTTTGAGTTAAGGAGTATTAGGAAGTGAAATTGAGAAGCACTGGTAAGTTGATTGTAGTCATCAGCATATTAATTTATACAGACTGAAATATGCAATTATATTAGAATAAGTTGGTAGTGTGTGGTTCTTCTCATAGAAATATGCAAACACCTCTACAAAGATGATTTAACTAAGCCGACAGTATCAGGATCCTTGCCCTGGTCCACAAAGGTTTGGAGTTGGGCTGCCCACGTGCTTAGGAGGGAAAGGTGTTCCTAGAGGCAGGGAGCAGGCCCTCCCTCTCCCTCCACTAGGACAGGAGGAGGTGGTCCAGGTAGCCAGCCTCCAGAACAGTGCTCAGGTGTCAGATTGTATGTAGCAGCCATGTCAGACCCTCTGATGTCTGGACATCTTCCAATGTCTATTATACTCTTAAAAATGATTGAGGACCCAAAGAGCTTTTGTGTATGTGGCTTACATTTTTAAAAAGAAGAAGACATAAACATTCCACTTGCCATCAGAGCAATGATGTCACATGTCTTGTGCTTCTGGAAAACCCCTCTGGGAAAATGAGGTTTTTAGTTTTTAAAAGGCACATGATGTCTTAGCATTACTACAAATATAGTTTCATTGTTAAACATCCCCCCGAAAGGGTCTCAGAATCCATAGGGATCCTCAGAACACATTTTGAGAATCGCTGTGCTATAATATTAGTTAGTCCAAGAACTTGTGAATAACCTCCTTTTACAAAATAAAGTGAAACCAAGTGGCTTGCTCAGAATTCTTACAATCAGTGAAAATGCTGGAATTGTTCCCGAAGCCTCTTGAGTTACTGGTCTACTAGCAATTCCCCGTGGAAACTCTGATCTTTTCCCATTTGGGTTTTTGTCCATGCTTGGGAGACCCTTTCCTTCTTCCTTCATCTGGGTGACTTCTACTTCAACTCAGACACCAACTTCACCAAAGTGTCCCTAATATAACCTCTCCTAGGGGAGGTGTTCTGGGCACGCCAGGCATGGCACACTCTTCTCTAACGGTGCACTAACTTACCCATCTCCCTGGCCAAGCTGGTAGGTTCTTCGATGTAGGCCTCTTTGGACATTTTCCCTCCAACGTCCAGCACAGTGCTTGCAATCTACTTCTTAGATGCTTATTGACTAATGAGCTGTTTTAAAAATTGACTACATTCTGTCCCTCATCTACTCTACGAATAAGAATTTTATTACTTCTGTAATAAAATAAAACTATATATTTTATAAAATTCTAAATAAAACTTTAGAAGCATGGCTAACTGCATAAAATTTCTTCTGGAAATATATAGCATAAAATAGTTCATCGGGTGTTTTAGTTTCAGTGTTAAAAAAAGGTTGGTCACATATTAACATTTTGTACAACATGACTATTATCATTTAGATACTCATTCTAATCTTACATACCAAATGTTTACAATCCCTACTGAAACACATGTGCTTGGGTGCATGCACACACACACTACACATACACCCCTTGAATACATTGGGAGGGTAAACAATTTCATTTCTTTTGAATTCTTGCCTTCATATTTTTACTAATAACATTAGAAACAAGTGTGGAATTCTATAATTGCAAAATTTAATATATTTAATTGTGTAAAATGATTGACTTCCCATACCCAGTGTTGATGAATGTGCTGAAACATAGTTGTTTTCATATTGTAATGCAACAAACGTATATAATTATGTAAAATCTTTTTCTAGAATTATCCATAACTATTTAAGTGGAGAACCATTTGGGGAATACCAAGAAAGCCCATATTTTTCTCGATTTCTACAGTGGAAATGGCTGGAAAGGTATGTTCTAATTTAAAATTCAAAAACAAGTAGTAATTTCTCAGAATGTGTACTGATTGATGTATACTTTTCCATCTGTCAAAATAATATTGGAAATCTTGGGCTGGATATGGTATTGTTGTACAGAAATTATTAATATGTGTTATGTAATTTCTTCAGCCCTGTGAGCACAGTAGTTAGAAGATAAAACATATCCTAGATTCACAGAAATATAATCCGATGTACACTGGTTCAGTCTTGTGGTACTAGCCACGTGGACTCAGTCAAGGGACTTGGCCTTCATGAGCATCAGGTCCCTGTTTTTGAAAATAGATGTAATTCTAGAATCCAGCATACTGCGCTGCTGGGCTGCCTGAGGATTGTGTATAGCTTGGTGTACAATTGTACAAAGTAAGTGCTCAGTAAGTGTTGTTGTTACAATGGTTATTGATTGATTAGACTTCCAGTTCTACTTCATGCACGTTTCTTTTGAGATGTTGAGTATAAACACCTCTTTGAGGTTCTTTTTCCACAGGGTGGTGCACTGTAGATATGTCATTTTCCTCTGCAGCTTTCCAATAGGCCCAGTACATACATATGTCGTGATGGGAACTAGTTGCTGACCTTCCTTCAATTAGTAAGGATAATTGGACAGTTCTAGATCTATCTTCATTGTTTTCAATAATTCTTAATGTTAACAAGCGCTTATGTCTCTTAGCGTAATGGAAGGCGTCCCACTAGAGGGAGCCACGGTCCCTGAGCATGGGCACTCTTGCCCCGGGCACTCCCTTTGAATAGTGCAGTGTCATAAATAAGGCCAGGATGGGAGCTAGGTAGGCTTTTCTGCTTTAAAATAACAATGTGATGTGACATCTGAAGCTTTTTCTTTTTTAATTAATTAGGCAACCAGTAACAAAGAACACATTTAGGCATTACAGAGTTCTAGGAAAAGGCGGATTTGGTGAGGTAAGTAATACGTGACTAGAAAAGTAAGACAGCGCGGTACTTGAGAGACATGATGTGTCAACTTTACCAATACATTTATTTCCTTACTGTATATTTTGGGAATGATTTAGCCAACCACAAGAATTAAGATTGAACAAACAAAAGGTACTTTGCTACCTGCTTTTAAAAGATTCGGAGATCTGGAAAGAAAAAATTCACTATCTTCATGATTTTTTTCTTTCACTTTATGTTTCGTACAGAAGTTGTTTCCCGCATTCCATTATTCAACATTCAATCTCAGTTTGTCCTGATGGAAAAGATGATTGTTTCCATATTGTCTAATCTGTTACTCTATTTCCTTAATTTAAGACTAGCTTAAAAGCTCATATAGTACAGAGTATATTATTAAATGTGCTTATTTATCTCAACTCTGTGTGGACATGTATGTGCTCCCACACCTATATCAAAAGATACTAGAAAATGTGTAAATTTGGGAAGATCCTAAGGACACTACCCACAAATTCATGAGAGATGGTCTTTGAACATGATGGCTCTCCGAGATAGAGACTATTGTGTGGGGTGGACCAAGAATCACATGTAGTTCTGGTTAGGTCATTTAAAGAGGTGTTAGGTGCCTCATTGATTATCTGGAGCGGTCATGTTCAGTTTTAGCATTTATAACTCCCCAGAGCCAGAGCCGGGACAGCCACAGAGAACCAAAGCTGCACGTGTAGTCAGAAGCAAGTGAAATTGCCCGCATGTGATCGAAATCACCCATGCTCCCAAATTCCCATGGAAAGCCTAAACCAAAGCCACCAGAGTTCC
Organism: Callorhinus ursinus; assembly: GCF_003265705.2. Classification (NCBI taxonomy): domain Eukaryota; kingdom Metazoa; phylum Chordata; class Mammalia; order Carnivora; family Otariidae; genus Callorhinus; species Callorhinus ursinus. The sequence continues at coordinate 2,045,087 of NW_027397066.1, forward strand.
CTTAATGTGGATTAGGAAGCTGACCTAAGAGGCCTTGTCCCACAAGTGAGGCCTCTCCTACCTCTGTGTTTGGGTGAGGGAGACATCGGCCCATGCCGCCAGTACCTCAGAACCAGCAATGTTGTGCCTGACACAGTTCTGGAGACCTGTTAGAGTATTTCCAGTGATCCAACCAAATGCTGTTGTAACCCTTCCAGGATAGAGATTTCTGTAAGAAATCCACCCTCTGTTTGAATACCTCCTCAAGCAGGAGAGTTATTCACTCTCTTTAATTCGTGCTACTCTGCCTTTCATGATGTCCAAGTATAAAACTCAGATTCTGTCCAAGAACGGGGGATGTTTCAAACTCTTGTGTTTACAAAAGAATGTAGCTCTAGTTATAGCCACATGGAGGTTCTAGAAATGGACCCAGTAGTAACGTGTTAGCAAATTTTAACTGTTGTGAAAGACTTGGTATATTTATATTTATAGATTATTTTTTAACACATTTACTTGTGTTTCCACACAAAAGATTATACAGGTGGATAAAGTGTTCTGGTTTTTCACAGACCTGTTCTGGATGTGCTATTTGTTACATCGCGTCTGTGCAGAGCAGAACAGTCCATTTCCACTGTGCATCCCTGTCAGAGGGAGCCCTGTGACCCTAATGCGGACAGCCTCAGTGCCTTTTAAATCCAGATTCCAGTGGTGGATTTCCTTTTTCCAAATTAACACCTCTTCCGGTGGTTTTGCAAGGGCAAACATTTTGGTCTTATTTTGTCGACCGCAGTGCTTTCACTTAGGCTTCAAGTCCTCCAGAAGAGGTTTGTGGGGTCCTGCGGTGCGCCGAGGAAAGAGAACCGGTGGCGTCTCTGTGTGCGTGGCTCTAGAGACAGCACGGTGCCGTGGAGGGGGCTCGTCGGCGCAGCTGGCCTTGCTTCCGCCGTGTGACCTTGGCTTCCTCTCATCCTCATCATGACAGGGAGAGGATCCCTGCTTCCCAGGGTGGTTGCGAGCAGCAAAGGAATATTCGTGTCCAGCTGAGAGTGCAGAGTCTGGCTCCCTTACCTCTTCTCCCTTCTCTTTCTTCGACTTGGCAATTGCACTTTAAAGAATTTGTCTTGTTAGTGATAAAGAGATATGCCAAGATTTATGTGCTGAGACTTAATGGTAGGAAAATGACTAAAGAAATTTTGGAGTAGTCAGATATTGGGAGAACATAGAATGATGAGGAAACAGTCACACTGGAAGATGAAAATAGGAGATTGTAAAATATTTTCTATAATATAAGGTCAGGTTCCCCACCCAAAATTCAGGAGGACTCAGAAGCCTATACAGTTATCTTGGGATTTCAGTGAATTTTATCATTGTCCTTACTAATACTTGCAGTATTTTGCACAACGAACTTTATATTTTATCATCAAAATCATGTTACTCCTGGATTAAAATGATATCATGTCTTCTGTTTGCTTATAAAGTAACCGTGTCTGTGTATGTGTGGTATATGCATGTGTTACGTGTGTGGGGCGCGTACATGCCTGTGGTGTGCAGTCGGTGTGTGTGGGCAGTGTGTCTGTGGTATGAAGGGTGTGTGTGTGTGTGTGTGTGTGTGTGTGTGTGTGCGCGCGCGCAGTGAACGGGAGTCAGAGGAAACAAGGCAGCCCCGTGCTGATAGCCCAGAAGCTGTGGGATGGGTACTTGGGAGCTCATTATAGCCCCATCTCCACTTCTGTGATTTTGGAAATTTTTTCCTAGTGGGAAGGTAAGTAATGTATAAATAGTCTTTTAACAACTAAGTAGAATAAATACATGAAAGTTTATGAACTCTATGCAATATCTTTTCTTATATCCTTAAACTTTTAAAAGAAAGAGGAATCAGTTTACTCTCAAACACTGTGGCTCTTGTGCAGGGGCTGAGAGATGCAGGGAGACCCTGGCGGCCTGGCGTGCTGTGGTCCCCTGTGGGAGAGCCGGGACCCCCGCCACACCCCTGCGGCCACCAGCCCCTCCCTGCCGTTCACCTGCGGGGCTGATCATGGAGGGAGTGGGGCTTGGTTGCTGCTGCTGGTGGTGACGGCGGCGGCCCGAGGTGGCAGGTGTGTAGAACACTTTCTTTCCCTTTTTTAAACTAGGTTTGTGCGTGTCAAGTGCGGGCTACAGGAAAGATGTATGCGTGTAAGAAGCTGGAGAAAAACAGAATAAAGAGGAGGAAAGGTGAAGCCATGGCTCTCAGTGAAAAGAGAATCCTAGAAAAAGTGCATAGCAGATTTGTAGTGAGTATCTGGGTTTAGTCCTCTCTGTGGATGGCGCGGTGAGGACCCTCTGGTGGGCACACCTGCTGCTGGGCCCACCTGTCTCGGCTGGGGGTGCGGGCTGTGCTGCCGCGGCTGGCAGCAGGGCCAGGGGCCAGGGACAGCCTGGTCCTGCTGGTGGCCTCTGCTTCCCTACCCGCTTCTTACTGAGCACACACACCAAGCAGGGGTGATCCCACCCCCCGGGGCCTGCTCTGTGGGCTCCGCCTCACACCCAGCAGCAGGCTGTTACCGGCCAGGGCCCTGCCCTCTCCTGGGCCGCCAGTGCTCATCCTGGGCCGTAGGGCCACTGCCTCCTGAGCTTGAAGGCACTGGCCCAAGTCCTCCTCTCTGCGAGCCAGCAGTCTGACAACCTGGCCAGTGTACTGCTGGCCCCCCGGCTAGCATTCCCCAGTCGCATGAAGCCTCAAATCCCACCTTCACTATGTCAGGCAAGGGTTGGGCGAATGGGGCTTAGGTGAATGCGGGACCCTCCTAGGCCCTGTGCTGTGCATGAGGTGCTGTGGCATGCATCCCCGAACCTAACTTCTGTCCCCTGCTTCATATCTCCTGTAGCATCTGTGGCAACAGGAGGGTCTATGTAAGGGGGAGAGGGAACGATAACTTAGGAAAGAATTTGTGGTGTTAGGCGTACTTCCTCCCAGTCACTTCTGTCTCAGGACTGAGGTTCGCTGCTTTGTGCTAGGGGACAAGCTTTGCAAATAGTGGCCTGCACAGCCATCCTCTACATTTACCTCTGTGTATGACAGGTCTCTCCTCGTACATTCCACGAAAATCTTTAATAAAACTGGCTCATCATGGAGTTGTTTTAAATATGTTTGTGTAACTACCTTGAAACACAGAAATCCATAATCTAGCTTTATGAAAGGGACATAAGTAATACCAATGGTTTATTCTATTTAAATGAAATATTTTTGTTTCTATATTCTTGGCCTCTCCCAAGGAACCTAGAAATATTTTCCTTCATCCTTTTCTTTTCTAATTGAAGTATAATTGATATGACAATATCCTGTTAGTTTCAAGTATACATCATAGTGATTCCATATTTTTATGCATTATGAAATGATCCCTGTGATAAGTCTAGTTACCATCTATCACCACACTGTTATTCCAATATTATCGACTATGTTCCCTATCCTATACATTACATCTCCTTGACTTATCTGTTTTATAACTAGAAGTTTGTACCTCTGTTTTTTAGAGTTTGTTTATCTAAGTAATCTCTATACCCAATGTGGGGCTTGAACTCACGACCCTGAGATCAAGTTCTATGCTCTTGCAAATGAGCCAGCCAGGCACCCTGAAGTTTGTACCTCTTAATCCCTTCCACTTATTTTCTGTCCCCCAACCCTTCCCTACTCTCTCTTTTTTTTTTTTTTTAAAGAATTTGTTTATTTATTTGACAGAGAGAGACACACAGCGAGAGAGAGAACACAAGCAGGGGGAGTGGGAGAGGGAGAAGCAGGCTTCCTGTGGAACAGGGAGCCTGATGCGGGGCTCGATCCCTGAGCCGAAGGCAGACGCTTAACGACTGAGCCACCCACGTGCCACCACCCCTCCCTACTCTTATAATCAACAGTTTGTTTTCCATGTCTGAGTCTGTTTCTGTTTTGTTTGTTTTGTTTTTAAGATTCCATATATGAGTGAAACCATATGGCATTTGTCTTTTCTCTGACTTATTTCATTTGGCATTAATACCCACTAAGTCTATCCATGTTTTGCAAATGGCAAGATTTCAGCCTTCTTTATGGCTGAGTAATATTCCATTGTATATATGGACCACATCTTCTATATCTTTTCATCTATGAATGGACACTTAGGTTGCTTCTGTATCTTGGCTGTTGTAAATAAGGCTGCAGTGAACCTAGGAGTGCAGATATTTCTTTGGATTAGTGTTTCCATTTTCTTTGGATAAACACCTAGAGGTACATTTGCTGGATCATATGGTATTTCAAGTTTTTTATGTTTTGAGGAACCTCCATACTGTTTTCCATGGTGGCTGCACCAACTTACATTTCCATCAACAGTGCACCTGGGTTCTTTTTCCTGCACATCCTTACCACACTTGCTATTTCTTTTTTTTTTTTTTTTTTTTTTTTTTTTGATGCTCGCCATTCTGACAGGTGTGAAGTAATACCTCATGGTGGTTTTGATTTACCTTTCCCTAATGGTTAGTGATGTTGAGCATCTTTTCACAGGCCTGTTGGCCATCTGTATGTCTTCTTTGGAAAAATATCTGTTTAAATACTCTGCCCATTTTTTAATCAAGTTATTTTTTCACATATTAATTTGTGTAAGTCTTTTAATATATTTTTAATATTATCCCCTTATTTCATACATGATTTGCAAATATCTTCCATTCAGTAGGTTGCCTTTTTGTTTTGTTGATGGTTTCCTTCGCTGTGCAGAAGCTTTTTAGTTTGTTGTAATCCCGTTTATTTTAGCTTTTGTTGCTCTTGCCTTAGTAGACTGTGCCCCCCACCCCCAAGTATTACTAAGACTGATGCCAAAGAGCTTACTTCCTATGGTTTCTTCTAGGAGTTTTATGGTTTTACTTGTTATGTTCAAGTCTTTAATCCATTTTGAGTAAATTTTTGTATATGGTAAAATGTAGTGATCCAGTTTCATTCTTCTGCGTGTGGCTATCCAGTTTTTCCAACATTATTTATTGAGCAGGCTCTCTTTTCCCCATTGAATGTTCTTGCCTCCTTTGTCATAAATTAACTGACCATATACGCATAGACTTATTTCTGGGCTTTCTATTCTATTCCACTGATCTGTGTGGCTGTTTTTATGCCAGTACCATACCATTTTCACTACTACAGCTTGGTAATATAGATTGGAATCAGAGAGCATGATGCCTCCAGTTTTGTTGTTCTTTCTCAAGATTGCTTTGGCTCTTCAGAGTCTTGTGTTATTCCATACAATTTTAGGATTATTTGTTCTAGTTCTGTGAAAAGAGCTATTGGCATTTTTTAGGGATTGCACTGAATCTGTAGATTGCTTTGGGTAATATGGACATTTTAACAATATTAATTCTTCCATGCCGTGAAGATGGTTTATCTTTCCATTTGTTTGTGTTGTCTTCAATTTCTTTCATTAGTCTCTTATAGTTTCAGAGTATAGGTCTTTCACCTCCTTGGTTAAGTTTATTCCTGGGTTTTTTATTATTTTAATACAATTGTAAATTGGATTGTTTTCTTTTTTATTTATTTTTATTTATTTTTTAAAAGATTTTATTTATTTGACAGAGAGAGACACAGGGAGAGAGGGAACACAAGCAGGGGGAGTGGGAGAGGGAGAAGCAGGCTTCCTGCTGAGCAGGAAGCCCAATGTGTGGCTCTATCCTAGGATCCTGGGATCATGACCTGAGCCAAAGGCAGACGCTTAATGACTGAGCCACCCAGGCACCTTGTTTTCTTTTTTTAAAAGATGTATTTATTTATTTGAGAGAGAGAGTGTGTGCACATGTGAGTGGGGAGAGGGGCAGAGGGAGAGAATCTCAGGCAGACTTCCCACTGAGCGCAGAGCCTGATGTGGGGCTCGATCCCATGACCCATGAGATCGTGACTTGAGCCAAAATCAAGAGTCTGATACTTAACTGACTGAGCCACCCTGGTGTCCCTGGGATTGTTTTCTTAATTTCTATTTCTGATAGCTTTTTGTTAGTGTATAGAAACACAACCTGTTTCTGCATGTTAATTTTGTACCCTGTGGCTTTACTGAAATCATTAATTAGTTCTCAAATCTCTTTGGTGGAGTCTTTAGGGTTTTCTATATATAGCATCATGTCATCTGCAAATAGTTTTACTTCTTCCTTTCCAATTTAGATGCCTTTTATTTCTTTTACTTGCCTAATTGCTATGGCTAGGACTTTCAGTACTATGTTGAATAAAAGTGGCAAGAGTGGGCATCTCTGTCTTGTTCCTGATCTTAGAGGAAAAGCTTTCAGCTTTTCACGATTCAGGATAATGTTAGCTGTGGGTTTATCATATATGACCTTTATTATGTTAAGGTATGTTCCTTCTTTTTAAAAAGATTTTATTTATTTATTTGAGAGAGAATGAGAGAGAGCATGAGAGGGAGGAGGGTCAGAGGGAGAAGCAGACTCCCTGCTGAGCGGGGAGCCCGATGTGAGACTCAATCTGGCACTCCAGGATCATGACCTGAGCTGAAAGCAGTCGCTTAACCAACTGAGCCATCCAGGTGCCCCAAGGTATGTTCCTTCTTTACCCACTTTATTGAGAGCTTTTATCATAAATAAATATTGAATTTTGTCATATGTTTTTTATGCATCTTTTGAGATGATCATATGATTTTTATGTTTCATTTTGTTAATATGTTGTATCACCTTGATGTATTTTTGGATGTTGAACCATCCTTGCATCCCTGGAATAAATCCCACTTGATCATGGTGTATGATCCTTTTTATATATTGTTGAATTGGATTTAGTAATATTTTGTTGAGGATTTTTACATCTATGTTCATCAGGGATATTGGCCTATAATTTTCTTTTTTAATAATGTCTTTATCTGGTTTCAGTATCAGGGTGATTCTGGCCTTGTAAAATGAGTTTGGAAGCCTTCCTTCCCCTTTCAATTTTTTTGGAATAGTTTGAAAGGATAGGTACTAACCCTTCTTTAAAAGTTTGGTAGAATTCACCTGTGAAGCCCTGTGGTCCTGGGATTTTGTTTCTTAGGAGTTTTAAAATTACTGCTTCAATTTCATTACTTGTAATTGGTCTGTTCATATTTTCTGTTTTTGTGTGATTTGGTCTGGGAAGGTTGGGTTTCTAGGAACTTACCCATTTCTTCTAGGTTGTCCAACATGTTGGTATGTAATTGTTCATACTGATCTCTTATGATTCTTTGTATTTCTGTGGTGTCACTTGCAACTTCTCTTTCATTTCTGATTTTTAAAAAATTTATATATTTGTTTATTATTGATGAGTCTGACTAGAAGTTTATTGATTTTATTTTTTCAAAGAACCAGGTTTTAATTGATCTTTTCTATTGTTTTTTCATCTCTATTTCATTTATTTCCACTCTGATCTTTATTATTTCCACCTTCTACTAACTTTGGACTTTGTTATTTTTTTAGTTCCTTTAGATATAAAATGAGATTGTTTATTTGGCATTTTTCTTGTTTCTTGGAGTAGGCCTGTGTTGTTATGACCTTCTCTCTTAGAGCTGCTTTTGCTGTGTCCCATAGATTTTGGAAAGTTGATTTCCATTTTATTTGTCTGAAGGTAGTTTTTTATTCCCTCTGTGAGTTTTCCTTCATCCTTGATTGTATTTTTTCCTCTCTGCTTACAGTTATCAGTGGGTCTTGACCTCTACCTGTGTCACACTCATCCCCTCCTCCTTCCCACTGCCCACCCTGGCTGGCCCCACAACATGATTATGCATGTGGACGGTCCAACACTTTCTATATAATTTGTTGTGTTTCTAGCCAAGTTATTAGAAACAATATCAGCCACAAATAATTAGAAAATAAAAACTTTTAATTGATACCATTTACAATAGCATCAAGAAACATCATAATCTAGGCAAAAATTTAATGAAAATGTGCAAAACTTCTACATTGAGATCTAAAACGCTCTTCCAAGAAATTAAAGAAGACCAAATAAAGGGAAGGATACCATGCTTATGGATTAGAAGACTCAATGTATGAAGATGTTGGTTTTCCCAAACTGATATATAGATTGAATGAATTAAGTGCAGTCCCAATCAAAATCCCAGCATGGGGTGTGTGTGTGTGTGTGTGTGTGTGTAAATTGACCTACAAACCAACGGAAAAGTGGGCAAAATACTTGGACAGGTACTTCACACAAGTAGTTCCAAATGGAGAAGTATATGAAAAAGTATGAGAAATGTGTCCTGTATTTGTATATACAGAGAAATGCACATTAAAACTGCAATGAGAGGCAACTATACCTTCAGCAGCATTGACTGACAACATAAAATGTTGGAAGGATGTGCAGCGGCAAGACCCCTCTTACACCGTGGGTGGGTGTATTAACTTGTAACTTAACCTGTATACTGAACATGGGTGTTCTAGAAGTATGAAACGTTGAGTACGATTAGAGCATACCTTCGATGAATCAGGATCCCAAGTGTCTTTGTGAAGTTTTGCCATCTACCCACTTAGCCATAGAAAATTCTCTCCTCAGTGCAGAATTCCTGGAAGATCTTTGATAGGTCAGTGTCCAAGAAGCACCAGATGCATGGTATGCATTTCCCTGAAGCATATAGTATTTGGGTGTTCTAATGATAAATCTAACGTGGAGTATTTGAATAATGTTAGCAAATAGAGTAAATCACCAATGAATGAGTAGGTGTTTGTGCTTTGTTTTTTATGATGCTGTTGTCTTTAGGTTAGTTTGTCCTACACTTATGAAACCAAAGATTCCTTGTGCTTGGTGCTAACCATTATGAATGGAGGGGACTTGAAGTTTCACATCCACAACCTGGGCAACCCTGGCTTTGATGAGCAGAGAGCTATTTTCTATGCTGCCGAGCTGTGCTGTGGCTTGGAGGATTTACAGAGGGAAAGAATTGTGTACAGGTAAGAACAGCATGAACTCCTGGGGCCTGGGAGCCTGTTCATCCCGAGCCTCAGGCTCCCACCGGGCTCCCTCTGGCCACCCAGGAGCTTGGGCAGAAGGGCTGTGCTGGAGCCCTTGGTGGCCATTCGTAGGATCTGGTCACTCACGCTGTTGGGAATATGGTCAATCAGCAGTGGACCTTGGTTTTATTTTTAGTTCTCTTTGATCTCTAGTAGATCAGTTTTATTTATTTATTTTTTAGATTTTATTTATTTATTTGACAGAGAAAGAGAGAGAAAGTTCACAAGCAGGGGAAGAGGCAGAGGAAGAGGGAGAAGCAGGCTCCCGGCTGAGCAGGGAGCCCGACGTGGGGCTCGATCCCAGGACCCTGGGATCATGACCTGAGTTGAAGGCAGATGCTTAACGACTGAGCCACCCAGGCGCCCCTCTAGTAGATCAGTTTTATTTGTTAAGTTGATCAAATATAGGCAGTGTAACTCATGTAAGTACGAGAAGAGCCCATTTCCAAAAGAGTTCATTTAGGACTATGGACTCTGTTCCAACAAAATAGTGTAACAATTAAATGTCTCTAATATTTATTTTAATATTTTGCATCTTAGTATTGAGTAAAGAAAATTAAATTTAATTTAATAGGTCGAATTAAATTAGTATGATCAAATATTTAGTTTTAGGGAAAGCAGTCCCTCCAGCCACCCTTTGGGTATGGAGCTCCTGGGCTCTGACACCCTTCTTGACCATTCCCCGTATAGCTCTGTCCCTTCACCTCTGTGTGGACACCCACCTCCATGTGAGGACCATTCCCTGCAGGCTTTTCTCACCTTGCTCTTTCCCCTACATTTCCAAGGGAGACCCCTGCCCTCATCTTCCCCATCCAGTTGGTCACCAAATCACCCCTGAATGTTTCCCTAGTCAGTCTTTAGGGTCACTGGCTTAGTTCATATCTTCCTTAGGTTACCTGGCAGGCAGACACTTGAATGGTCTCACTGATGCCAGTCTTGGCCCGGTTCCTGCTCTGTGAGACCAATGACAGGCCTTCGATCCTGTCACAGCGTCCCTAGCTTGCAGTCCTGTGGGCCTGGCTCTCCTGACCCTGAGGGATGCCGCTCCCCACTGACTTCTCCAGCCCGGCGTCCCACTGTTCCCCGAGTGGGGACTCTCTGCCTTGGCGATGCGCACGTGAACATCTCACGCGTCCTCACGTCTTCATACCTTTGCACATGTGGTCTGCTTGTTGGAGGCCTTTCTTCACTGCAGCCCCTCTGCCTGCATTCTGAGAAACCGCAGATCATCCCTAAGTTCCCCACCCCTGATAATGGGGGGGCGGTGTGCTCCCCTTGGGCATCCTCAGAGCACCTGTGCCGTCCCACTGGAGGGCTGGTCACGCCAGCCGCAAGCTTCTCAGAAGGCCTTTCTCGGATCCGTACTCTGATGAACTCTTGGCTTTGTCTCACATTTCCCAGAGCCACATTATGATATCTTGAGGGCCAGACACCAGGCCTGGCCACAGGGCTGGCGCAGCACCCCCTGAGATGTTGAGCAAGGGGTGGACTGCTGCCTTGGGAGCCATGCCTACAGACACAGGCCCTGGTCTGAGTGGAGAGTGCCTTGTCACCACACTCACAGGGAGAGACTGGTGGCCCAGAAGCAAGGAACAAGCCTGTAGGAGCTCTGAGTCCTCTTTACTCTGGGAGGACCTTAGAGTTTATTACAGTTCAGGACAGTTAAGCCCCCTCTGCTTGCTTCCAGCCTGAAGATGTGTGGGCATACCTCGTTCCAGTGCTCTTCCCTTTACTGTGCTTCACAAATACTGCCTTTTTTACAAATGGAAGGTTTGTGACAACCCTGCACTGAGCAAGTCCTATTGGTGCTACTTTTCCAGCCGCACAGGCTCACTTAATATCTGTGTCACATGTCGATAATTCTTGCAGGGTTTCAAACCATTTCATTATTATACTTGTTACAGTGATCTATGATCTCTGATGTTACTATCAGACTTGTTTGGGGGCACCACAAACTGCACTCATATAAGACGGCAAACTTAACCAATGCACGTTGTGTGTTCTGACTGCTCCACCAACCGGCTGTTTCCCTCTCTCTCCTTCTCCTTGGGCCTCCCTGTCCCCTGAGACACAACAATATGGAAATTAGGCCAATTAATAACCCTGTAATGGCCTCTAGGTGCTCAAGTGAAAGGAAGAGTCACACATATCTCACTTGAAGTCAAAAGCTAGAAATGATTAAGCTTAGTGAGGAAGGGATGTCTAAAGCCGAGATAGGCCGAAAGGTAGGCCTCTTGTGCCAAAAGGCCACGTCACAAATGCCAAGGAAGGGTTCTCGAAGGAAGTTAAGAGCGCTACTCCAGTGAACACATGAGTGATAAGAATGTGCAACGGCCTCATTGCTGATAGGGAGAAAAGTTTGGTGGCTTGGATAGGAGATCAAAGCAGCCCCAGTATTCCCTTAAGCCAAAGCCTCATCCAGAGCAAGGCCCTGACTCTCTTCAAGTCCACGAAGGCTGAGGGAGGTGAGGAAGCCGCAGAAGAAAAGTCTGCAGCTAGCAGAGGTGGGTTCATGAGGTTTAAGGAAACACAGAAGTGCCAGGTGAAGCAGCACGCGCTGATGGAGAAGCTGCAGCAGGTTCAGCAGAAGATCCAGCTAGGATCGCTTGGGAAGGCGGCTGCTAAACAGATGCTCGGTGGAGACGCAGCAGCCTTATCTGGGAGAAGAGGTCGCCCGGGACTGTCCTAGCTAGAGAGGAGAAGCCAGCACCTGGCTTCAGACGTTCAAGGGACAGGCTGACTGCCCTGTTAGGGACTAATGCGGCTGGTGACTTGAAGCTGAAGCCGGAAAATTCTTAGGGCCCTTAAGAATTATGCTACCTCTCCTCTGCCCGTGCTCTACGAACGGAACGGCGCAGCCTGGATGACAGCATACCTGTTTACAACACGGTTTACCAAATATCTGAAGCCCACTGTGGAGACCTACTGCTCAGAAAAAGATTCCTTTTGAAATATTACTGCTCGTCGACATCATACCTGGTCACCCAAGAGCTCTGATGACGTCTGGCGAGATTAGTGTTGTTTTCATGCCTGCTAATGCAACGTCCATTCTGCAGCCCATGGAGCAAGGAGTAATTTTGACTTTGAAGTCTTATTATTTAAGAGACACACTTTGCAAGGCTGTATTATTTAAGAGACACACCACAGATGGTGATTCCTCTGCTCGATTTGGATAAATTGAGAATCTTCTGGAAAGGATTCACCATTCCAGACGCCATTAAGAAAATGTTCCCATGGTTCAATGTCAGTACAACAGGAGTTTGGAAGAAGTGGGTGCCAGCCCTCGTGGAGGACGTTGAGGGGTTCAAGACTCAGTGGAGGAAATCACTGCAGATGTGGTGGAAACAGCCAGAGAACTAGAAGTGGAGCCTGGAGCGGTGAGCGAACCTCTGCCCTCTCAGGATAACACTTGGACGGATGAGGAGGTGCTTCTGTGGAGGAGCAAAGAAGGGGATTTCTTGAGATGGAGTCTACTCCCGGTGACGATGCCCTGAAGATTGTTGAACTGTGACGAAGGATTTAAATATTGCATAACCTTAGTTGATAGGTTGGCAGGGTTTGAGAGGACTGACTCCAATTTTGAGAGAAGTTCTACTGTGGGTAAAATGCTATCAGACAACAGCACATGCTACAGAGAAATCATTTGGGAAAGGAAGAGTCAATCAGTGCAACAAATTTATTCTCTTGTTTGAAGAAACTGTCACAGACACCCCAACCTTCAGCAACCCCCACGTGATCAGTCAGCGGCCGGCAACATCGAGGTAAGACCCTCCACCAGCCAAAAGATTACAGCTGCTGAAAGCTCAGATGATGGTTAGCAGTAAGGCACTTTTTAATTAAGGCATTCGTTGTTTTGGGGGCGCCTGGGTGGCTCAGTCGTTAAGCATCTGCCTTCGGCTCAGATCACGATCCCAGGGTCCCAGGATCAAGTCCCGCATCGGGCTCCCTGCTCAGCAGGGAGTTGGCTCCCTCTGTCTCTGCCCCCGCTTGTGCTTTCTCTCTCTCTCAAATAAATAAATACAATCTTTTAAAAAAGGGATTTAGGGGATTTAGGATTGGAACCAATCCCCTGTATCTCTAAGGTGTGCCAGTATTACTGGATTGGTTAAAAGATTTTCATTTCCCTCCAGCCTTTCACCTCAGGCCCCCACTTGCCCTCAGACAGAGCAGAGGAAAGACATGGCTTGGCCAGCACTTAGTGGGAACTTAATGTATGTCCACAACACCCACCATTAGGAGGTGCCCACTGTTGAATGAAAGACCGATAACTTTCGGCCTCTGATGGTGCATCCCCTCCCCTAGGGACCTGTCAAGCATTGCGTTCATCTTTGAAATTCTTTCTTGTTGTCAGAGGTTGCCTCTTGACAACCTTTATCAGACCAGGTGCCAGAAAAATGACCTTTCTTTTTGCAGAGGGACGGTAGAAATGAGAATGCTCTACTTAATTTCAGCAGTCTGAGGTCAGAGAGGAGGAGGCAATCAGGCCGGGCTTTGAGCCATCCTTAGGGTATATAGCATGTTCGCAGTCAGAAGGAGAGTCTGGGGACCCCCTCACCCTCGTCTGCGGGAGCTGCCCCAAGCGTGCCAGGCCTTCCCGTGTGGGCCTCTCGGAAGCACCAGCACAGATGCTGCAGCCTGGGTGAGGAGTTAGACCTCACGGGCTCCTGGAAGTCTTTTAGGATATGTGCTTTAAACTGGGCCCAGGTCCGATCAGGGAAGGCTTTCGGGAGGAGCTGGGACTCATATGGCAGCTCGGATAGATGGCTAAGATCGAAGCAGAGGGTGACGGGATAGTTCTTCCGGGGGAGACGTGTGCCATGTTTGCGTTCTGGAGAAAGTGGGCAGAGGAGTCCACTTAAACCAGAGTGGTCATAAAGATAGGAGGACAGAAGAAGCAAACCTGTTGGCTTTCTGTTGCCCACCAGGCCCTCGGCTGTGCCCTTCGCATCTCTCATTTATTTGGAGAAAAGGTTAAGAAGTTGCTAAAATGCCATAGCATCCTAGAGACCCTTTTATTCCAGATATGATTTTCCTGGAGCATTTCATCTTTTTTGGTCTGTCGTCTTCTGCTGTTTGTTCAGATAAAATGCCTGAAACAGCATCATGACAAACCACAGAAGCAGAGCTGGGCTCCGTGAGGCACAGACACAGTGCTTATGGCAGGGACAGGCAGGGAGGCGGCAACTGTGTGAGTGGCCTGGGTGCGTGGTTTGGGGGTGTAGTAGTTTGTGTCATACCTTTAGATACGTCTATTGTAACATGGCTTTGTCTAAATTGATGAGTGAGAAAAAGCAAGTGAAAGAAATGAAATATACATATAGAGAGAGTCTTAAGAGATAGATCATAGTTTTCAGTATGCAACTGTATCTTTATCTAAGAAGTCAGCCATTTGACTCAAACAAAACAACACATAAAGACATTTGTGTGTGCACGCATTTTCAGTCCAGCTGAGTACGCTCCCTCCCAACATCTTTTCATGACATATTGCCTGTTCATTATACAGAAGTCTGAAGGGGACTGTTGCCTTTGGGGTTTTGAATGTTCTTTAAAAATTAACTGAGGAACATAGTTTTTGTAAAATCAGATGAACTAAAATGCTTTTAGCTAGGGACAGACCCCATGAGTGCCCTAGCACCATCTGGATGTTAACATGCGGGAATGACCAATTCCTTATTAAATAGCACCTGAGTCTCTGGGCAGTGTGGTTGATCCTTGAACAGCACAGAGGTTGGGGCATCGACCCAGTCAAAAATCCACATGTAACTTTTGACTCCTCCCAAACTTACCTCCCAATAGTCTGCAGTTGACTGGAAGACTCACTGATGACATAGTCGATTAACACATATTTTGTATGTTTTATGGATTCTGCATTATTCTTTTACAGTAAAGCAAGCTAGCAGAAAGGCAGTGTTAGTAAAATCATAAGTAAGAGAACACACATGTCAGCACTGGGACTGTAAGAAAACCCACGTGAAAGTGGACCCAGGCCGTTCAAACCCATGTTATTCAAGGGCCAGCTACACTCTCTTTTCATGTAAAAGTTATTCCCAAGACCGGCCTGAAGCCTCGGGGAAGTCCTGGCCTAGCAGCAGCTGGATATGGAGAACAACCTTCTCCTTGTTCTTCAGCCACTCTGGGGATGGTGTATCCTGCTTTCCATTGTTTGGGTAGTGTAGTGTCTTTTAAATTATGAGAATTATTTTACATAATAATGGATAGTCTGTATGCAGGTGAATATGGCAAAAGGCAATGAAAATTTTAAAGAATTAGCTTTTTTTTTTAAAGATTTTATTTATTTATTTATTCATGAGAGACAGAGAGAGAGAGAGGCAGAGGGAGAAGCAGGCTTCCCGCTGAGCAGGGAGCCCGATGCGGGACTTGATCCCAGGACCCTGAGATCATGACCTGAGCCAAAGGCAGACGCTTAACCATCTGAGCCACCCAGGCGCCCTAAAGAATTAGCTTTTTAAAATGTTTTCAATTTTGCCACTATGGAAAATAGTAAGTAAGTTTCCTCAAAAAAATTAAAAATAAAACTGCCATATAATCTAGCAATCTTACTTCTAGGTGTATTCTAAAGGATACATCCATAGTATGTCAAAGAGATGTCTGCATTTCCATGTTTACTGCAGCATTATTCAGAATAGCCAACATATAGAAACAACCTAAGTGCCCATTGGTGGGTGGATGGATGAAGAAAATGTGGTATATACATCCACAATGGAATTATTATTTGGCCATGAGACTGAAGGAAATCCTGTTATTTGTGACAACACAATGGACCTTGAGAGCATCATGCTAAGTAAGACAGGCCAGACATAGACAAATATTTCATGGTATCACTGATATGTGGAGTCTTAAAAAAAAAAAAGTCAAACTCGTGGAAACAGAGTAGAAATGTGGTCAGTAGAGGCTGGGGGGCACAGGGAGTAGGAAGAGTTTGGCAAAATGGCACGAACTTTCAGCTGTAAGATGAATGACCTGCAGATATAAGATAAAACATAAAAATGGAGTTGATAACACTATATTGTATAACTGAAATTTGCTAAGGGACTAAGACTTAAATGTTCTCACACAAAAATGTGAGGTGGTGGGTGTGTTCATTAACTGGTGTGGGGGAACCTTTTCACAATTTTAAGGAAAAATTTTTAATTTCATTGCATTTTCTAGCAATTACAGAAACAAAAGAAAAACATCTAAAACAGATAACAAATGGGTGAGGGGCTGGAGATGCCCATGTTGGCTGTTTCTCAGTGCCGTCGCCTGTCAGGTTCCAGAAAGGTCAGCCTCCATGCTCCCTCCTAACCATAGCCATGTTGTCTTGAGCACACTCACCTTTAAAGAAGAGCTCACACTGGGGAAGGAGGGCATCATTTCTCTGTCTCTGTAGATCGACCTTTCTGCACATTATATACAAATAGAATCATCATGTGGCCTTTTGCATCTGGCTTCTGTCCACTAGAATAATGTTTTTGAGGTTCATCCATGTTTTAGCATTTATCAGTACCTGGTTCTATTTTATGGTGGAATAATATTCCATTGTCTTTTTGTCAGTTGATGGGTGTTTCAGATTGGTTCCACTTTTGGGTTTTTATGGATAATGAATGCTGCTATGAACATTTGTATGAAGTTTTGTTTGGACATATGTTTTCAGTTCTCTTGGGTAGATACTAACAAGTGGAATTTCTTAAGAGCATGGAAAATTGATGTTTACCTTTTTAAGACAGTTTCAAGCTCTCTTCCAAAGTGGCTGCACCATTTTACATTCCTTCCAGGGCTCCAACCCCTCACATTGTCTCCAACACTTGTTAGTATCTCCCTGTTTAATGCTAGCCCACCTCAGTGGCTGTGAAGTGACATCTCATGGTGGGTTTTTGTGTTTTTTGTTTTGTTTTTTTCTCTTGGTGGTTTTGATTTGCACTTCCCTGATGACTGATGATATTGAGCCTCTTTTCATATGCTTATTGGCCATCCTTATATATTCTTTGCTTAAATGTGTATTCAAATACTGTGCCTACTTTCAATTTGGGTTATTTACCTTATCAGTATTAAATGGCAAACATTCTTTATATATTCTGGATACATGTCCTTTACTAGACGTAAAATTCGCAAATACTTTCTTCCAGTCTGTGGCTTATCTTTTCATGTTCTTAATGGCGTCTTTTGAATTGCAAAAGTTTTTAATTTTAGTGAAGTCCAATTTATCAGGGTTTTGTTGTTGTTGATTCACTTTTGGTGTTTCTCTAAGAAATTGTTGTCTAACCAACAACATGAGGATTTTGTTTTCTCTAAGGATTTTATGGTTTTAAGTCTTACCTTTAAGTTTATCACCCATGTTGAGTTAAGTTTTTAGGACAGGGTGGGTGGGTGAAGAGTCTCCATCCCAGCACCAATTGTTGAAAATACTATCATTTCCCCATTGAACTGCCTTGGCACTTTTGTCTAAAACTGATTGACTGTAAGAGGGTGGGTTTACTTCTTGACCCTCAGTTCTATTCCATTGGTCTGTATGTCTGTCCTTCTGGCAGTACCATACTGTCTTGATTACTGTAACTTTGTGGTAAGTTTTGAAATTGGGAAGTATGAGGCTTCTCACTTTGTTCTTTTTTGAGATTGTTTTGGCTATTCTGGGTCCTTCGCATTTCCATATAAATGTTAGGATCAACTTGTCAGTTTCTGGGACAAAAATTGCTGCTAAGGATTACATTGAATCCATAGTCCAATTTGGGGATAGTGGACATCTGAACAATACTAAATCTTCTGACCTATGAACACAGGATGTCTTTCCAGTTATTTAGATGATCTTTAATTTCTCGGGAATATTTTGTACTTTTCAGTATATACATGTCGTACTTTTTTTTTGCTGTTAAGTTTATTCCTAAATTTATTGTTTTTGATGCCATTTCAAACACAGTTGTTTCCTTTTTTTTTTTTTTTATAAAGAGAGCATGAGTGGTTTGGGACAGAGGGAGGAGAGAGAGAATCTTAAACAGGCTTTACACTCAGGGTGGAGCCTGACGCAGGGCTCAATCCCACGACCCTGAGATCATGATCTGAGCCGAAATCAAGAGTCAGATGCTTAACTGATTGAGCCACCCAGGCACCCCTACAGTTGTTTTCTTAATTTCATTTTTGGACTATTCCTTGCTAGTGTGTAGAAATACATTTGATTTCTGTATATTGATCTTGTGTCCTTGCTCAGCTCTTTTATTAGCTTTAGAAGTTTTGTTGTGAATTCCTTAAAATTTTCTACATATAGAATAATGTCACCTGTGAATAAAGACAGTAGACTCATGTTTATTTTTCTTTCCCAACTAGAATCCTGCTGCTTCTGTTGGTACTTCATGAGAGGGAAATTTTGGATAGACATACAAAAGCTTGAATCAGTGCACCCTCCTGAGACTTCTGAAGCAGACTAGAAAAATCAGTAATTAAAAACCAGCCTGATGAATGCTGTTTACATTTATATACAATGAATACAGAGAAGAGACAATTTGAGAATGATGTCACTGAGGTCAGATCTGTCCCTTCCCTCCCATCAAGTGTCCTCCATGTCACTGTCAGAGTCAAAATCCCCAGTTTGCATACTAGAGGGTCAGGCCTAATATTGTAATTCTTTTATATTTAAGAATGTGGAGGTTGTAATTTTTAGCTGATACCAAGTTCGGATATTTAGTGGATAATAGGGTCTTCAGTTATTTTTCTCTCATTTAGGTTTGATTTTGTTTTATATTTTCCTTTTGTGTAGATTCTTTAGGCCAGTTCTCAGATTGAGAGGTGAATTTTGATACTTAATCGTTAAATCAGTTTTGCTTTGTCTTTTTTTGTGATCCAGAATCTTCTCCAGACATTTCTCTGCAGTGGCAACTTTACTGTGTACTCTTTTACCAATAAATCCACTGTTCTATGCTGGGCTCAGCCCATCAACGAGCAGTGTTGTGGCCGGAGCAGCCCTTGTGGCTCTCATTATAACTGCAGGATGCCCCTCAGCAACAGCCGTCAAGAAACTTTGAAAGAGAAAAAGGTTATTACTTATAAGTCCTGGCAATTACATGTAGTACCCAGGACCACAACAGGGAGGTCTGGAGGTGCAGGGGAGAGAGGGGACGCCGGAGCATGCGGGCCTGGGGCTCTGCAGCTATTGGGGCGGAGGGTGGGGACCTAGGGTCTCAGAGTCGCACTCTTTATTGGTGAACTTAAAACATAAGAATGGGAATTTAAAGCACTGGGAGAGAAAAAACACCTGACCCAAATGGTCAGTTATTTAAATAAACCAAGATCTCTGAAACGGAGGAGCCTGGGGTGGGGGCGGGGGGCTGGCAATGTGTTTATTGAGAGCGATGCCTTTGAAGTGGATACCTCGCCCCCGGAGCTGGAGTCAAACACTGGCATTACAAAAAAAGGAAAGCCGTCAGGTCTCACACTACAGTGATTGTGGAATCCGGGCGGACTGTGATTTGATTAAATGCTGGAGGATAACGCACTTGTCCCGAAAGTGGCGCCCCGTGCCCCGCACTGTTCAGGCTTCCACTGGACAATCGTGCGTCTTCCGGCTGCGAGTGGATCCGGACATCTGCACTGTACTCCTGCGAGTCGGGAGTGAGCCAGCAGGACCAGGAAACAGCGCTCTGTTGTGAGCGAGGGACATTCGCGGTGAGCGGGGCTGTGCGCTTCAGAAGCGCTTAGGCCGTCTCCGGGAGGAGCGTTCGTTTTCTGAAGATACGACAGAAGCTCCCTGCCTCTGGCTCTGGGAGGGGGAGGATGTGCTCAGGGTAATGTGTTGCGGCCCCGGTGTTCTGCAAACAGTGTGCTCCCGGAGACCACAGGTCCTGCATCCACTGAGCTGATGCCCGCGTGTGCTTAGCGCTTGTCAAAGGCTCACAACTGTTGAGCTTAAAATAAAACTGCCCTTATTTCCCCGCAAAAATAGCTTTGTTCAGGACTAGCAGAGAATTGCAATCCGGGCCAACCAAATAACAGCTAAGACCACACGTGAATCTGCAGAACAAACGAGGGGAGGCTCTTTTATAGAGGAACGGGGGGTGGGGTGGGCTGTTAGAAACAAAGTCCATTGGGGTAAACTGAGAGCTGGAAGTGTAGTGGATGCTCAGTGGCTGGGCTGTGGCAGTGTCTCATTGGCCGGGCTGTGGCAGTGTCTCATTGGCCGGGCTGTGGCCGTCTCTCATTTGGCCGGGCTGTGGCCGTCTCTCATTGGCCGGGCTGTGGCCGTCTCTCATTTGGCCGGGCTGTGGCAGTCTCTCATTGGCTGGGCTGTGGCAGTCTCATTGGCCGGGCTGTGGCCGTCTCTCATTGGCTGGGCTGTGACTGTCTCATTGGCCGGGCTGTGGCCGTCTCTCATTGGCTGGGCTGTTGCTGGGGGAGGAGGAAACCTTCCTTCTTCCTGCTGGGATAGTTGAGTGTAGCTATGGCAGCATCCAGGAGCGAGGTGCTTCTCTTCCTGTTGGGTCTGCAGCTGACCGGGAGTGGTCAGAGCTCCTCCTACCTGCCTCCAGACTCCGTTCTTTTTTTTTTTTTTTTTAATTTTTTTTTTAAAGATTTTATTTATTTATTTGAGAGAGAAAGAATGAGAGAGAGAGAGCATGAGAGGGGGGAGGGTCCGAGGGAGAAGCAGACCCCCCGCCGAGCAGGGAGCCCGATGTGGGACTCGATCCCGGGACTCCAGGATCATGACCTGAGCCGAAGGCAGTCGCCCAACCGACTGAGCCACCCAGGCGCCCTCCAGACTTCGTTCTAAACGAAGTTTCCTGTTGTTAATTTTCACAACAGTAACAGTAGTTGTTCAATCAAGACGATTTCTAGAGTTTTATTTTATTAATGATGAACAAATTGAACTCGTGGCACGTGCCCTTTTACTTTGTTTCCATGTATCTCTGTATTTGAAGAAAACCGCCACTATGCTATAAATAACAAAAAACGCTGCTGGATATGGTCATAATACACGGGAACAGCATTTATTTGTAGAGCACTCTGGCACATTGTCATTGTATCTTCCCAACAGTCTTTTGAGGGACCATGTCTATTTATAGTTAAGAGAGATTGTCTCTTGTCACCTTCCTCGTGAGTGATGGTTACTGATCAGGTCTTGTGTTCTGTGCTTTGTGCCTCACTCTTTCCCGTAACAGGAGGGAAAACCTGACTCTTGACTTGGCAGTTTTACTGTTCTGTTACATTTCTCAAGAGCTCTTCCTTGATTAAACAGGATGACATTTCCACCTGTCTGGAATGCTGTAGTTGGAAATTATTAAGGGAAATGGATGTTTAGCTGTGCTTTGGATCTCTTTTTCTAGCGAATGCGTTGTGGAATGAAAAGTGGATGATGTTATCCACTGTAAGGAGAAGGCAGTTGGTGTGTAGAATAACGGTGGGAAGGAAACACTTTGGACCTACACTTTTTCAGTAGTGAATTGGCTCATACAGGCCATTAGACAGTACAGATTATTGCTATCATGTTTTAGATTTTTCAGTAGCAAGAAGGATCTTTCAGTCATTCCAGAAATATATATTGAGTCCCAGATGTATACACACTTCTTAGTTGTGTGCTAGACACACACTCCGGGGAACAAATTGGATTTTGAAGTCCTTGTTCTCAGGAAACCTTTAACCTAGAGGCTAGAAGGGTAGCGTGCAAATGAACACAGAAGTGGAGATATACTTACCATTTACAGTAAGTGCTCAAAGGATAATCTCTTGTTTCCACCATTTTTGAAACATGGAGGTTAATTTAAAGTGAGAATGGCAGATCTTAACGTTTAAAAAAACCATTCATCTGTCTATGACCCACATTCTTCCAGATTGGAAATTTCTGCCTCATAGTATCTGTCTTTAAAAACAATAGTAACTAACAGACCCATTCCTGGAGACTCTCTTAGGCACATCAGCTTTTCTGAGGTCAGCTTTTCTGAGGTGGGGTGCATGGTGGGATGGCAGGCGATGGGGACAGACCTTAGATTCTTGCCCCAAGGCTAATGAGTCATATTATCTTGAAGAATGTTTAAGGGAACACTAGGGAGTGAGCCAAAGTTCTTTTTGCTTTGGTTCCCTTACTCTGCCCCTTCCCTGATCAAGAACATTGCTCCTGATGCCTTCTGATTGGGTTGGAGCTGTTTCCCAAGACCATGGTATATTTAGACCCTACTGAAGTTCCAGTCATACCAGGGTTTAGGAAACCCTCACCTGTGGCCGGGCCAACCCCTGCTGTTCTCTTCATCTGACTCCGAGTGTGCCCAGCAGGCTGTCCATGCACGGCCTCACTCCCCAGGAGAGGCTGGCTAACTGGCAGGACCCAGCGGGGAGTGAGGGCATAGTGGGAGACAGAGAGTCACCAGGAGAAAGCAGGGTACTGCAATGCAGGCATGAGCTGGGATGAGAGGAGGGTCAGGTGGTGAACCACGGACCAGGCAGAGGTTCAAGCCTCAGGGTCCGGAAATCAACTTCTCATGGTCATTCACGCCTCAGTGACAGGCTGGGAAATGGGATCCAAATGGCAAGTGCTTTTTTTTAACAAGAAGAGGATGGACATGCAACCAGCAAAATGAGTTTCTGGTGGCCCAGAGCATGGACGTATGAGATCACTTTTAAATGGCTTGAGAGCACAACGAATGGTATGTAAGCTGTGCCCGAGTCAGGAGGCTGCGGGGTGGAAGACTGTGCAGATGTAAGAAGACAATCTCACTGATTTTAATGTCAGCATTCGTTGGACCCTCCTGTATATGCTGACCTTCCTTCGTGTTCCTGGCTTGAGACCGTGATTAGATCATTACTTTGCAATCCAAAAGGAACTGAAAAGATCACTAGGAAATCCCTTCGCTTAACAGTTGAGGAAGCCACATCCTGGAGGCTGAGTGGCTGACCAGTGATGAGGCATTGTCCAGTGTCCTTCACACAAGGCCCGCGCCCATGCTTGGACACCTGTGAAGAGAGCCTTTACGTTGATCAAAAGCCTGTAGAAATCGTTTTTGAAGGAAGGTGCAAGAAACAACAACACATTGTGGCCTAACCACATTGTGGTGGTGCCTGATACTCGTATGTATCCAGTGTCCAGTGTACGGGGCAGGGCAGGGCGAGCAAGGGTTCTTTGCACTTTGTTCTAGCTTGTCATTTAGCTTCTGTGTGACCCACTGAACTTTGCTAGTCCTCAAGACCGGCACTCTGTCTACAGCTGCTTCCCCGAGCTTTTGTGGCCCGGATAGGAGATGGTGCCTGCGCCATGCGTGAGCACAGTCGTGGCGTGCGTGGCGGGCACTGGGTGCATTACTGACATTACTCCTGCTGCCGCTGGTACAACACACTTCCTTTCTGAGCCGGCTGACCCGCAGTGCGTGGTGACAGCTGAGTGGACGGTTGGCCCACAGCCGGCTTTCTGACCAGCTCTGTAGCCCACACTTGGAGCAGTGAGGTTTAGGACATCCCGGGAGACATTTAAGTAATTTGGGGGGCAGGTGTTGTGTTGCTGTTGAGCGTAAGCCTACGTAAACAAGGAGGCTGGGGAGGTTCCATGTTAAGGAAGGCTACTTTGTTTTCAATAACATTTATAAGGATTTTTTTTAATACAGAAAAGAATAAAGGGAAAAACAGAAATGCTCACCATCCCACCCAGATAGCGCAGGAGCATATGCACATGGCTGGAAGATGCAAATGCCGAAGCCACCTGCCCCTTTGCCGCTGATTCCTCTCCCCAAGGGGACCATGACCGTGGTGGCATGGCTGGCCCCACAGGAATGTTCCTCTGCAGCCACTCAGGGTGTGAGCTGTTAACAGGCTCACTTCTCATCTTTTCCTGACGGTGTGGGTTTGGACCTGAGCAGGTTTTACACTAAATGCGGCCTCTGGGGGTGCTGGGAGGGCTCACTTCAGCTAGCTCCTGGTTCTGTCTCTTTACGGAGCTTTCCCGAGTTCAGCTGCCTTCCATCCGCTGTTGCTCTCCTGTGGAGGTTCTAGGAATCTGGCCACAAATGGAGGGGTGATGCTCGGGGGACACGGGGTGTTGTGATAGGGCCACATTTGAAACCAGAGTTAGATATAAATCCTCTGAAAAGCAATTTTTTTTCAAAGGGAAGAAGCAAGCAGTTTGGAATATCACATTTAAGATATTTTATTCTTTAGTGATCTGTATTTATTCAAAGCCTGTGTACCCCTCCCCCAGTCACGGCTGTTAATTACATGCTTCCTGCTGCAAGGCCTGAGCTCCCCTAACCCTGCCTCACTGGGGAAGTGGGTGCGTGTGGATCACACCACAGTACAGGGGAGGAAACTGAGGCCTAGAGCAGTTCAGGTCACGCAGCAGAAGAGTGGCAGAGCTCGGATTTGAATCCATGCCTGTCTGACCCCCAAGGCTGAGTTATTCTGGTTTGGGAAATTTTCAGTTGTTGACATTTTAGTATATGTGCTGCCGAAGCGAGCACTCAGTTGTTGACATTTTAAAACGTATATGAGTGATAAGAGAAACTGAGCCGAGATCATTAAGGACTAATTCCTTACTACGGGGCTGTACCTTCCATCACTGAACTGTCTCAGATCCGCAGCCTGGACAGAGCACACTGCTGTCACATGCACGGTGTTGGTTGAGGTGAATCCTTTGTGGCGCCCTCGTCCTTCCCAGTGACGGCGTGAAGGACTCATGACTTGACCCACAAAGGATGGTTTTGTTATCCCCTGTCCTTGGTGCTGCTCATAGTGGAGACATCTGTGGTTATTTCTGCTGGGTGCTGATGAATCAGTGTCACCTTCTGAATAATTGAGCTTTTTGTTGTTGTCTCTTCCTTTGTAGAGACTTAAAGCCTGAGAATATTCTCCTTGATGACCGTGGTAAGTGAGTGAGCTTTCACATCTAAAGCATAACACTTTGTTAAGAGGGACTTGGTTACAGAAAGTTGATGTGGGCTTAGCCCATTGTTGCAGGACAAACAACAACAAAAAAGAAAACTCTTTGGTATGTGTTCTTTGGAAAACATAATAGAGATAACATGGTCATTCCCCTTTATTTAGACAAGAAGCAGAGTTGGTCATAATTTTCAGTTAATAATTACAGTTTTAGAAGCATATTAAAATAAATCCACAATAAGAACATTTTTCTCTCTCATATTTCTTGCTGTTGGTCCATATCTTGATTTTTCCCTTAGAGGTGTATTTCCACCTAGGAGCGCCTAAGAATTTTCTTTTTTAAAAAAATAACAAATGGTTGTTGAATTTTGTCAGTGCTTTTTCTATCAAGATGATTGTATGATGCTCCTTTTTTCTGTTAATATAGTTAATTTTCAAATGTTAAACTAACATTTGATTTCTGAAATAAATCCAATATGGGCATAATGAGTTATTCTTTACATAGATTGCTAGCTTCTGTTTTCTGACATTTTGAAGGTGAAGCTGGCTCTGTTTTTGAGGGCACTGGGTCTCTATGTCTCTGCAGTGCTGGGAGCACCAGAGTCCTGCTGCGTCTGTGTCCCTGCAGACTCTCCGGGGGCCCAAAAGTCTTGGCTTGGTTCCCAGCTGCTCCCAGCTTCAGCAAGAGTCCCAGGTGGGAGCAGCTGGAGAGCAGCTGTGTGCGGCCCCCCTCCCCCGCAAGTGAACAGCCTCTGGTTTGACCAGGGTTTGCAAATGCTTCTGAGAAAACACTTGGGCCCCTTGAGGCTCACTTCTGGTTGGTTCTCCACATAGGGTCTCAGTGCATCTGATCCAGGTGCTGCTGTGGCTCATGAATGCCCTTAAAGTAGAACTTGTGTGCCGTGGCTGGCAGTGGTAGCATGGCCACCACAACCTTTGCCACCCTGTCCCAAAGCACGTGCCAAGTGTCATTTCTGTGGTGCCTACTGTTACTTGTTCTTTAGATACTTGGACCTGGTCACATTCTTGTTAAGAATGGAAAGGAATGACAGAACTTTGTTTTGCTTTTCTTGATTTCAGGAGACTTTTAGTCTTTTTGTTTTCCTACTCTTTTAATTTTAAAAGTGTAATCCTGGCTATACTTTATGACTTATAAATGAATTGATTTTAGGTTTTTTAGTATCACTGAAATTACTTAAATTGCTTAAATTACTTATCACTTTATACTTAAAATTCACAAGAACTAATTTCCACCAGAAACCATAGAACATAAAAGTAACTCTTTCATTTCCCATCTAGACAGCTTGTTGAGGTTTCTGTTTTTGTCTGTAAAGCATAACCTGACATTTGTGGTGAAATTAGGTTTAAAAAGATGATTATCAAGAGAACTACAGACCAATATCTCTGATGAACATAGATACAAAAATCCTCAACAAAATACTAGCAAACTGAATCCAAGAATACATTAAAAAAATCATTCACCACAGTTAAGTGTGATTTACTCCCGGGATGCAAGGGAGGTTCAGTATTCACAAATCAATCAACGTAATATATCTCATCAATAAGAGAAAGGATAAAACCACATGATTATTTCAGTAGATGCAGAAAAAGCATTTGACAAAGTACAACATCCATTCATGATAAAAAAAACCCTCAACAAAGTAGGTTGAGAGGGAACATACTTTAATGTAATAAAGGCCATACATGAAAAACCCACAGCTAATATCATCCTCAATGGGGGAAAACTGAGAGCTTTTCCCCTGTCAGGAACAAGACAGGGATGTCCACTCTCACCACTTTTATTCAACATAGTACTAGAAGTCCTAGCCACAGCAATCAGATAAGAAAAAGGCATAAAAGGCATCCAAATTGGTAAAGAAGTAAAACTTTCAGTTTTTGCAGATGACATGATACTGTATACAGAAAACCCTAAGGACTCCACAAAAGAACTGCTAGAGCTGATAAATGAATTCAGTAAGGTTGCAGTATACATAATCAATGTATAGAAATCCGTTGCATTTCTATACACCAATAATGAAGCAGCAGAAAGAAAAATTAAGAAAACAATCCCATCTGTAGTTATACCAAAAATAATAAAATACCTAGGAATAAGCTCAACCAGGGAAGTGAAAAGCTGGTACTCTGAAAATTTTAAAACACTGACAAAAGAAATTGAAGATGATATAAACAGATGGAAAGATAGTCCATGCTCATGGATTGGAAGAACAGATATTGTTAAAATGTCTAAACTACCGCAAGCAATCTACAGATTTAATGCATTCCCTATCAAAATATCAACAGCATTTTTCACAGAACTAGAAGAAATAATCTTAAAATTTATATGGAACCACAAAGACCCCAAATAGCCAAAGCAATCTTGAAAAAGAAAAACAAAGCTGGAGGTATCACAATTCCAGATTTCAAGGTATATTATAAATCTGTAGTGATCAAAACAGTATGGTACTGGCACAAAAATAGACACACAGATCAATAGAATAGAATAGAAAATATATAGTATAGTACTGGGGGTGAAGAACAAACACACTTATCATGATGAGCACTGAGTAATAGACGGGAGTGTTGAATCACTATATTGTACATTCGAAACTAATACAACTCTATGTTAACTATACTGGAGTTAAGATAAAGTTTAAAAAAAGGCTGATTAGGGGCGCCTGGGTGGCTCAGTTGGTTAAGTCTTCTGCCTTCAGCTCAGGTCATGATCTCAGCATCCTGGGATCAAGCCCTGTGTCCGGCTCTCTGCTCAGCAGGGAGTCTGCTTCTCCCCCTCATTCTCCCTCTGTGCTTGCTCTCTCTCTCTCTCTCAAATAAATAAATAAAATCTTTTAAAAAACGCTGATTATCATCTGTTCTAGGTTGTTAGGTGCATTTACTGTTTGTCCATCCTAAATATGTCAGCCCTCTTTTTTGAAAACTTACAAATTAGGGCGCCTGGGTGGCTCAGTTGGCTGAGCGACTGCCTTCAGCTCAGGTCATGATCCTGGAGTCCCGGGATCGAGTCCCGCATCGGGCTCCCTGCTCAGCGGGGAGTCTGCTTCTCCCTCTGACCCTCCCCCCCCCATGCTCTCTCTCTCTCTCTCATTCTCTGTCTGAAATAAATAAATAAAATCTTAAAAAAATTTTAAAAAAATAAAAAAGAAAACTTACAAATTAAGAGGGACTTGGTTTGTGAAATTTAACCAGTAGTTGAGATAAAAAAGGAAGTTCTATCATGCCTATATTTTCTATAGGAGAGACTTCAGTTTTATGAAATAGGTATACTCCTAAAAAGCAGAATAATCAGTGAATCTTTGTAAAGACTAGTAGCATTTTATTATTGACAATGATTTTAAAGGAAATCCTATACATCGTATTCTTCTATCTGTAAAATATATATCAAAGATAAGGATACTAATTTTTTTTTTAACATAAACCCAATACTATTATTACATCCAAAAGTATCTAACAGTTCCTTGGGGGCACCTGTGTGGCTCGGTTGGTTAAGCATCTGACTCTTGATTTTGGCTCAGGTCATAATCTCAGAGTCATGAGATTGAGCCCGGCATCGGGCTCCGTGCTGAGTGCGGAGCCTGCTTCAGATTCTCTCTCTCCCTCTGCCCCTCCCATCAGCTTTAAATCTTCCTTAATTATTTCATAAATGTTTTTATAGTTGTGTATTGAATGTAGCATGAAGTTCATATTATATTTGGTTGATATCTTGTTGAGTTTTTTTAAATTTCATAGGTTCCTCCTCCCTGCTTCTTTATGTCATTTATTTGTTTGTGAAACCAGTGTTATGGGTCAAATTGTGTCTCTCTAAAATTCATGTCATGAAGCCCTAACCCCCAGTACCTTATGATGTGACTGTATAGCTGACCTTTGAACCATGTGGGGATTAGGGGCACCAACTTTCCACAACATCAAAAATCTGCATATAATTTTTCTTTTCTTTTTTTTAAGAGAGAGAGAGAGTGCAAGCTTGAGAAGGGGAGGTGGAGAGAGAGAGAGTCTTAAGCAGACTCTGCGCTGAGTGCGGAGCTTGATACGGGGCTCGATCTCACAACCCTGAGATCATGACCTGAGCTGAAATCAAGGGTTGGATGCTTAACTGACTGAGTCACCCAGGTGCCCCCACATATAACTTTTCAACTCCCTCAAA
The DNA here is from genome assembly GCF_003265705.2 of Callorhinus ursinus. Lineage (NCBI taxonomy): Eukaryota > Metazoa > Chordata > Mammalia > Carnivora > Otariidae > Callorhinus > Callorhinus ursinus. The sequence goes on from NW_027397066.1 coordinate 2,074,005, forward strand.
ACTTAACTACTAATGGCCTACAGTTGACCAGAAGCTTTACTGATGACATAAACAGTCAATGAACACATATTCTGTATGTTTTATATATATATATTTTAAAGATTTTATTTGTTTGAGAGAGAGAGAATGAGAGATAGAGAGCACGAGAGGGAAGAGGGTCAGAGGGAGAAGCAGACTCCCTGCTGAGCAGGAAGCCCGATGTGGGACTCGATCCCAGGACTCCAGGATCATGACCTGAGCCGAAGGCAGTCGCTTGACCAACTGAGCCACCCAGGCGCCCTCTGTATGTTATATATCTTATATATGGTATTCTTACAATAATGTAAGCTAAAGAAAAGATGTTAAGAAAATCATAAAGAAAAAAAAGAAAAGAAAATCATAAAGAAGAGCAAATGCATTTACAGTGCTGTCCATACTGAAAAAAGTGCATGCATAAGTGCACCCATGTAGTTCAAACCCGTGGTGGTCAAGGGTCAACCGTGTTTGGAATGAAGGTCTTTAAAGATGTGATTACAGCTGAATGAGGTCACTAGGGAAAGTCCTAATTTCATATGACTGGTGTTCTTATAGGAGGAGGAGATTAGGACACAGACATGCACAGAGGGAAGAGGCTGTGAATACACCGGGTGAGAGCCATTGTCTACACACCAGGCAGAGAGGCCTGCCCTCTGGCCCTGGATCTTGGACTTCCAATCTCCAGGGCTGTGGGCAAATAAATATCTGTCCTTTCAGCCCCCAGCTGTGGCACTTTGGTAATGGCAGCCCTGGCAGGCTAGAACACAGACATTTGTCTTTTTTTTTTTTTAAAGATTTTATTTATTTATTTGACAGAGACACAGTGAGAGAGGGAACACAAGCAGGGGGAGCGGGAGAGGGAGAAGCAGGCTTCCTGCCGAGCGGGGAGCCCGGTGCGGGGCTCAATCCCAGGACCCCGGGATCATGTCCTGAGCCGAAGGCAGACGCTTAACGCCTGAGCCACCCAGGCGCTCCCACAGACACTTGTCCTGTTGAAGTTCCCGGGTTGTGGATTTGGCTGGATTTAACATGTTCCCTGCCTCCCCTATTCTTCCTGTAAGCCAGTGGTTAAAATCTGGAGGCTGGAATTGGTCCAGGTTTGATTTTTGGTGAGCATACTTGGTGTGTCCTTCCTGTTGTATGACACCAGGAGGCATGTGAGGACTGATCATCTCTCCTTTTATGGTGTTCAGAGTTTCACACCTTGGTCAGCTTGATCTCTCCATTATCCATGCCCCACCAGCTTTTCATTTAATGGATGCAGGATCAGTATCAAGATACAGCATTTCACTGGGGCTGTAAAGTGATGGCATTCTAATTCTGTCATTCCTGGTGCACTTAAATGTTGAGATCCATCTGTAAAAAAGATTTTGTTTACCTCTTTGTTCAGGAAAAGCAGGTGAAATACGTGAGTGCTTCCTTTTATTTCTACTTTTCAGGAGATTGTGTTAGTTCTCTATTGTTCTCCAAGATGATCAAGGAGGTTCTCGTTTTATTCTGTTTTGGTATCATTAATGAACGTATGGATTTTAACACTTTGTTAGGGTTTAATCCACTGGAGTAATTATTCTTTGTGATATTTTTTGTCCCTTCTTTGGCCAGTGGATGTCCAGTAACCTCTAATGATTTCCTTGTTTTGTGCTATTATTTCTTATTGAAGATGTTCCAGGATGTGCTTGCATGTGTCCTGAGACCTGGATTCGACCATGTCTCCAAGGGGCTTGGTCCTTTGTGCAGAGAGCCCATTATGGGTGCCAGGTGCCCTTGCTGCCCTGCTGGCCATTCTTCCCAGGCCTTCTCTGGGAGAGAACACATCTGTTCTTGTTGTTTTAAAAGAAAATATTCATCATGGAATCATATTGATATTTCTAATTCTCCTTTTACTTTTTCATTTCACATTTGTGTCTTTTTTCTCCTAATGCTGAAAATATTAGTTCCTAATGACATTAATATGATTACAATATTTTTCTCCACTTTTTAAATATGTAACATAGAGGCTCTACAACACTAAATGGAGATTTTCCTTATTTCTTCATCCAGCTGCCTGTGGATGGACCGGCTTGATCTGCCCAGTAGCGTGCTGTTCCCAGCTCTCCGTTCTTTCAGTTAGTGCTGCAATGCCTGGCACTGTGCACGTGTTATTTCCTGCTTTTTCCAGTGTGTCCTTGGGATAGGCCCCTGGGGGGGTTGTGAGGCTGAAGGATAGGTTCACATGCAGTTTCGCAGACATTGCCAAATTCCTGGCTTTGGAACCGTGCTGGTCTGTGTGCACACTAGCAGGGTATGCATGCACCTGCTTCCCCAGGGCCCCACTGGCAGAATGGGTTCTCAAACTGAGTCTTTGTCCACTTGTCAGTAGTTTTGCTTTTCATTTCTCAGTGGAGAAAAATCACTTTTTAAAAGAAAAATAAGAAAGGATACTTAAGATTTCACAACATGCCAGTACTCTACTTAAACATAAAATACATAAAAGCTGCCTTATGGAGGAAATCTTCCTGTACGAAAGCAGGAAACTGAGACACACTGATAAATGGCAGAGCTGCGACTCAAACCTAGGTCGTGTGGCTCCAGCATCCGCTCCCATGGCTCCAGCCTCCTGCCTCCCCCAATGCAGGCACGCCGCCGCCAGGAGTAACATGACTAACAGTGCTGGTGTGCTAAGGAAAAGGTCAGTTTTCCTGTCTAAGGCATCATGCAGGCTGTGTTAAAGCAAATTCAGTGCCTCAAATGGCATGTTGTGGATTTTCAGTGTTGAGCACATACTTATTGGTTGGTTCATTCATTTCTTCAGTAAATATTTATTGAGCACCTACTATATGCAGGTACGATATCAGGAGCTGGAGACACATGGCCAACAAGATGAGTGGGGCGTCTGCCTCCAGGGCTGGTTTATCTTTCTAGACCTCAAAAGAAAGTTTTCTATAATTTGTTATTTTCATACTGAATTTAATAACTATTTAAATCTTTCTATATAAAGGCATTAACACATAACATAGCCTTTTAAGTGAGTTTCCTTGATTTTATTTATTATTTTGCTGTTACAATTTGTTCTTCAGAGAAAAACTCCTTATTATTTGTCTGCTGTTGTTCCTGTATATAAGCCTGCTGGTATTCTGACAGAAAGTGTTTATTTTCTATTGTGTAGTTCATGCTCTAGTCATTATAGTTTTATTTATGGATCTGGTAGTTATAGGAAATTAAATAATAAACACAATGCTTCTATCTTAACAAGTGGTTGTCTATGGTTAAAGGGCTTCCTGATTAGTAACCAGCTATAAATCTAATTTCCTGTTGTGTTAGTGGACCCGAATACTCTGCATAGTATTTTACTAAATGTGGAGAAATTAGATGTAATTTTAGATTTTTTTCCCCACTGTTTATTGTCATGAATGTGTCCGCATGCCCCCTGTGGTTTGTAATGTGCTTGAACACATACAGGGCACATCCGGATCTCAGACCTGGGTTTAGCCATGGAGATCCCGGAAGGGGGGACCATCCGAGGAAGAGTGGGGACCGTCGGCTACATGGGTATGTGAATGGCTACTTCCAGATCCCTGTGCTTTCTCTCTGGATGCTCGCGTCCTCACAGTGCAGAGAAGTTCTAAGCCAGTTGGAGGGAGCACGGGTGGTGTTGGAACTCTGTACGCGACCAGTGTTGGGACCACAGAGGAGTCCTCCTGTCTGCCCTCCTGTCTTACAGAGACCAGGGGGGAGGCCGGCAGAGGTCCTGCAGCAGCTTGAGGGTAGAATCAGGGCAGGACGGGCCCTCACTCTGCTGCTGCCACCATCCTGGGCACACTGGCCTCTCCGGGCCCTTGTGAACTCGTGGTTCCCTGGTTATTGCAAAGCCTCTGTGACTGGGAGGCCCTGGCCTGGGATCAGCTCCCCGCCTGGCAGTGCCAGCCTGACCCTGGTGTGGCCTCTGACATGAGGGACCCCAAGGGCCATGTCTGCCGTCACCTGCTGCGGGGATCAGCGCCCTTGGGGCACCCGTGGGTGTGGCTCTGCATGTCTGAGGGAGCACCCTCCTCAGGAGGCAGGGTCTTCCCTAGAGGACCAGTTCCCTGTGTGTGTTACTCTGTGGCTGCTCATTTCGTGCCCTGGGGATAGCACAGACTGTTTTCAGTAACCCATTTGTTGAACTATAAGTCACATACCATAAAATCCACCACTCCCAAGTGGACACTTGAGTGGATTTCAGCACGCACACAGAGCTGTGCAACCACCACCACCAGAAAGAGACCCCAGGCCCATCAGCACCCCTCCAGCCCCGGTCCGGCAGCTGCTCGCCCACTTTCTGTCTCCATGGACTTGTCTCTTCTGCTTGCTCCATATAAATAGGGTCACACACTCTTGGGCTTTCTGTGTCTGTCTTCTGCCCCTTAACACATTTCCAGGGTTCATGTTGTAACAAACATTAAGTTTATAATGTGTTATTTGGAATTAATTACCAGAAAATTTAAAAACCAAAATTTAACTTAAATTTCCCTGTATTTGTTATGTAGCTCCTGAAGTTATCAATAATGAACACTATACATTTAGTCCTGATTGGTGGGGACTTGGCTGTCTGATATATGAAATGATTGAGGGACATTCTCCATTCAGAAAATTCAAAGAGAAAGTCAAGCGAGAGGAGGTGGACCGAAGAGTGAGGAAGGACACCGAGCAGTATTCGGAGAAGTTTTCGGAGGATGCCAAGTCTATCTGCAAGATGGTGGGTCGGGCTCTGGGGAGGTTGGGGTGGAACCCCAGCTCATTGGGGTCGTTTCCACTAGCAGTCTCCCCACCACACAGCCTCCGGCAGGGAGAGGGCCACGAGTCCTGGCCTCGCCTGGGAAGTGACGTGATTGGGCCTCCAACCAATGGGAGCAAAGCAGAGCAGTGCCTTGTTAGATTTCTCAACAGGTTCCCCTGAGAGGGAAGAGTGGTGCCAAGGTCACTCATTTCCTGTGAAACTAAAGATCAAAGAGAACCTTGTTTCTTAGGAACAATGAGGTTTTTCTGTCTGCCCACGTTTCTTTCCTCTTTAACTGGCTGCCAGGGATCGTGTCACAATAGACACCCCGACGTGATGGGCCGCCACGCGTCTGCCACCTTCCTGGATGCGTTAAGGGGCCCACGAGGCTGCGTGCCGCAGAGGGAGGAAGACGAGGACAGAGCCTGCGGGGCTGGGGGCAGGCAGGGCAGTGGTTGAACCGTGGGGGGTGGAATCACAGTGGGTTACAGGAGGATGCGGAAGGGGGCCTCAGGGCAAAGTCAGGAGGCTAGAGGCAAAGGTGTAAGCACTGCTTATTGGAGCCATGGCCCCTCTCGCCAGACCTGGAAAGTCTGGGAGGGCACGGAGAGGAAAGCGGGGCTGGCTCGTCATGAAGAGTCGAGGGGGTGGGAATGGAGGCCAGAGAGAGGCGGGCCGTGGGTCCCCAAATGGAACCAGCAGCCGCCGTACCCGTTACTGAAAACGGCAGTAACTTAGGTGAGCTGGGGGTGGCTGGAGATACTGATTCTGTTTCCCCTTCCCTCTTGTTGCCATATGTGGAGTGATGCGTGTTAGTGGTCCTGTCACAAGCAGTGGGACCAGGCTGGCCTTCCCTCCCGCCAGCTCATTCTGCGTGGAGCTGGCCGTGGTTAGCCAGCCCCTCCAGGGTTGACAGCGTTCTGGCCAAGCTGCTATTTGACCAGGTGCTTGCCACCTGCCAGACACTCTGCTAAGGGCTGCAGGAATGTAAAAATGTAAGTTGGAAGCAGAGCCTGTCCCTAAGGAGCTCACAGTTCAATGGCAGGCCTAGAACAAACATGAAAAATAACTATGGTGAAAAAGCAGAATTTGATGGGTGCCATAAACAAGAGAGAAAAGAGGGCTCAATGGTTTTCAGGATGGAGAGATGCTGTGTTCTGGTAAGGGTACCGGGGAAGGCAGGTGCCTGAGTGAGAACCAAGGTTGGGCCTCAGAGCTCAGGGGCCACACCTCAGCTCCCCGCACTGGGCTTCCCTGTCCAGCCTCTGGTTTCTTGTCTGACGTGTGCATGGTGATAGCGTCGCCCTCACAGGCTCGCCGGGAAGGGGCGATGCAGGAATGCGTGTGACCGGCCTGGTGACACACAAATCCTCAGGAGCTCCTGCGAGCAGAGACATCTGGTTCTTGGAGAGTTGGTTCAACCCTGGCAGATGGGGGCTAGAGGAGAGAGCATCTCAGGAGGCAGGGGCATTTGCAGAGGACAGCGGCTGCGGGGACAGGGCCGGGCCCCGTGCCCAGTGCGCTTGCAGAGGGGGGGCTCACCCCTCACCCACGCAGGCTTATGCATGGCTCCTTGCCCTCTCTGCCTCTCCTGCCCAGCGCCTGCTCCCAGCACGCTGCGCCCATGCTGAATGAGTGAGCAGACGTGGAGTGAGGTCAGTGTTGTACTTGTGCTGGAGAGCAGAAGGAAGGGCTGAGGAAAAGCCGGCTCTTTACACTGACCCAAACAGGCGGCCAGAGCAGCGCCTGACATGTGGACGGACACCTGTCTGTAGTTTTGAAAGCTTTTGATGTATTATCTTATCTGACCCTCGGAGTGGACTTCTAAGGGGTTTTCTTAGCCTCACAGTTGAAAAATTGAGAATTCGATTAAAAAAAAAGATTTTATTTTATTTTTTTTTAAAGATTTTATTTGAGAGAGAGAATGAGAGAGAGAGAGAGCACGAGAGGGAAGAAGGTCAGAGGGAGAAGCAGACTCCCCGCTGAGCAGGGAGCCCGATGCGGGACTCGATCCTGGGACTCCAGGATCATGACCTGAGCCGAAGGCAGTCGCTTAACCAACTGAGACCAAGGAGCCCGATTTTATTTATTTTAGAGAGAGAAAGAGAGAGAGAGAGAGAGCATGTGCACGCGCATGAGTTGGGGGAGAGGCAGAGGGAGAGAGAATCCCAAGCAGACTCCCCGCTGAGCACAGAGCCCCTGACCCTGAAATCACGGCCTGAGCTGAAATCAAGAGTCAGCGGCTTGACCGACTGAGCCGCCCAGGTGCCCCTAAGAGTTTGATTTCTGTGACATGCCATAATGGGATGTCAATGGGCAAACTTGAACTCAGACGTTCTGAGCACAAGTCCAAGGCCATCGGATAGGTGTGTGTCAGCAGCAGGGTTGATAATGGAGTCCTGGAGCCCCTGAGACGCTGGGATTGTATTTGGCATCACACTGAATTCTCAGATCTGTTTTTAATGAGCAAAGCGTACCAAGAATAACTGCACTGAGCACATCTTGTCGAGCCCTTGCCCTGGCGAGGTGTGGGGGCTGCCCCAGTGAGTGGGATTTCCCACAGCCCTGCCTCTGGAGGTGTGGGTCCCGCCAGGAGGGACTGGCCCTGAGTACTTCCCCAAGTGATGGCGTCACACCAGGAGGGACAGGTGTCCTGAGGGAGCATGCTCTGAAGGTAGGAAGCTGGAGCCCGGCTCAGCCAGGCGAAGGCTCTTCTAGACAGAGGGCATAGTGCATGTGCAGGCTGTGAGGAGGTGAGCGAGGGAGGGTGTGTGCTGCATCCAGAGTTCACACAGTGAGGGCTGCAGGGGTGTGCGGGCCAGTGCACACATGCCAGACGCAGAATGTGCTCGGCTCTTTGCCTGGGAGTTTGGTTTCTCTTCAGAAGAGCGGTGGGTGCGGGCTATGAGGCAAGGCCAGGGTCAGCAGACTTCTCTGTGAGGGGCCAGATAGTGAGTCATACTTAGGCTGGGCTGGTTCCTCGCACAGCTGTGGAGCCCCACCACTGTAACGAAACAGCATGGGCCGGGCTGTGTTGTGCTAAAACCTCCTTGACAGGGTCAGGCAGCTTCCCGGCTGCAGTCTGGCCATGCTGTAGAGCTAAATCTGTCCTGTTTTGCTTTGAGCACAGCCAAACCTTTCTGACTGATGATAACTGTGGATGAGGGCCCATTTGGTGAAAATTATGAACGTATGAGTAAGGAATACTTTTGAAAGAGATGCTGTCCATTTTAAGAATATACAATTTCTAGAACTTGGTTTGTCAAATTTTTGCCTCATCTGAGCTCCTTAGTGATCTATTTAATGAATAGATTAAAATAGTTTCCAATTATAAACATAACTGAGCATTAAAATGGTATCTGTGAAGTTCTTGACAGTTCCTATTTCTTTCTAAAGAGCCCCCTAATTTTTACATGGCTAAAACTTTTTCCTTAAGGATTTACTTAGCCGACCTTTATTTATTGGTAGCTCAAAGGCTGTTATATTAGTTTCCATTCCTTTTTGAAGCATCGTATATTCTAAACTTGTGAAATCTGAATTAAGGAGGTTTGGTTGAAACTTTGAAATTTGAGTAACTTTGTTTAGATGGAGGCGCTCTTTGCTACCCCTGATTCTTTGCTTATTATTATGGAGACTTTCCGAGTTCTCTCTTCTATCCTAGGAGCTTAAATTGACTCCATTTCTGCCTCTTGCAGTTACTCACCAAGAATCCCAAACAGCGGCTGGGCAGCAAGGCTGGAGCGGCAGAAGTGAAAGCTCACCCCGTGTTCAAGGACATTAATTTCAAGAGGCTGGAAGCAAATATGTTAGATCCGCCTTTCTGTCCTGATGTAAGTACGTTGCCCAGGAGCAGGGTGTCCAAGAAAATGGATCCACGGAACCCCATGATTTTCCAGCAGATGCAGAAGCGCTGGTTCAGCCTGGCTGTGCTTCTGCTTGGGTGCTTTCTCCCAGCCCCCGGCCACTCACCACACTGTCCTCACAGGTCCCCACAGGCCTCCCTGCTCAGAGCCCCAGCACCACTGCATGACCTCCTCGCCAGGCCCTGCAAGGCCTTCTGTGTGACAGCATCCCCTTTCTTGTGTCAGGGCCTTTAGTCTGGGAAGCCCTTCCCCTCTCCATGTCTCCTAGGTCTTGGCTGCACACTGCCCACAGGGAGCCCTGGAGGTCACCTGAGCCTCCTGTGAGCCTGCTGTGGGGCCTACTCAGGGGCCATGTCCACATGCTTAGCACAGGGCCTGGCTTGGGTCGGTGCTTGGTGGGAACACCTGCAGGCAGGAGATTCCTGCTGAGGAAAGCAGAAATGAACGACAGCAGTCTGGGCTGTCTTCTTAACGGTCTGCTACCTGTGCATTCCAGAAAGGTGGAGATAATTCTGCAGGGTATGATGGAACTGGGGTGTACAATTAAGACATTTTTAGTTGTACAAGTCAGGACTTACTATGTTTTCATATTCCAGTATGTTGTAGTAGTACCTCCTTCCTTTGAATTAGTTCACACGTTACATGTTTACTGAGTGCCCACCACCTGCTAGACACAGATGGAGGCATTAGGACCCGCAGGGAGCACAAGAAAACCAGGTGTTGCCACTGTGGTGCTCGCTCCAGCCTGCAGACCAGCCGACAACTGAACAGGGATGGCGCGCCCCAGGGACTTGACACGGCTGTGCGGTCTGAGAGGAGCAGGGAAGGCAGTTTTCAGGGAGCAGCAATGACTCCCCTTGCTGTGCTCAGAGGCCTGGGGCAGGGCCTGCCAGGTCGGGGCTCTGGGGCTGACGTTCTGGGTATTCTACTGAATGTGACCAGAGGAACCGTGGGGGCCCGCTGACAGGGGAGTCCCATGGTAACGGGTCAGGGGGCAGGATGGGGTTCTGGGCCTTCAGCCTGGGCTCAGGCCTCCCCAGCCTTCTTCTGGACTGTCTCCTGAGTGGTGCTGACCAGGGTCCTACGGGATGTCCCTTCTTGGATCGTGCAGGTTCCTGCACGCAGGCAGGGCGTTTCTCAAAACTGCCAGGGGCCTCTTGCATGACCACGGTTTGGCCGGTAGCTGGACTCCGGGGCTTTTTGTTCCCCATTTCCAGGAGCTTAGGTGGCTGGGCTGGAGGGGACCGTGGCCCAGGCTTAGATGCGCCATGCTGGCTTGCCGCTGAGGGCAGCACAGCCAGGGTGGGTCCTGCAGGCCAGGGCTCCTGTCCCAGAGGAGGGGTGGCTGGAGGCCATTAGATGAGCTCTGACAGGAGGTCGAGAAGCGGGACCTGCCCTTGTTCACTTAGACTTTGCGTGGGGCGCTTCACGTGAAGGAGGCCAAGCGTCCCATGGCCCTTCATCCTGCCCCTTCCTGTCACCCATTTCCCACTGCAGGAAAGGGAAAGGTGGAGGCCTCGGGAGGTTTGCGGACCAGAGGGAGTCCACGGGGTTTGTGACTGAGGAGAGCTCCCAAGAGGGAGGGAAAGGCCTCAAATATGGTGTGAATGCGTCGATTTCACATGCGCTGTGTTCTTAGTAATTAAGGAGACTAAGAATGACTCCAGTCATCCCAGAGGCCAACGCCTCTTTGTTGTTGGTGCATAGCCGCATGCCATTTACTGTAAGGACGTCGTGGATATCGAGCAGTTCTCCACGGTGAGAGGAGTCTACCTGGACACCACGGATGACACGTTCTACAGTCAGTTTGCTACGGGCTGTGTCTCCATCCCCTGGCAGAATGAGGTACTGCCGGTTTATACTGGGTACAGTGCCAGGAGAAAAAAATTGTGTGTGCGCCTGTGTGTGTGTGTGTGTGTGTGTGTGTGTGTTTGGAGGTAAGATTATGCGAGGCAGCTGCCCTGCTCCCTGCACAGGAGGGGGACAGTTCAGCATTGGGGTCCCACTTTCAGAGTGGGCCTGGCCAGCGCCCGGTCCTTACCTGCTCTGGGGGTGCACTCAGACGGAGGAGGAGGAGGCTGTGTTCCCTACCCCAAGCATGGGAACGGGAGTGGCCCCCGCCTGCTGAGCTGTGTGTTGGGCGGGAAGTGGCTGACTGACCTCGCAGTGTCTCTCCCCTTCTCTGTCCTGCTCTTGTGTGGACGCAGATGATCGAATCGGGTTGTTTTAAGGACATCAATGAAGAGGAGCCTGAAGAAGACATGGTGTTGAATATAGAAGAGAAAACGTATCCCAGACCGAAGAGAGGCTTCTTCTACAGACTCTTCAGGAGAGGGATAAGGGTAACAAGCATTTTGTTATGTTGGTTTTTTTTTTTTTTATGGGATGTGTTAAAAGAAAAGAAATATTTCACCAAGGTAAAAAACTTTCTTTTCTCAGATTTCTTATTAAGATATTTCACATAATTTAAGAGCTCTAGCCCTATGGTGTGATTTGAGCCCCACCAGGAAAATCCTCACTATGTCGTTTGCTGTTGGTACGAAGACTCTGTTCTGATGCGCAAAGGCAAACCGGCTCGCTGACATGCAGCCACAGACCCGTCCTTCAGTGAGGAGGCACGCGAGCTTGCTCAGAACTGTCATGTAGGCTGGTCGTGGAGCAACCACGTCATGTAGCTCTCCATCCTCCCGCTCCTCCTTGGCCACTGCTCCCTCGCGGGCTGCTCCCGCACAGGATGTACAAGAGTGTGCTGAGAGACTCCTGGGTGCCATGATACTTAGAATGTTTCTCCTAGTCAAGTTTTCCTCCTTGGACTAGTGTATCACCTTGCTTCATACCCTGTCCATTCTCAAAGACTTTATTCAGAGGTTGTCCACTAACATTCGAGTCCATCTTTGTTCAGTATGAAAAACAAGCCTTAGGTGGGAAAGGTCTGTCAGGGCATGTCCACCAGGACTTCATTTCCTCGGAGAACCGGGGCCAGGCGTGAGTTAGCGCTGTGGGTCTCCCGGGGAGCCGGTCTCTCTGTGCAGAAAGTCCTGCCTGGACATGCTCCACACGCAGGCCCGCCCCGTGCAGGGGGAGCCCGGGCCTCATTCCCTTGCAGTACTCAGCTCAGGTCATGCAATTGCATTGAGTGTGCAACAGAGAAAGCGAATGTGAGACACTGTGTATGTGTGTCTGTGTGTTTGTGTGTGAACTGAGCATCCTCCGTACCGGGAGAGGAAGTGTGGAACTCAGCCTTAATGTCAGTGCCCCTGTCCTGTGGTTGTAAACTCTCGCGTCCACCACAGGAGAGTGGAGTGGGCGTGCGTTAGGTAAGTGACTGATCCCGCTGCTCTGCCGTGTTGCAGGGCTGCATTAGCGGTGGCCCCAGCGAGAAGGAAGAGTTGCCCGCAAATCTGTGACCACTCACTGCAGAGCCCGACCCAGCACCAAGGAGCCTGTGCTTAGCGTTTCATCCCGTCCCTGAGCTGCAATAAACACATGACACAGCTTAACACGAGCCGTGCGTCTGCAGATGTCTCTATATTCGTACCTGAATCATGTGTTCACCAAAGCTGGGTTGAAGGAAAAGGCACTTGAGGACTGTTCTGATGCCCAGAAGCCCCGTGTGGACATCTTGTGGCGGGGGCCCAAGGCCCCATGTGTGCCCACAGAGAGGGGAGAAGAGTGGGCGTGGACATCAGCTCAACAGTGTCCAGAGCCAAGGGTCGTGTTCCTCACCCCAGAGTGTCCTCTGGTGCCCACCAAGGTGGGAGGCAGGGGTGCCCCCTTTCCCCAGAAAGTCTTTGCCTTTCTGCATCCACACCGACATCCGCTTACTTGCCAAGATTCTCCTGTGTGAGGAGTGCGTGTTCCTGTGCACGCGCGTAAAGAGGGTGTGGGCAGGACTCCGGGCCAGGGCTTGGCTGTCGGCCGCTGCTTCCCCAACTCCGGCAGCCTGGGAGTCTCCCGGACTGTGCGGTGCCTTCGGGCCTGAAGCACAGGGGAAGGCGGGGCTGGGAGAGGCCCGTGCTTGGGCCGAGGGCGACAAGCCCCCTCCACGCTTAGCAGTTTAGGAGCTCACTTCCCACACAGGCTAAGGGATGTCGGGATTCCAGGGTCAGTAATCCTTCCCTCTGCCAGGACTGCCCCAAGAGGAAGGTGGCCCCTTCCCCGTGGTGGGAACGTGGGCTCTGTTGCCTGGGGAGGGGAGCTGGCGCCCACAGGCCTTGTGAAGACCATGGGGGGCATGCAGATTCTGGGGGGAGGTAGCCCCGAGGCACCGAAGCGGGGCTTCCTCCCCTATCCGCACGTGCGAGGCCCGCAGCAGGGGCTGGGTGAGAAACCAGGGGCCAGGCCTCTGTGACTCTCACCAAACAGCAAGGACTTGGTCTGGATCCGGAGACCCCGCCACATGGCTGTGTGCAGGAAAGTGAGCCGGGGTCAGCCGCGTGCCCGGGTTCAGTGTTGCTGTCCTGCAGCTGTGTGTCCCCAGGCACCTGAACCCAGACGGTGCTTCCGGGAGTGCTGGTGACGTGTGCACGCATGTTCATGGCTGTCTGGAACACAGCAGCCCTGGGGCCGCGCTTCAGAGGAAAGCACCCTGGCCGTGTCCTGCGAGACCAGTGGAGGCTGATCCTCAGCTTGCTTTGTATCCGGGTGGGGAGAGGGAGGAGTGACCTTGGGGTCCGGGGCCTTTATTTTAGGGATGGCTTCTCTTCAGATTGGGGCCCTCATCTCGGTTTGAGGACAGCAGGAGGTGGGGGACGGAGGCCCAAGGCCTTCATAAAGCATTTAGTAGAGTGTTTGGTATGTGCTACCCACTCAGTAAATCCGTTAATAATTGTGGAAGAGTAATGCGTGCTCATCGTAAACAATGCAGGATGGTTTAAAGAAAATAGAAATCACCTTTATTCCTACAACCTGCTTATATTCTGAGACCTTTTAGACCTTCTGTTATCAGTGTGGACATAGGGGCAGTGGTGCGCTTGTCTGCCCCATCCCTGCCCGGTCACCATGGGGTGGAGAGCCCCTGCCCGCAAAGCCCTGGCAGGGAGGGAGCCTGGGGGCCTGTCTGTGCCTGTGGGGCACAGCTCTGGAAACCAGTTAAGTCCTTTGTCCCCCCCCTTTTTTGTCTGCTTAAGCGAGTCTGAGTTGAGCGCCCCCATGCCTGAGAGAAGCATCCTGACTGAGACAGCAAATCTGGGAAAGGATTTTATAAACACGGAACTTCACATATTGATATGTCATTGTCTTCCTCCTCTGGTTATAAGCAAGCACATATATATTAAGGAGAGTTTTGAAATTAAAGCGTACACAATGAAAAATTCATCTTTAATAGCCACTATCCAAAGATAATCCCTATCAGCATTTTATTCTATATTTATGTAATCTGTATTTATTTCTTCCCATGTCATTTAATATCTGTCTCAATTTTTTCTGCACATTTAGGACATCATTTATCAATTGTTGCTTCCAGCTTCCTTGTTATTATAAACACCCATGGGATGGACAGCCCTGTACCTACATCTTTGTGCACATATATGATAATATTTTTAGGATAGATTTGTAGCGGGGAATCCCTTGGTTAAACTGTATGAACAGGGGCCCCTGGGTGGTTCAGTTGTTATGCTTCTGCCTTCAGCTTGGGTCGTGATCCCGGGGTCCTGGGATGGAGCCCCACATCAGGCTCCCTGCTCAGCGGTGAACCTGCTTCTCCCTCTCCCTCTGCCTCTGTGATCTATCTTGCTCTTGTTCTCTCTCATATAAATAAATGAAATTAAAAAAAAATAAAATGTATGAACAACTGGAGTAAACCCTATAAGAAAGAGCTAAAGGGATTAAAAGTGGCTCTGTCTGGCAAGCGTTTCTCCTGGGACGGGCAGCAGTGGGCCGGAGGAGAGCTGTTTTCCTTATAAGCACTGTCTGACTTGTCCTTTCGACCATGTCTGTGTATTATTAAGATAAAAATAAACATCGCATTGTGAAATTGTTTGTTTTCCCCAAATAAAGCACAATTACACTCTAAAAAAGATGTGTGGACATTTTAAAAGAATTTATATTATATACCCATGTGAACAAATTGCCCTTCTGAAAATTTTAAAAAATTTCCTCTCCAGCCAAAAATGTCTAACAGTTCCCTGTTAGTTTCACCAAAAACTAGATTTTTCTTTTGGTGAAGAGTTTCATTAGAAACAAAGTGTTTCTTTTTCTTTCTTTTTTTTCCTATGGTAAAATATACATAAAATTTACCCTCTTAACATGGTTAAGTGCCCAGTTCAGTGGCATTAAGTACATTCATGTGGCCGTGCAGCCATCTCCACTGTCCGTCTCCAGAACTGATCTTGTGAATCTGGCTCTGTCCTCACTAAACACCAACTGTCCGTTCTCCCCCCGGAGAGGAACTTCACGTATTGATATGTCATTGTTTTGTACTAAGTATTTGAAATCTGGTGTGTATTTTACACCTAACAGCACATCTCAATGCAGAGTCATTACCTTTGTTCAAATGCTTGATAGCCACGTGTGGCCGAAGCGTGGGGCTGTGCTCCCTGTCATCATGTGTGTTTACGGGGGCTCGAAGGGAACAGGGAACACCTGGCTGGCCATGCAGTACTGGCTGACTTCAGGCTCTGGGCAGTGGCTTTGCTGCTAGAAAGAACATCCTGATCCCAGACATCTTTCACCAGGGATCGAGCGTTCCAGAACTTCCAGAACGGGTATCAGCCAGCCTTTTGAGCCCTTCCTGCTGGGCAGCCCACTGCTACATCACTGATCGACTGGGATCCCCAGGGTCACTGCCAAGAGGCAGGCTCGTCTCTCCGTACATACCGCCATGGTACAGTGAAACTACAGAGAGCCGAAGACCCCGAGAAGATGTTAAAAGCAGACAGAGGGGCAAAAAAGACACATCACGCTCAGAGGAGTGGCCATGAAATCAACAACAGACTTCTCAGCAGCCAGAATGAAAAGCAGAAGACAGTGAAGTCCAGATCTTTCATCTGCCGCAGAAAGTTCTCTGCCAACCTTGAATTCTATACCCAACCAAAAATCCATTGAGAATGAAGATAAAGATTTTTTCAGATAAACTGAAACAGAGATTTCAGCAATAAAAGGCCCACTAAAAGTAACTCTATAGGGTGTTTTCCGGGCAGAAGAAAATGATCCCAGATGGAAGATCGGAGATGTAGGAGGGGATGAGGAGTAAGAAAAACAGTAAACATGCAGTCAATGTGAACAAACGTTGAGTGTGCAAACCAACAATTACTGTGTCTGTGTTTTCTGCGGTGCACGTGTGTATACGTACGTAGAACTAAAATACACAGCAGTGACACCCTCAAATGGAAGAAGCTTCAGGGGAGACGGGCAGGAGCCACCAAGGCACCCTTGGGAGCTTGTGGCCCACTCACCCTGTTCCCTGCGACTCTGCCTCACGCCCCACAGGCTCCTACCTGCTTTGGGATTCGGAGTGGGTGCCCGCCCCCAGCTGCAGTATACCCCATTTGTGGGGGGGGGGCGTTGGGGGCTTTAAATATCTCCCTCTCTCCCTGTGCAGGATCATTACAAGTGTGTCGCTAGGCTTTCATTTTTAGCTCCTCACCCAAACCTATTGTTTAACATTTCCCCCCCCAAATAGTAAAAGTTTGTTGCAGAAGATTTGAAAAATACAGAAAGACAGAAGGATTAATATATAAATCACCTCTGCCTGTTTTTAAGGCTTTGGGGACACCAGGCCAAACTGCCCACTCAGCTGTGTTCACCTTTAATGGCTCTGATTTGTGACAGTCCCTTTCTATCAGGCTCTCTGGTAAGATTTCCTGTCAGGTTTATAGTAAGTTCTGGGCCGATGACTTTCCTCCTGCCCTGGCTGAAGCAGTCACGAGCTGTTGTGGGCAAATGAGGTCTCATGACTCAGCCTCTCTGGACTGGTTACAGTTTGGTTTAGGAGCGTATAAACAGAGTGGTCCGAAGCACCGGTAGCTTACACACAACAGAATTGTGTTTCTCTCTCACAGTCTCCTCAGGCCAGGCGGGGGCCGCACCTCCACCCTGGCTGCTCCTAGCTCTGTCCTGCCAGGATGTGCTTTTCACCCTTGTGACCCAAAATGACTTCTCAAGCACCAACCAGTATATCCCCATTCCAGGCAGCGGGAGGAAGAAGGTGTGCCCCTTCCTTCCAAGGACACTTTCCAGAACTAACACCCATCACTTGTGCTTACATCTCACTGGCCAGAACTTTTTGGGTCACATGGCTACCGCCAGCTAAAAGGAAGGATGGGAAATGTCTTTTAACTAAGTGAAAAAGTGCCCAGGTAAAACGTCCTATTGCTGAAGGCCAGAGTGGCCATTAGGAGGCAAGGGTACGACTTGTTGTGATGACCGATTTGTGCACCCCCCAATCAGATGCTGAGTCCTAACCCCCAGCATTTCGGATTATGTATTTGGAGATGGGGCCTTTACAGAGGTGATCAAGGTAAAATGAGGTCTTCCGAGTGGGCCCTAATCCAATATGACCCGTGGGTGACCTTACAGGACCCAGACACACACACAGAGTATGTGAGGACAAGGGAGAAGACAGCCGTCTACAGGCCAGAGGGCGAGGGCTCCGGAGAACCAACCTGCCCACGCCGGGATCTCGGACTTCCAGCCTCCAGGACCGGGAGAGGATACATCTCTGTGGTTTGAGCGGCCCAGTCCGTGCAGCTTTGTTACAAGCAGCCCCAGCAAACTTACCTTTTGCTGGGTAACGAGCCACCTCCCGGCTTCTCACCGCACAGCACTGCACGGCCGCCGTGGGTCAGGAGTCCGGGTACCGCCTCACCGCAAAGCCTGCAATCAGGTAAAAGCTGCCCCTCACCTGAAAGCTTGACCAGGCAAGGACCCACTTCCAAGCACACGCGGTATTGGCAGGAATCCATTCTTTGTGGCCTTTGGACTGAAAGCCGCCCGTTTCTCACTGACTTAGCCACGTGGCCTCTGGAACACACACATAGGCCTGCTTCATGAGCGTGTACAGGCCAAGAAAGTAACAGAGCCAGCAAGACGGAAGACTCCATCTTTTGTAACCTAATCCCAGGAGCGCCACTTTGGCCTTATTTAGTTGGTTACAAGCAAGGGACCAGGATCAGGACACACTCAAGGGGAGGGGGCTATTCAAGGGCATGAATAGCATCAATATCAGGAGGGGTCACCGGGGGCCTCTGCGGACCACAGCCCCTGACAGCCTGGGGCCCGGCCATTGTGGGCTGCTGTGCCTGAGGCATCAGGGAACTGGGACCTCGAGGCTGGTGGCAATTACCTGATGTCGCCTCCCCGAAGGGAGCCCTGTCGCTATCCCCTCAGGGGCAATGCTTCTGTGGTGCTGCTGGGCTTCCCTTTATCCCACCGCTTGGGACGATGGACCACGGCGAGAGAAGGTGGAGTTGTGGCTTATGGGCCCGGAGGAGGGCGCTGCCCTGAGTGGGATCCGGAAGATTCATATTGCATACATCACCTGCACCCCTCCCACCGTCGGCAGCTCTCTCTGGGGCCAACCCTCTCCCTGCCGGGCGGGCGGGACGGCTGCCCCTCGATGCCCGACTGTCTTCTGTGGTCCTCTGCTGGCTCACTGACCTCCCTCCAGGGGGTGAGGCTTTGGAGCCCAGGACCCTTCTCCCGGGCCTGCCCCACCCTAAGCGCGAGGTGCCCTACAGACCTCTGGAACGGGGGTCCTCTCCTTGAAGGGGACCCGTTAGGGTCGGGCAGTCATTCCTGTGGGTGGCGCCTCGGGGGTCAAAGCTGCTTCTTGTTGCCCCAGCCACGGCCTCTGCGGGCAGCAGGCACTGACCCGGCAGGTTTTTGCCCCCATGCCGCCCTAGGCCCTCCCTTGCCCTCCGCTCCCCCTCGGGCGGCTGACTCAGCCGGGGGCGGGGCCTGGGCTCCCCTCCTCCCGGAGGGGCACTCCGGGGCTGGGCCCGGCGCACGCACTCCGCCTTTCCTCCCCGCAGGGAGGGCCCGGCCGTCCGGGTGAGCCCCTCCCTCAGCCCGCGCCTCGCTGGGGGTCTCCGGCTCCCAGCCCACCGCCGGTCCTCCTTGCTGCCCCAGGCCGCGGCGACAGGGGTCCCAGCGCAGGGGGACCCTCCCTGACGCACCACGCCCCCGCCCTCTGCCCCGCCCCTCCCCGCCCGGGGCAGGTGCTTCCCCGCCGCGCCCCGCCCCCTTCTGCCCC
>NW_027397066.1:2092819-2111941 GCF_003265705.2 Callorhinus ursinus
CGCCCGGGGCAGGTGCTTCCCCGCCGCGCCCCGCCCCCTTCTGCCCCCGTCCCTTGCCCCGCCCCCACCCACCACCCCGTCCTCTGCCCCGCCGCGCCCCGCCCCTCCAGCCTTGCCCTCTGCCCCGCCCCCGTCCTCTGCTCATCCCCTCCCGCCGCAGGTGTTTTCCTCGCCGCGCCCCCTGTCCCGCTTCCCACCCTCCGCTCCGCCCTCTGCCCTGCCGCGCCCCTTGCCCCTTGCCCCGCCTCCCATCCTCCGCCCCGCCCCCTACCCCGCCCCGCCCCTTGCCCCGCCCTCGGCCCGCCCCCGGCCCGCCCCCACGCGAGAGTGGTGCTGTGATCTGAGCGGTGAGGCGGCCCTGGGAGGCCAGCCGGGGGGGCGGGGGTTGGGCCGGCGCCTCGGCCGGCCATTGGCAGAGGTGGCCGCCACGGGCTGTCAATCCCGCTGGCCCGGCCTGGCCCCGCCCCGCCGGCGCAGCGTCGAGGGACGCACGGCCGCGGGGCCTGCCGGGACGGGTCCAAGATGGCCGGGCGCCTCGGTTCAGCTCCTGTACGCGGCCTCGAGTCCCATTCATTGCCGCGCTGCTGAGCGGCGCCGCGGGTCGGCTCGAGGGCTCGGGGGCCTGTCCCTGCGGGGCGGGAGGTCGCCATGGCGACCCTAGAAAAGCTGATGAAGGCCTTCGAATCCCTCAAGTCCTTTCAGCAGCAGCAGCAGCAGCAGCAGCAGCAGCAGCAGCCTCCGCCGCCGCCTCAGCCTGTTCAGGCGCTGCCGCAGGCGCAGCCGCCGCTGCCTCAGCCGCAGCCGCCGCCGCCCCCGCCGCCCCCGCCGCCCCCCGGCCCGGCCGTGGCCGAGGAGCCACTGCATCGACCGTGAGTACGGCCCGTTGCAGCTCCCGGCCCAGCGACGGCCGGGGGCGGCGGCGCCCCTGCAGACCCCGGCCCCGCGGCCCCCCGAGCTCAGGGCGCGCGCTGCCGCCCTTCGTGCGGCGAGAGCCCGTCCCGTGGCCATGCCCGGGTCCCCTGGCGTGGGTGTGCGCCGCTCCGCAGGCGGGCACGGCGTCGCCGGCCTCCCCTGAGGGCACCGAGGCGGGCACGGCCCCAGTCCTCTGCCTTTCCCGGCCTGCGAAGTTAGGGGAGGAACTTGCTGCTTTGTATTTGCCAGAAGCGGGCTGTGCCGTGAGCAGAACTTGGAGGAGCCGAGACCGCCGCTTCCCTTCCGTCTGGCCGTCCCTGAGGGGGAGGAGCGCGGGGGCACAGGACATTGGCGACGGGCATGGGAGCCGGAGCGCCGGGGGGAGAGTGGTGACATCATGCCTTTAGGCCGCCGGGGGGGGGGGGGGGGCCGCGGGAGTGCGGGCCCGGCCCAGCGGGGATTCTGTTCCGGGCGCCCTTTGCATAGCCGGTGCCGCAAGCTGGCTTCCCGCGTTCTCGAGGCATGTCGCCTAGCTCGGGAATCGCACTGGTAGCCTCAGGAAGAGACCCGCTTGTGTCAGCTCAGGCTGGTCTGCAGACCCTTGAGTTGTGCCGAGGACGTGGGGAGCTGCTTAGAAGGTCATTATTAAGAAGTGGGAAATAATAAAGCTGACGCGACTCTTAGGAGCGGTCGGCTGAAGTTTCTTGCCTGTTTTCGGTTGGACCTAAAAACAAGCCGTTGCCGAGGGAGAGGTTAATCGCTGCGGGATGAAGGATGTGCATTACACCAGCACTGTGGTCCGGCTTGCCTGCGGTCCCCACGGGCGGCTCCTGCTTCCTTCTTTGGACACGTCCTGCTACTGTTTGAGAGCTAGGGGTCTCTGTTACTTGTGCTTGGAGACCATACCTTCCCGCAGAACCCGAGCACTTTCCCCGCCAAAGTCTCCGTGAGGCCTTCCCCTCGGGGCGTCGCGTTTTCCATCAGGATGTGCACATGGTAGCACTTAATGAGGACAGTTTTCAAGGGGCAGCCCCTTTAAGGAGCTTCCTCTCAGTTTTAGTAATGTTTTCTTACTCGTTATGTTTCTGACGTGATCCTTGCTGTGTCCTGAGAGTTTAATTAGAAAATGAGGATTCCAGGAGTAGTGTTGACTTATATGTTAGGATAAAATTTTAGAAATAAATTAATTTTTATTTTAATAGGTGAAAAACCTTCTTGGATGTATAGAGAAAAACATTTTTTTTTTGAAGATTTTATTTATTTATTTGAGAGAGAGATATGGTGAGAGAGAGCACAAACGGGGGAGTGGCAGGCAGAGAGGCAGAGGGAGAAGCAGGCTCCCCACTGAGCAGGGAGCCCGATGTGGGGTTTGATCCCAGGACCCTGGGATCATGACCCGAGCCGAAGGCAGATGCTTAACCGACTGTGCCACCCAGGCGCCCAAGAATAAAACATTTTTAAAAAACAATTTGACTTATTTCTACGGCAAGTGATTTATAATCATAATTCATTGCAGACTTTTCTTGTAGTGTGCTTCTCCAGGAGGTAGATGTCATGCAAGTTCACACATTGCCTGGCTCTTGTGTAACAGGAAGCACTAAGCGGGGCTCTGGTGGGAAGAGAGACCTTACTGCTGTCACTGTCTGTGGGCTTGTTCAAACACTGGGTCAGTCTAAACATCTGCCATCTGTTTCTTATGCTGATTTGACGAACCTGAATTTGCTTATCTTCAAAATATGGGTACAAAGAGGTTTCTTTCTAAAGCTGCCTTGACAAAAGCAGATAGATGTTGTTTTATTACTTTATTTTAAGGTATTGTGTGATTGACTTATTTTAAAAGTGTAATCTATTATTTTCGTGTAAGTAGTGCACTCACATGATGCAAACTCTAAAATTACAAAAAGGTAGTAATTAAAATGTCTCTCTCCCATTCCTTTTTCCTGAGTACCTTATTCCCAGAGGCAAGCTCTATTATACTTTTCCTTGTGTATCCTAACAGATATAAACCATGCATATATGAAGGTAGGGATTTTAAGTTATTTAAAACAGAAGTATTTCAGAATAGTAACTTCTAAAGTTTTTTAGCATGCTCTGAAATCAACTACATTGGCCTCATTGTAGTTATTTTAAGTAAAATGCATAAATAATCATATTTGTTGGAACTTTGCTGTTGAGAAAGCAGGTATTCATTAATTTGAGTAACAAACTCTGCTTACAAGTTTGGATCTTGGCATTTCTGTTCAGGTGCTTCAGCTGAAAAATCCATTCGCCAAAGTAGGATTGCCCAAAAACAATTTAGAAAGTATCTGTTCTATTTTTATGGTTCTCTGTTGTGTGGCGCTGCAGTGTCACAGCCATGCGTGGGCCTCAGTTGAAGTATCTTGAGTGCCTGCTCGATGCTCAGCATGTAGGATGCAGGGGTGCTGGGTGGGACCGGCTACCGTCTCAGCAGGGCTGGCGTGCAGGGGGATGCCGGAGGGGGGGACGGTCCTAACTGTAATTATGAGGCCATGACATTTGCGTTTGGTACTTTCTTACTGTCCATCAGATTCCCATGTGGTTTCCCCCTGACTTTAATTCTTCATTCATCGATAAGTATTTACTGAACATCTAAATTATGCCTCTGTGGTAATAGCTGCAGGGCTGCAGCAGTCAACAGTTAAAGCTCTGCCCTCGTGAACTTTTCATTTCAGTGAGGGACATAGACAATAAACCAGATGGATAAGCCAAATACAGAGTATGTTAGAGAGTGATAAATAAAGGAGGAATAGCAAAGCAGGGGAAGGAACTAGGAAATGTCAGCATTGACAAAGTGTTGACGTCTTAGATAGGGTGTCCAGGGAAGGGCCATTGAGATTGTGGCTTTTGAGTAAATACCTGGAGAGGGTCAGAGGTAGAGCTGTGAAGGTGTATGGAGGAGGGGCATTCCAGGCAGGGGAAGAGGTCCAAAGGCCCCCTGTTTGAGGAATACCAAGGAGGTCGGTTTGGTTGGTTGAAGTAGTGAGAGGGGGACTCTTAGTAGGGGGTGGGCTCAGAGAGGGAGCGCAGTGCCACACCAGATGAGCCGGCCCTCCCTTGTAGGTGGATTAAAGACATGGGCATTTTTTCTAGGTGCGGTGGGAAGTCATTGCAGGGTTTGGTGGGAGGAGTGGCAGGATTTGAGTTCCATTTTACAGTGAATACGGGTTGAGAACAGAGTGAAGGGGAGCAGAGGCGGAAGCAGGAAACCAGTTAGAAGCTGTTAAAGTGGTCCGGTGAGAGATGGGGGCGGGTTCTGTCGTGATGCTGTCAGTGGCAAGGTGAAAAGTGACTGAAGGTAGAACCAACAGGACTTGTTCCTCTCTGCCAAGTGTGAGGTGATTTAGCTGAGGTTGATGTTCTCATCAGGATATATTCGGCTGCAAATAACGGGAAACCCTGCTGCAGTAGCTCCAACAGGTGAGAGTTCATTCTAAGACAGGGTGAGTCTGTGTGAGGAGGCTGAACAATGAGATGAGGGACCTGGCCCCTTCTTTCTAACTTCCTTTCCTCTCCCTCCCTTCCCCCCTCCCACCCTTCCTCCCCTTCCCAGCACCCAACATGGGGCTCACACTCAGGACCCCAAGATCAAGAGTCGCTCACTGTACTGACTGAGCCACCAGGTGCCCCAGTCTTTCTTCTACTTAGTTTGTAAGCCCTTGTCCTCATTCTTTCCCATTTTTTAAAGTTGAGGGTTTTTTTTTTGTAGAATTGAAGCAATTTTTTATGTATTCTGGACTAGACCCTTATCAGATACATGATTTTTAAAACATTCTTCCTTTCTGTGGATTGTCTCTTCATTTTCTTGGTAGTGTCCTTGTAAAGCACAAAAGTTTTCAATTTTGATGAAGTCCAGTTTTCTATTTTGTCTTTGGTTGCTGTGCTTTTAGGTGTTGTAGCTATGAAACTGTTGCCTAATTCAAGGTCACAGACATGTACTATTCCTGTGTTTTCTTCTAAGAATTTTAGAGTTTTACATTTACATCTGATCCATTTTGAGTTAATTTTTATATATGGCGTAAGGTAAGGGTCCTTCTTCATTCTTTTGCGTGTGGATGTCGAGTTGTCCCAGCACCATTTATTGAAAAGATCCTTCTTTCCCCGTTGAATATATTGGCACCCTTGTTAAAAATTAATAGCCCATACATATATGGATTTATTTCTGGACTTTCAGTTCTTTTTTTTTTTAAGATTTTATTTATTTATTTGACAGAGAGAGAGGGAGAGTGAGCAAGAGAGCACAAACAGGGGGAGCAGCAGAGGGAGAGAGAAGCAGGCTCCCTGCTGAGCAGGGAGCCCGATGTGGGGCTCGACTTCAGGATCCTGGAATCATGACCTGAGCCAAAGTCAGATGCTTAACCAGCTGAGCCACCCAGGTGCCTCGAGCATTGCGTTATTTTATTTTTTTAATCTTATTTATTTTTTTTTAAAGATTTTATTTATTTGAGAGAGAGTGAGCACAAGCTGGGTGAGGGGCAGAAGGAGAAGCAGACTCCCACTGAGCGCAGAGCCGGGTCACGGGGCTTGATCCCAGGACCCCAGGATCATGACCTGAGCTGAAGTCAGATGCTTAACTGACTGAGCCACCCAGGCGCCCCTGGACTTTTTATTTTTTTTATTTTGTTATGTTATGTTAATCACCATACATCATCATCATCATTAGTTTTTGATTTCCTGGACTTTTAATTGGTCTAAATGTCTATCTTCTACCAATACTACACAGTCTTGATTACTATAGTTGTTTTTTTTTTTTTAATCACAATTTCAAATCATGAAATTTGAGTCCTCTAACTTTGTCCTTAAGATAGTTGTGGCTATCCCTGGGCTCTGTGTGTTTCTATATGGTTGTAAGATCAGATTGTCAGATTGCACAAAGAAGCCAGCTAGGATTCTGATAGGGATGGCATTGAATCTGTAGATCGATTTGGGGGGTATTGGCACCTTAACAATGTTAAGTCTTCTGATTTATGAACGTTGGCAAAGTTTTTATGTAAAGGGTCAGAGAGGGGGCCATTTTTAGGCTTTGTGGGCACAGTGTCTCTGTCACAGCTGCTCACCTCGGTGGTAGAATTAAAGCAGCCAGAGGCAGTACGTAAACAGGCGAGCGTGGCTGTGTTCCAGTAACATTTTATTGATGACTTTGAAATTTGAATTTCATGTAATTTTCATATGTCACGAACTATTATTATTATTATCATCATCAACCATTTAAAGATGTGAAAACACTTAGCTTGCAAACCAGCCCAAAATAGGCAGGCTGTAACTTGCCCATCCCTAGAGTAAATATGATCGGACCACTTTTGTGAAGCATTTCTTTTCTGGTTACTTTCTATTAACTAGTTTAAAAAATTATAAAAGTTACACATATATATCGTAAAACATTTCCAAACAGCACAGAAGATCTATCCTAGTCTCGTTCCCTAAAAATAACAATTATTAAACTTATTTTGTCTTCTCTGATTTTTTTAATGCATATACAGGCATTTAAATGTGTCTCAGTTTTTGTTTGCATGACTGAGATCACCCTGTATTTCTCAAAGAGCAGTATATCATGGATATTCCGCTATATATCATATATATGTTCCATAGCGGTGTATATATATATAAAATTCTTCTTAATTGCTGTATAATAGTGTAGAATTTCTTATTTATTTGGAGGTGAAATTCACAGTACATAAAATGAACCATTTTGAAGTGTATAATTCAGTGACAGTTCATACATGGACAATAATTTTTTTTAAAAGAAGGACTTGGAACTGTAATGGCAGGGGTTTCACATTGTCCTGACTTTCAAGTGGACTGCTGACATATTCTCTCCACCTAAGAGAGTCCCCACCCCTGTTAGCTCTAGTTCCTGAAGGTGAGCCAGCCATCTGACCTTGGAGTGGTCCACCCTCAAGACATTT
The DNA here is from genome assembly GCF_003265705.2 of Callorhinus ursinus. NCBI lineage: Eukaryota > Metazoa > Chordata > Mammalia > Carnivora > Otariidae > Callorhinus > Callorhinus ursinus. Next base: position 2,099,656 of record NW_027397066.1, read on the forward strand.
GGTCTTATTCAGACAAGAAGGAAAAAATAAAACACCGTACAAGACACTGGTCAATGTGCTGAACTGAATCAGCTCGGGTGCTAAATATGTGTTAGAGATACGATCTGCCATAGATCCTTGCTGCTCAAAGTGTGGTCTCAGGCCAGCAGTTTGCTGTCATTGTGAGTGTATAAGGAGTACAGACTCTTTCCCCCACCTGAGATGTACCAAATCAGAGTCTGCATTTTGACAAGCTCTGTGAGCAATCTGTGTGCACACTAAAAGCTTGAAAAGCCCCGCTGTAGATGGTCAGGTTCTGTTAACAACACTGTCAGCATTTGTGAGGGAAGACTTGGGCTGTTTGTGTATGTCCAGGTATAGCTGAGGCAATGTCACTTCTCTGTCCCGGGGCCATCGAGCATTTGTGTAGCCCCAAAGTGGGCTGTGACCCTGACACATGAGCCACAGTGGGCTTGAAGAGCTCCCAGTGGGAATGGGGACTTAAGTGGGGACTGGACTTGATGACTTGGAAGGAGCCCTTTCAACCAAGTGCTGGTTTTGTGCCAGGCCGTGTTCTGGGCCCTGGGGTTACAGCAGTGAGCAAGACCAGTAGTGATGAATACTATGGAGAAAACAAAACAGAATAAGGGAGAGAAGGGGTGTGCAATTTTATTTAGGGCATAAGTGCACCGAGAAGGTTCTACTGGAGCAGAGTGGAGGGAGCAAGTTGTTTGGATATCTGGAAGTAGAGATCCAGGGAGAGAACAGAAAACAGTGTGCGTTCATATTTGAGGAATAGTAAGGAGGCCAGTAGCGGAAACAAAATGAAGGGCAGAAATAGACAAGGTTAGAGAGGTGGGAGATTAGAGATGAGGGTCAACCGAATGGGACTTTGTGCACAGTGTAATAAGGACTTTGGACTTTACTCTGCCCAGGTGCATACTTGTGTGGTAAAACAAGTGATCTGATTTATGTTTCTAAATGATCACTTTGACAGCACCAAATGCTGGCACGGCCGAAACTGGGTCGTCACTTAATCATTGCTGGTGGGCATAGAAAATAGTATGGCTACCCTGGAAAACAGTTTGGCAGTTTTTTATAGAAGAGAATGTGCAATTACTGTTTGACCTGGCAGTTGTACTCCTGAGCATTTATCCCAGAGAACTGAAAAATTCTGTTCCCGTAAGAACTTGTACATAGGTGTTTATGGTAGCTTTATTCATAATAGCCAAAATGTGGAATCAGCTTTGATGTCCTTCGACAGGTGAATGGTTAAGCTGCTGCTGCTGGTTAAGCAGCTTCGATGTCCTTCGACAGGTGAATGGTTAAGCTGCTGCTGCTGGTTAAGCAGCTTCGATGTCCTTCGACAGGTGAATGGGTTAAGCTGCTGCTGATGGTTAAGCAGCTTTGATGTCCTTCGACAGGTGAATGGTTAAGCTGCTCCGGATACCTGCCACAACATAGGTAACTCCTAAGGAAATCATGCCAGTGAAAACAGCCAGTCCTGAAAGGCTACAAACTCTTTAATATGTAATATTTTTGAAAGGACATGGTTTTAGGAAATGAGACTGGATGAGAGGTTGCCAGGGTTAGGGAGAGTGTGGTGGGTAGAGGGTGCGGGGGGGTGGCTCTGTGGCTCTAAGAGGGGCCCTTGTGGTGATGGAAATGTTCTGTGTCTGTGGTGGGTCCATAAACTTACACAGCTCATAAAATTGTATAGAACTAAACACATACACATAATGAAGAAAAGACTTTTTTCATTTAGCTTAACAGATTGGTTTTTTGAAATGCACCTTTTTTTAGGTAGTGATTATTACTGTATTTGGTTAGATCACCAGTAAGAAAGACTATTTTTTTATTTTTTACTTTTTAAAAATATTTATTTTAGAGAGAAAGAGAGAGCAAGTGGAGCAGGGTGGGGGAAGTCGAGGGACAAGCAGACTCCATGCTGAGCGCAGAGCCCAATGGGAGGTTGATCTTACTATCCTGAGATCATGACCTGAGCCAAAATCAAGAATTTGGACACTTACCTGACTGAGCCACCCAGGCGCTCCAAGAAAGATCTTATTTTAATGGTCTTTTCTATGACACGGACTGTAGATTGGGGAAATCTTAGTCCTTGGTCCCCCTAATCAAACAGCACTTTTATTTTTAAATTAGGTATGATACATAATTCCAGAATGAGTTTTGGTGTCCCATTCCTTCTTAAAATCTGTCTGAAGGAGCCCTAATGTTTTAGGAGCACTCACATTAGTACCGTACTTGCTGCAAGTGAAGTGGCCGGAGGCGGGGGCAGTGGGGAGGCTTCGGTCCTGCTCGCTGGCTGGGCTGTGCAGGTTCCACCGGAAGGTGAGTGTTCAGAGCCCAAAAAGCGCAAGGCAAGCAGCGTTTTTCCAAGTTCCTGTGGAGTCCAGGCCTTTCCCCTGCCAGCCCTCCACCTGGAACTACATTTTTCAAGCCGGGTCTTAAAAATAACATGATATTAACAATAAGAATTTAGATGAGAGCTTGAATTCCCATTCTTAGAATTCATTCTTCGGTAATTAATGTGGTTCTAGCATGCTTTTGTGGCCTGGCCTTTTTTAGGTGCCTCCTTGCAAATGTGTGTTTCTGTGCACATTGCTTCAGCACGGAAGAGGGGCTGACTGAAGTTTGCGTTTTGAAGGTGAAGTTAACATGATTGCATTTACCCAAGTTGGAAGAGTCAGGACTGCTTACCCTGTTGATCGAGTTCCTGCTCAGAAAAGGCAGTTAGTTCCCTTTTTTCCTTAATTTCCATACTTACTTTTCATGTAGAACAAGCCAGTTTGACATATCGGTTCATCAGTTGGAGTTAAATTCCATGGGGGAATGAAGTGGTTGTGGTTTTCTTAAGTTTCCAAGTTTGCTTATTGGACAAAATAAGATAGCAAGGAGGTATTTCAAGCAGAGACCATAGACTATACAGGAACTGAGTTTGAAGATGCACGACCTAAACTACTGAGTTATTCCGAGTGGCTAGAGTTGCCTGAAGGTTGGGGAATGTGGACGACTGGAAAGTAGCCTGAGGCCATGTTCTAATGGGCCTGGTTAGACTGCGTTTGGCAGCGGGCACCACGGGGCGGTAGCGTGTGCTGTGTGCATTGTGTTGGTGTGCTTGTCGCTTTCAGTGGGTAATACTGGAATGATTGTTTTTCCCCTTTTCTGATAGTTTTTGTTAATGTCTCTTCGTTGGGGTGTCTGAGGGTAAAGTTCGATCCCACACTTTAAAATATGGATATTCTTCAGTGTGATAAAAGAGGGGGTGCTTTTTACAGGATTTAGTTACACTTGTCTGCCTTTTTAAGCAGGCATTTTTCAGAGTTTGATTCTGATGTAGTAAAATTGTGTAGTTCTTTAATGATGTGTCAATTTCACACGTTTAGCCATGTCGGCAATGACAATGGATTTGAGAAAAACAGAGCAAAATTAAAGTATTTGGTAGCAATCAGATGGTTTGTGTTTATGCTTCTCACACAAAACAAGTACTTACTAATTATTGTTTGAATTTCAATGGCTTGTTTAGCACCATTGAACACTGCCTGCAGAATTTTGTGATTCTTGGGCTATCGATTTTTGTGTGGAAAAGGTTCAAATTTCATCATTGCTAGGAAGTGATTGTGAATCAGGTAAGAAGAGAAACTTGAAATATGTGTGCTTTCTTCTTAGCTGTAAGATAGAAAGTATCCTGTGCTCTCTTCATAATAAGGATCATGGAAGCTGCTGCTAAGAGACCTGTGATTGGCTGTCTAGAGTGTGGCAGAGGCGGGATTGCACAGGCCCCGTTTCCCACAGCCTTTGAGCTCCAGTAGGGATCACTCCAAGGCTGCCTTTTTTTGTTTTTTTTTAGTAGCTTTGCTGTTTCTACTTTTTTTTTTTTTTTCCATCTCTTGGTTCCAGAAACTCAGGTTCAAAGTAATTATCATTTATCTTCTGAATCCTATCTGAAAGACTGACTCAACTTTTGAGCCCATTTTAATGTGTATTTTACTTATTCTTCTACAGAAAATGTTGATTTATCCATTTCCTTATCGGCTTTTTATGAACATCTGTGAAGTGCAGGCGTTGTGCTGAGTGCTAGTAACGGAGGTGCTGTGGCCCTTGCTCTTAGTCTGTCATCCTGGGAAGGCGACTCCTGGAGCAGTCATTACCAGAGTGGCCTGGAGGCTGGCTTGCGGGGTGGGGGACGGAGCCCCAGGGGAGCCCCAGGGGAATAGGGCGGGCTTTCCCCACCGGGAGCGCCACAAGGAGGAGGAGCGAGAGGGAAATAGCAGAAGAATGTATTTTTATTTTCTTGGGTGAGATTCATATTCCGTCTTTGACTTTTTGCTCGTTTCATGCACATTTACTCAGGTTCTGGCAAGGCTGGTCTTCTTGAAATCAGGTGCAGGCCTGACAGCTGTGCTGTTTGCTGCTCACTGTATTCTTTTGGTTTATCCCATACACGAAGAGGGAGGCAAAGTTCCTGTTAAGACTGGTATTTGTATCTATCGCTCTGGAAAGGTAAATGTTCCATTGGCCTGGCCGTTCTCCATCAGGCATGTGTGTAATTACTGTGAAGCTGGTAACTTTTTCTGGTACCCTAGTATGTGAATTCAGTTCCTTTAAGGCCTTGGGCAGATTTTCACTTTGGAAATCAAAAGGTAATGGATAGGTAAGTTAGTTTGCTTCCTAAATGCTTAAAATGGTCAATGTTCTTTAATTTTCTTGATGGTGGTCTTACACTGGGCAAATTAATTCTAAGCTTTTGTAATGGAGAAATTAATCTGGCAGTTTAAAGAAGAGAACATTTTAATTCTCAGAGCACTTTCTTCTTAAAATCTAGGTGCAATTTACAAAGAGCACAGTGCACCCTGTTTGGTGTACTTCTGTAAGCTTTGACAAACGCATGTAACTGCTACACAGTAGGGGTTTAGCACAGTGTCCTCACCCCCTCAAGCTTCGGCCACTCCTCTCTCCAGCCCCTGTAAATTACTGATCACTTTCTGTTCCTGTAGTTTGTCTCTTCCAGAACATTATATAGATGGAATCCACCACTATGTAGTCTTGAATCTGGTATATTGAGATTCACCTTGTGTGTAGTAGTGGTTTGCTCCTTTTTACTGCCAAGCAGTATTCTGTTGTCTGGTTGTGGGGGTTTGTTTGTCCGTCTATACCGGGTGAAGGATATTTAGGTTGTTTCCATTATAGTGCTTTTGAAGTGGGTGGCTCCTGAGGATGGGAGGTGAGAACCCTCTGCTTCTTGTGGTCACTTAGGGACTCAGGCTCCTCCCATCCTGTTGGTTCTGTTGGTTCAATCTTCTTGTCTTTATCTGTACAATCAAAAACTGGGTGTTAGGCACGTTTGCTCTAGTTCGAGGGACTAGAATACCCAGGATAAGCTGGTGAGGCAGATACTCCATATATCACTTCCATTCCCATTTTATCTGTGAGAATGAAGGCGTGTGTCTTTCCCTACCTACAGGGAGGCTAAGCAATGGAACTTCTAACTGGGGGGCATGTGTCCCAAGAAGGAAAGATTGGTGTTTGGGTGGATGACTAGGAGGCAGTCTGCAGTATTAACTTACTAGTAAAAGTCCTCTTTAGGAAAGAGACCAGTGGGAAAGACATACTCACCAGACCCTGTAATGATGGTCTCTAATAATTGGCCAGTCATTGGGAAGCCTCCTCTCTACTTGCCGTGAAGGCTTCTCGCTCAGGCCCTGATTCTTTTCTTGTTCGAAACCCCTGCCTGTTCTTTTTGGCTCCTGGCTTCCCCCTTTGGAGGTTTGTCCTTGCCCCTTTTCTGCTCCAGCCACGTCTGAAGTGCCTTTTGGAGGCGTTGCCTTTGTTGGATGGTATAGTTTGTAATAGCCTGTTCCTTCAGATCCACTTTTTGGACCCTGAGGGTTGCACTGGGGACTTAACAGTCACAGGTGTTCGCAGATTAGACCCCTACCCCTTTGGTAATATAATTCCCTCAAAAACTAGTAGTCTTCTGGTTTCGTTGTTTCTAGTTAGTATGATGTACTGGTAACCACACTCAAATTCTTCTCTGAATGTAGTTCTTCAGCCGGGTTTAATTTTTGGCTTCCTCTTTGGATCATCCCTCTGTCCCTTGTTTTGAAGGTGCATATCTCAAAGGTGTCTGAAGCTGCATGTTTGGGTGGGAAGCAAGCACCTTTACTCTGATCTTGAGCGGGCTGTTTGTCTCTTTGTGTTGCCCCAGAAGTCCTTACAGGAGGCTTCTTCCAAGCTTGTCTGGGGGTGTAGAAGTGGTCAGTCTCTCCACCAAGAACATGAGGTCTGCCATCAGTTACAATGTGATTTTGAGCAGTAGAGGCAGCTTGGTATGAAGGGTAGGGATGATGCTGTGTTTCATTGAATCATGTGCCCCCTCCGTCGGTGTGATCTTGGGCGAGTCACTGCACTGCAGTTTCTCCTCTAAAATGGGAAAAATAGGTGCATCAGTGACATCACCCAACTTTTCTATGGAGCGGTGTAGTTTAGGAAGCCTTTAGTTGAGCTCATTTGTGCCTCCCCCAGCTGACCCCACTCTGCCCCCCAGCATGGAGTATGCAGTTTCTTCCTGGTGGTCCGGAAGTGCTATGGAATGAATGAATGATATGTGGAAATTGGTGGAGTGGATAATTCAATACATGTTCACTTTTCCTTGTTTTTTCTTTTAGAAAGAAAGAACTCTCAGCCACCAAGAAAGACCGCGTGAACCATTGTCTGACAATATGTGAAAACATAGTGGCACAGTCACTCAGGTAATTGCACTTTGAACTTTCTAGTAAAAATTAAGACTATATTTTTGTTCCTAATGGGCTAGAATATTCTTTGTCTCCCCAGTTCTCTTAAGACATTTAGAGGCCCATTTTCTCATATTTCTGGCTATAGCTATATGGAGTCATATTTCCTTTTTGTAGCTTAATGAACAATAGTTGTAACCATTATGATAATTGAACAGGGTGTTTATATTTAGTTAGCACTCTTGGTAACTGAAAAATCTTCTGTTTGATATTTTTACATTGTGGCAGTAATCGGAACAGACAGGAGACTGTCCAGTGACATGTCTTGTGTTTGCTTCTCATTGGCACCCTGCTGCTGTTCGGGTGCGCCCAGCAGTGGCCGGCGCCTGCCTACCTGCGCTTGAGGGTCTGCGGGGTCCTGGGCGGCGGACCGTAGGCCAGTCTCCCTTGCTTCCTCATTCTTTTTTTTTTTTTTTTAATATTATTTATTTATTTATTTGAGAGAGAGAGAGAATGAGAGAGAGCACGAGAGGGAAGAGGGTCAGAGGGAGAAGCGGACTCCCCGCCGAGCAGGGAGCCCGATGCGGGACTCGATCCCGGGACTCCAGGATCATGACCTGAGCCAAAGGCAGTGACTCAACCAACTGAGCCACCCAGGCGCCCGCTTCCTCATTCTTTTGTGGTGAACTCGTGGCATCTTCTTTTGTGTCTTTGCTAAGTCTCCTCATTCTCTTTGCTTTCGGTTGTCTGTCTTTCTAACCACTGTTCCTGGTGGCTGTGGAGGATGACTATTTCAGGCCTGTTTCTAGGGCCTGAGTAGGAGACAGATGTGCCTGAGGTTTCTGAATTCTGTTACCTTGTTGGATGTGGTGAAACACTTCTCTCCTTGCTTTTCTTTCTTTTGGAACAATTCACGTTATTGTCCCTGCTTGGAAGCTGGAAAGAGCTCTCTATAATCTGTTAGAATAATAATCTTGATTTTAGTACTGACAGAAACTTAGTGACTCACTTATTTTTAATGGCACCTTGCATTTGTATTTTATATTTTCAAAGTGATTTCGCATACAGTAGTTCATTTTAGCTGAACTTGTTTCATCGTTTGGGAAATGTGGTAGGTGATTTCTGTTTCTAATTTGTAGAAATGTGGGAAGCAAATGAAATAACAAATGAGAGGGTGCCTGGGTGGCTCAGTTGGTTAAGCGACTGCCTTCGGCTCAGGTCATGATCCTGGGGTCCCGGGATCGAGTCCCGCATTGGGCTCCCTGCTCAGCAGGGAGTCTGCTTCTCCCTCTGACTTTCCTCCATCTCATGCTCTCTCTCTCCCATTCTTTCTCTCTTTCAATAAATAAATAAAAATCTTTAAAAAAAAAAAAGAAATAACAAATGAGAGTATGTGCTGAAAATAAAAATTATAAGTTAGCATGCTATTGTAGATAACAACACTGTGATAAAAGTAGGGAAAAAAAGGTTTGAATTCCATCTCTGCTCCTTATAAGCCAGCTGATTTTGGATAAATTTAACTTCTTTCAGTCTGCATTTGTGAACTGTAAGTCCTGATTTTTAGGGTTCTTATGAGATTGGGTGACACTGCGTCCCTGTTTGTTAGCCACGTGGGAGCAAGAGCTCTATAGGGTTGTGAAGAGTCTTGTCCAGAGCTACCAGGTGTCACTGTTTTCATGTGAAGTGACTTAGATCCCTGACAAACATTTGCTCTCCTGCTGCCCTAGCAGAGTTTTGCCCATCTGACCTCCAGCATCCGGGAGTCCAGGAACATTTCACTGTGAAAGCTTACAGACCCAAAAGATGAGCTGTCTTCCACTTGGAATGCTTCCTGCTCTGTACTTACTCTGTTTCTTTTGCTCATTCTCAGTGGAATTGATGGAATGTCAGCTTAGATTTTCATATTAGTAAAGTATGTTGGGATATCTTAGGATTAGTTTGCGGCTCAGTTTGCCATCTTAAATCAAAATAGTAGCTGTTAGTGGTTTTCACAGTAGTGTATTTCTTCTGTTTTTATGGAGTAATGCTGATAGTCATGCTTCTTGTTCTACAGAGGGACATGTTGATGGGATATTTTATTGATCCAGAGAGGTCATCTTCGGTGTCATCAGACCAAAGAATAACTTAGTTTTAAGATACTTTCCATACTTTGCAGGAATTTCAGAGTGTAGAGCTTAAGTAGATATTTTATATATGTATATAGTGTTTTATCAAATCTTTCTTATAGCTGGTATTTCCTGTGATCTCTCCTTGAATATAACTAAAGCTTTGGTACATTTCTGTAGCTTCTGTGATATACTAACTTTGTCTCCAGTGGGGTTATTTCAGTGGTAGCTTCTGGAGTTTTTAATGTGGGAAGTCATCTAAAACTTCATGGATAGTGTGACTGTTAGTGTACTTCAGCTCCCAATTTGGTGGTCTAACCTACTAGTTCCTAAATATGGATGAGAGTCAAGATCATCCAGAAAATTTGTCAAAAATACAGTAATGAAGATACCTCACTGTCCTCTTTCCCAAACACACTTATATTTTCTGTTCAGGTGTAGTCTGGGGATTTGTTTTTAACAAGCCTCCACTTAGGAATACCTTGGGAACCCTTATCTAAGCGTGTGCACCTTGATAAAGTGGTTGGGTAAAAATAAATATACAGAAATCCATAGGTTTCCCACATATTAGCGTAGGTTAGTCAGAAAATATCAGGGTTCAAGATCCAATTCACAGTGGCACCAACATACAGAATTTCAAGGAACTGACAAGAAATACACAGAAAACGTGGACTGCTGTTGGCTTTCCTGAAAGGTATAGATGACTACTTTCCTTCCTAAATGGAAGACTTTTTATTACAAAGCTGAGTTTTCTCTAAATTAATCCATAAATTTAAATAGCCTTGATCAGAATTCTGGTAGGGGTATTTTTGAACTTGTTCACCTGCAAGAATAAATACATGAGTGTTGCAAAGAAAATCAGAAACATCAGCAGTGTGGTGAGAGGTGATGTGCACAATGTTAAATTAGTTGTTAGACATTAAAGGTTTGGGATAGAAAGTTAGGAGAGTGTATGTGTGCATCTGTGTGTGTGAATTTATGGTAAAGATAACATTTCGTATCAATAGGGAAGCGATAGGTTATTGAACCAAATGACTCGAGGAAAATTATGTCTGTGCCGCATATTGCAAACAGACATAAATGTCAGGTTAATTACTTAAGTGTAAAAAAATGAAATTATTATTAAAAATAGGATGTTTGATCTTAGGCGGAGGAAGACTAATAATATAAAGGAAAACATTGTTTTGACTGGAATATAGTTCAGTGTGTCAGACTCCACCTTAATCACACTTGAAAGTAAATTCAACCTGGGGATAGTATTGACAGCATATATATCGAAGATTTAATAGCTGTATAAAGAGCAATTATAAATCATTAAGGAAAAGACTGTCAGCCTAATAGGGAGATAGGCAAAGAACATGACCATGTGGTTCAGGAAGTAAGAAGTATGTGTGGGCCAGTAAACCTGACAGCTTATACGTAGTTTTTGTTTCCTGTGGGAAAATATTCACATTTACTAGTCATCAGGGGAAAGAGACCAAAGCAAAAACAAGAATAGCTTCCATCTGTCAAATTCACAAACATTAAGAAATACAAAGGATTTTTGTCAGAAGTGATAAAACCTTCTTAAAAGAGGCAGTTTGGCAAAAATATCAAGCTTCAGATTTTGGTCTTTGTGGCAGTCTCCCCTGAGGACATTATCCTCGGGAAAGTGTGTGACAATGTCAGCGCAGTGCTGTTCATCCCATTAGAAAATTAAAAATAATCTTAATTTTAATTTAATTTAATCAGCTTACCAGTTGGGGAATTGAAAAAGTAAGATACATTTATAGAAGGGAATGTTAGTTAACTTTGTAAAAGGTGATTGTTAGAAATGTGTATTTGTGACCAGAAAATTTATTAACACTATGTTAACAACTTAAATTTAAAATATCAAGAAAGATATTTGCTCTGGTAAGATAAATACCAAAGAGAGATTTACTTTCCTGTCTAAGACAGTTGATAATGGACAAAATATATATGACAATGGTTTTCAAGACATCAGGCAAAGAGCAACAGCAGTCCTCGAAAAATGGAAAAGTGTGGGAGCCATGACTGCCCCCCCCCGTTACTGTGTGGAGGGAGTTATGTGGGGAGGGGAAACACAGGCAGAGCCGTGGGGTGCATGGTTGAAGAGACAGACAGAGCTGCCAGCTAGAGCCAACTGGCGAGAATCCCGAAGAAGAGAGCGCTGCACAGAATGATCCCTGGAGCCTGCGGAGGGAGGGATTCTTGAGTCTTTAGCTCCTATGGAAGTGCAGGTGCTTATAAGGATAAAACTTAGGGCTGGGGTAGCATCACCTAGAAGGATGAGAAGGAACACTTTCTGGAACACTTGGTGGAAGAGCTCCTGTTCACACCAGCCGCAGTGGACAAGTATCCTTCCTGGGCCTTGGCTGGAGGATGCAGCAGGGTTTGCCCTCACGATGGGGGCTAACTTAGCCCTAAACTAAGATGTTATTCTGGTCCTGCCTGATAAAGCTTACAGGCAAAACCCAAGATCATACTCTTTCATAGTAACATTATTGCATCTCAGAGCAAAGTTCAAGAGTGTTCATAGGAATTCAGAAGTATATAGGGCCCAGCGAGGTAAAAATTAGAAGATCCGGTGTCCAGTCAAAACTTTTCAGGAGTGCAAATAAACAGGAAAATAAAATTCGTAGTGGTCAGTTGAAACTGACTCAGAAATTGCACAGATGGTTAAAAAAAATAACCATGAAAACAGTTACTTTATGTATTTGAGAAGCTAGAGAAAAGATGGAATGTGTTACATAGAGAGACAAGACATGAAAAAGAGCTGCGTTGAACAAAGGTGAGAATGGCTGCAGATTTCTTGCTGGAAAAACCATATGCACCAGCAGTCAGTGGGGTGTCATTTGTAAAGTCTTGAAAACACCTTGCACTGCATAGCCAGTCAGTCTGTCTCTCAAAAACAGAGGTGAAGTAGACATGCAAAAGCTGAAATAATTTATGTCCAGCAGGCAGCCACTCTAAGAAATAGTGCAGAGTGTTTCCAGTAGAAGGAAAGTAAGATGAGAGAGGAATCTGGACCCACCCAGAGGATCGGAGAGCAGGGACATGGTAACGTGGCGCCATGTGACTAGAAGACATGCCTCCTCATTTTCCATCTCTTTAAAAGTTAATGGATGGCTTGCAGCAAAATTAATAACCACGTGTTTTGGGGCTTTATGATATGTGGAAGTAGAATGTGTGACAACACTAGTATAAGGGCTGGCAGTAGCTTGTGTTCGACCGAATAGTGCCCCTGTCCCCAGAGACAGCAGGCCCTGATCCCTGGAATCCTGTGTAAATGTACCTCGAAGGGAAAGGGTCTTCCCAGATGTGATTAAGTTAAGGATCGTGAGATGGAGAGATTATCCCAAGTTGTCCGGGGGACCCTAGATGTAGCCACATGTGTGTCCTTATGAGAAGGAGGCACAGGGAGGTCACACACTCACACACACACACACA
>NW_027397066.1:2112341-2158456 GCF_003265705.2 Callorhinus ursinus
CATACCACACACACCACATACACCGCCCACAGACACATACACACATGCACATACACACACGCACACACACAGAAGCGCGTGTGCGGCAATGTGAAGATGGAGCAGAGACAGGCTTGGAGATCAGGCCACAGGCCAGGGGGTGCTGGCCACCACCACACTGGAAGAGGCAAGGAGCCCTTCTCCTTTGCAGTCTCTCAAGGGAAGTACCTTGATGTTTGGCCCAGTGATACTGATTTCGGCCTTCTGGCCTCCAGAACAGCGAGAGGGTGAACACCTGTGGTTTTCATCCACCCAGTTTCTAGTAGTCGGTTACAGCAGCCCCAGGAAATGAACCCAGTACTGTTGTTAGTTTCTCATGTTGTATGTGAAGTGCTGTGACGCCATTAAGGCAGACTGGGATAAGTTAAAGATGTATCCTATAGACAAGGCAACAGTTGAAAGCACAACAAAGAGTTATAGCTAATAAACCAAAAAAGGAGATAAAATGGGGTCATACAAATACTCAACCCAAAAGAAAGCAGAAATAGGGAAAAAGGCAAAGAGCACCTGGGGTCAGAAGGAAAGAAATGGTGTGATGGTAGCTTTAAATCCACTTAACATCAATAATGACATTAAACATAAGAGACAGGTTTCTTCAGATCTGGTGAAAAACCAAGACCTCATATATTCTGCCTATAGTAAACCCATTTTCAGTATAAAGGTGCAAATAGCTTAAAAGTGAAAAATAAAAAGAGGCTGACCATGCTAGCACTGATCAGAGGGAAGCCAGGGTGCTTGTGTTAATATCAGACGGTGGATTTTAAACAAAAGCTATTACCAGAAATAGGATGGTCACTTTTATAATGATAAAGGCATCAGTTCATCAAGGGGGCATAGCAGCCCTAAATGTTTAAGTAGCTGAGCACAGAGCTTCAAAAATACATGAAGCAAAACTTGATTGAACTGCAAGGAGAAACAGACAAATCCACAATTATAGTCCGATTTCAGCAGCCTCTCTCAAACATTCTTAGAGCAGCAGACGTAAAATCTGGATCTGGAAGACTTGAACAACAGTACCCATCCCTGTGGCCTGGTTGTCATTTATAGACACTCCACCCAGAACAACAGAAGACACGCTCTTCTCAGATGCTCACAGCACACTTGCCAAGAGAGACCACACGCTGGGCCATACAACAGGTCTCTAAATATAAAAGGATTCATACAAGTATGCTTTCTGACCTCGATGGCATCGAATTGGAATCTGTTCCAGAAAGATAGTCTGGAACACAAGTAACACATTTCCATGAGCCATGGGTCACAGAGAAAGTCAAAGGGGAAATCTGAAAGTATTCTGAATTGACCGAAAATAAAAACCAAGGACGTCGAAAGTTGAGGTACACCACTGCAGTGTGTCCGGGGGGGGTTATAGCACTCGGTGCCTGTCATAGAAAAAAAAAGAAAGGTCTCAAAGCAGTGACCTCCGCTTCCATTTCAGGAAACTTGATAAACAAGAGCAGATGAAACCCAGATTTAGCAGAAGAATGGACATAAAGATAAGAGCAGAAGTTACAGAAAACAGAGAAGTCTATAGAAGCTCAATAAAGCCAGAAGTGAGTTCTTTGAGAGTGTCCATAAGATTCATCAGACTGACCAGGCAAGAAAGAGTGAAGTCACACATTACAAGTGTCTGGAGTGAGGGAGATGAGTTTAGTATGGGTTCTGTAGATATTAACAGGATTATAAGGGAGAATTAGGAACAACTTTGTGCAGTAAATTTGACAGTTTGGGTGACATGGACAGACATGAAAGACATTTCTAAAGCTCTCTCAGGAAGAAATCTGTCACCTCATTAGTACTGTATCAGTTTTATTAATAAAATTAAAATTTAAAAATCAATATTCAATCTAGTTATTGGAGAACTTTTAAGCATGGTTAGAAATGGTATATGAGTCTACTTTTTTCTTTTAATTGAGACACGACTGACCTATGACACTAAATTTGCATATACAGCGTGTTGGTTTGACGCGTGTATACACTGCAGTCTGATTGCCACAGTAGTCTTAGCTGACCCCTTTATCAAGTCACATAGTTACTGTTTCTGTTCTGTGTTGACAGCAGTTAAGATCCGGTCTCTTAGCAACTTTGAAGTTCATAATACCGTATTATTGATTATAGTCACTATGTTGTGCATTAGATCTTCAGAACTTATTTATTACTTGCAAGTGAACCTACTTTTATCTGTGGGTTTTATCAAGCCTAAACACAGATAACTGCTGATGAAAATTTTGTGTTTGAATTGAGATGTACTATAAAAAAGATTGTTATGTATATCAATAATTTCTTCATATTGATTAAATGTTGACATACCATATTTTGGCTATATTGGATTAAATGAAATATTATTTTTTAAAGAACTTATTTATTTATTTGTCAGAGAGAGAGCATGCGCACAAACAGGGAAAGCTGCAAGCAGAGGGAGAAGCAGGCTCCCCACTGAGCAGGGAGCCCAATGCCGGATCATGACCTGAGCAGAAGGCAGACGCTTAACCACTGAGCTACCGAGGTGTCCCTAAATGAAATATATTATTAAAATTAATTTTACCTGTTTCTTTTTATTTTTGATGTATCCATTAGAAAGCATAAGATCAGACATGTAGCTCACGCTGTGGTTCTGTAGCCAAGCGCTGCTTGGGGCGGCATTTGAATGCTGTACCCGCATCTGAGAGGCCTTTCTTGCTAGTGGGAGGTCTGACATGCTGCTGGGCGTTTTGTTTCTTGCTTGTATTTGTCGATCATTGCTAAGGTGGTCCTTTGTTTCTCTTAGGCTTGTGGCTCTTCTGACCATTGGTAGGAATTAGGAAGTAGTGGGAAAGGGAGAGGACCCCCATTTCAGAGTATTCCAGGTTGAGATCATGAAACAGCAGTTGGATTTTGAGGTTTCAAAAATAACAGCATTATACAGGGGCCGTGTTACTGACTTGCAGTTCTTCATGGTGCTGTGAAATCAGTTCCTCGAACGTGGCCCACCAGCCTGTCTCTGTCTCGACAGTGGTCAGCCACATGGATCGTGACAGCCCAGACAGGCTCTCTCAGTCAAACATGGTAAAGTCACTTGCAAGCATTACATAGACTCTAGTCTTTGTAGGACTGAGCTAGAGGAACAAAACCACAGCCTGGCTGTGATTGTGTGTAGTCTGCAGTGCGATATGGTTATGCTTTGGAACACATTGAAAGCAAGATTTAAAAGGAGTGAAAAAGTTATATTGGTATACTGTGTTCAGGATTCCAAGCATATTGTAAGTAAGAGTAAAAGTAACCTGTTGGCAGAGAGCAGATGGCTATCTGGGAGGGAAGCAGTGTCTTTTTTCCCCTCTTTTTTTTTTTATTGAGTTTCATTACATATAAAACAGTTTTTTTTTTTTAAAGATTTATTTATTCATGAGAGTCAGAGAGAGAGAGAGAGAGAGAGAGAGAGAGAGAGAAGAGGCAGAGGCAGAGGGAGAAGCAGGCTCCCCGCTTAGCAGGGAGCCCAATGCGGGACTCGATCCCAGGACCCTGGGGTCATGACCTGAGCCAAAGGCAGACGCTTAACCATCTGAGCCACCCAGGCGCCCCAAAACCGTTCTTTTTAAGATTTTTTTTAATGAAACCTTTAAAAAAATGAAATTGTGTTGCAAGTACATTCTTTTTTTTTAAATAAACTTTTACATTTTAGAATAGTTTTAGATTTACAGAAAAATTGTGAAGACGGTATAGAGAGTTCCTCTGTACCCTACATCCAGTTACCCCAAGTATTAGCATCTTATGTTACTGTGGTGTGTTTTTCACAGTTAATGAATCAGTATTAATATACTTATTAACCTTCATTTTTATGTAATGTTGCTTTTCTGTTCCAGAATCCCATATAGGATGCCAGATACCTCATTGCATTTCGGTATCATGTCTTCGTAGCTTCCTTTTGGCTGTGACAGTCTCTCCCTCTCTCTCTCTCTCTCTTTTTTTTACTTAGAAATTCTCCAGAATTTCAGAAACTTCTGGGCATCGCTATGGAACTTTTTCTGCTGTGCAGTGATGATGCAGAGTCGGATGTCCGGATGGTGGCTGACGAGTGCCTCAACAGAGTCATAAAGGTAAGACCCTGTGAGCCGTGCTCTCCGAGCAGGACTTGTGGCTGAGAGAAGAGGCTGTAACGTAACTTCCTTCTGTTTTGAGTAGCACAGTCTGTCCAGATGTTTGTGCTTGCTGCATTTGGTGGGTGCTTTGGCGGGTCTCTCGTATCTGCCCGCGTGCTTGCTACCCCTGCTCAATCAGAAAGCAGTGCGTTCCCCGGAAGCCTGTGCAGTGCACAGGTCACGTGGGCGCTGCTGGTGGCCCTGGGTGTTCTTGGGGAAGATGTCACTAAGGCACCAACTTTTGTTTGGGCAGAGCCTAGAGCAGCCACGAGGCCCTGGGGAGGCAGGGGACAGGTAAATGGAATCCATCTATGGTTTCTCTGTGGTGTCTCTAGCCTCTCTTCCTTTTTCTGCTTTCCCTGCCCTTGCGGAGACCTGGTCAGGAGACGGGGCTTCTGTAACAGGCTAGCTGGGGCTGATGTGGCGGGGCTGGGCGGAAGGAGTTCCCAGGGAAGGACGGCAGAGTCAGAAAGCCAAAGCGCTTGGGCCACAGGTGAGCTGGGGGTGGAGAGAGGGCTCTGCTGAGAGAGACTGACTTTGTGGCCAAGACCACCAGAGCTTTAAGCTCCTGTTTTCTGCTGCCCTTGAAGATAAAGGCCTTCTTCCATAATTCTTATTGTATTGGAAAACTGTCCTTGTTTTTCTCATTCTGCCCTTCTCCTACTTTATGTCCCCAGCTCATCCTGGTCACCTTCTAGGCCACCTTTGCATTTGTGACTGGGCCTTTTGGGTTGTGTGTGCAGACTCAGATAGCACTCCCACTGTCAGTGCGCCAACTCTGTGGTTAGCACTGTAAGTCTCTCCAGATGTTTTTCTCCTTGTTTCTTTCTCTGCAGGGATCCTTGTTTATTGGACCTTTCTAGTTTTCTTATTTTTCCCCTGCAGCTTCCAATTCCACCCCTGAAATTTAGATAAGTCTTGGAGAAGAGCCTACATCTCTTCATTTTCCTTGCAGGCTTTTTCCTCATTTGGCCGGATAAACCAAGGACTACAAGCTAATGTAGATCAGTTGAATATTTCCCTTCTCATTAGGATCTCGATAAAGAAAACTGTTCTTTGGAGTCCTTCTCAGGACTTTCTCTGGACAGTGGTCACATTTTACACTGGCCAAGCAGTTACCCTTCCTTTCTCCTTCATGGGCCCAGCCTTCTTCAGAAAGAGGATCACCCCCTCCTGCTACGTTCAAGGAGGTTGAGACCCTCTGCCAGGCAGATAGAGCATACATGGATTTTGGAGCCAAGGGGACCTGTGTTTGAATCTTGCCTCTGTCCCCTACTAACCGAACAACTTTGGGAAATGTATTTAATTCTGTGAGCCTAAGTTTCCTTACCTACAAAGGGAGTCAGACAAAGTTTGGTGGTGTGTGTGAGCGTGAGTGTGAGGATCAAAGGCGGTGATGTGCTTAGCACCATCCTGGTCACTCACTGGTCCTCCAAGTGGTAACAAGTATTATTAATAATGAGATTTAATTAATTAATTAATTTATTTTTAAAGATTTTATTTATTTATTTGACAGCACAAGCAGGGGGAGCAGCAGATAGAGGCAGACGGAGAAGCAGACTCCCCGCTGAGCAGGGAGCCTGATGCGGCGCTCGATCCCAGGACCCTGGGATCATGACCTGAGCTGAAGGCAGACGCTTAACCACCTGAGCCCCCTGGGTGCCCCAATAATGAGATTCTTACTTCTCACCCAAAGGGAGTGAGGGGCATAAGAGAACACCAGCTGCGCTCCCTCTTCTGTCACGGAGACTCCACAGTCTCCTGTCGTCCAGGAACCCTTCCCTTCTGGCAGCGTGTTGTTACTTGGCTAACCACGCTTTCCAGGCTCCTCTAGCCACGGCATCCTGGCCCGCTCAGTCAGGAGCAGCCTTAATCTGTAGGTAGCCTCCTGGTCCTCTCCTTCTGCCTGCACTTCCTGCTTTTGCTTGCACCTCATCTTCAACAGCAACATATGGCCAGTGGCCAGTTAACCTTCCTCTCCATGCCAGGTGACCGGTTAGTGATACTCACCTGCGTGTGGGGTCCCACAGCATATTTACAGATGGCCTTTTTCTGTTGTGTTTACTTCTCTCCAGGCCTAAATATCCTTGCTTGCTTTATTTATTCCGGCTGGCAGGACCGGGCTGGGCTTAGAATTTCTGACTTTTCAGTTCTTGAACTTGATGCTTAGACTCAGAGTACCTAAAGAGGGCACAACGCCTTGCTTCGTGGCGAGAGGGGGATTCAGAAGGGCAGAGGGAACAGTTTGACCCCAAATTGCTCTGATATTGGCCATTGGACATGTAGGCTTTGCTCTATTTTTCAGCCTGTCTTCTTCTTTTTTTTTTCTTTTTTTAAGATTTTATTTATTTATTTGACAGAGAGAGAGCAGGAGAGCACAAGCAGTGGGAGTGGCAGAGGCAGAGGGAGAAGCAGGCCTCCTGCGGAGCGGGGAGCCCGATGCGGGGCTCGATCCCAGGACCCTGGGACCATGACCTGAGCTGAAGGCAGATGCTTAACGACTGAGCCACCCAGGCGCCCCTAAGCCTGTCTTCTTTCGTGACCTATTTCCAAGAACTGCTGAATAGCTTGGTGTGTGTGGTGGTTGTCGGCCGTGACCCTGGGTCGTAACCTAAGACCTGGTTGTCTTTCTGGCCGTCCGTGTCCTATTTCCCTTGTATCAGGCCTCCCAGTGCAGAGATTCTAGTTGCTCCTCTTATGGTCCCGGACGTGAAGATGAGGTCATTCTCGACCTCTTTTTCCTGCTTAAAGGTGGGCATGGTGGGGTTTGGCTATACTTAGATCTGTGCTTCCTCAGATGCTCTAGTCTTCAGGTTCAGGAGGCTGGAGCCAGATCAGGGTCTGGCTAGATTTGCTTTCATTGTGGCAGAGGAAGGACAGGCTTGGGAGAGTGTGGATGGCCCTTGGCTCAGATGTCAGGGAGGGGCAGGGATACAGACATGGTCACTTGGGAGTCAGGTCCTAGACTTTTGTCTTCTGTTGAGTGTTGTTATATGCTTCTGATGAGACCAGACCCATGGCCCAAGCAAATGGGACATGTTGGTTTTCATTTATATAGGAAAATGCTGTGGGGATCTGATTCAGCCTGACAGTGTGCTCCTGCCTCATGTAATTTACGGTCTCAGGTGGGGAAGCACGTTTGTACAGAAATCATTCAATACATGGCACAAACTCTTAAGTTCTGAGAGACGCTGACAAGTCATCATGGCACTCCGGAGACTGAGGTATCTTCTGTCTGGGAAGGCAGAAAAGGCTGCCTGGAGGTGGTGGCTAGTAGGTGAGTGAGGAGATTAGGGGCCCTCTTAAACAGTGCAGCACCCTGCCTCTCTGGGGCTCCAGGAAGCCTCTGAAGGCTCACAGAGGAGGGTGGCTCCGGTGTGTGCTTCTGGTTTTATTTGCAAAGTAGCATCTTACTATATGTTTGTTCATTTTGGTGTGCTCACTTACAGATTTAGTACAAACTGAAATGGAGGAGTTAGGATTTACAAATTTCTGAGATACTCTTATACTTCAGAAGCTCCCCAAATATGACTCTGCTTTTGATTTTCAAGCTCACTGAACCAGTAGGTGAACCCATGTGAGTTACTAAGAGCAGCTCAGGTTGTAGACATCATAAGCTCTATATCACATGAAAGAAGCTTGGTTTGAGGCTTGGTTACGTCTCTCCTCTCTTCTTGGTGGACAGGCCATTGGCAGTACCATTTCAGAGGAGAGGGTTCCCATGGGCGAGAGTGGGGGCCAGGAATCTTTCCTCTCCCTCCCTTCCATCTTGAGAAGCCCTCTCTAACATGGACTCTGCCTCTGGTGGTGGTTGCCTCTGGCTGTTCTTACTGGGTTGAAGTTGGCCTGGTGGCCGTTAGTTTTGGTTTGGTCCATAAGTGAGCGGGGATGGGGGCAAGGAAGGTGTTGTGAGGAGCACGAGACTCCTCACCCTCCTTCGGGTTCTGAGCCACAGGGCTGGGAGCATCTGTGCGTTGAGGGAAAACCTTCAGAAAGGACAGGGGTTCTGCCCGCCGGAGCGAGGGTCTCTGGTCTTAAAAGTATGCTCACTGCCTTGCTGGCGTCACAGACTTCAGGCCATTGTTAGTGTTGGGCCATCCAGCAGCGTGCACTTTAATGAAGAAGGAAAACTTTCAGGTGTTTTCTCCTCTCATTGCATATTAAAGTTTTAATATAAGAGCATTAGAATGAATTTGAACCATCTACCATTGGATTTAAGTATCATGTGGTATTTGATTGTACATCAAGTTAAATTCTTTCCCTTCTATTTTTTTATTCAAGTGAGTGACCTGTGTCTAGTTTATTCAGTGACTTCCTGTATATATGTGCTTCTTTCTTAATGAGCAGGTTCTTAGTTTAGTTGCTGCTACATTCCACTTTGCCCCCAAGTTGAAATTTTAGTTGCCTTTTAGTTTCTCCCAGGCTGGTGGAGTGAGTCTTATGTGAATGGCTCTCTTGTGTTTTGTTGCAGGCCCTGATGGACTCCAATCTTCCGAGGCTACAGTTAGAACTCTATAAGGAAATCAAAAAGGTAGGCTTGGATTTTCTGTTATTGAGCAAATGGTACTGCTTCCCTGGATTGAGCAGTGTATGTGAAATCTTGTCTTTTATTTACTAAGTGGGAATGTTAGGCGGAAATGCTGTTGGTAAAGTAGACTTCACTGCTTTATTTTCCTTCACAAGGTTCCTCTTCATTATTTATGAGATGGGATGAGAATTAAGTTTTATGTCTTTGTAATTGAAGCGCTGAGACCATGATGCTTCTGCAGCAGTTACACATTTACGTGGCCTTATGTCTAAACATAGAAATAAACGATCACATAAATGCTCTTGTTTCTATGAAGTCCTTTTGGAGTAGCGTCAGTGACTCTTAAATGTAACTCACCACTCTCAACCCACTCAGAACGGTGCTCCCCGGAGCCTGCGTGCCGCCTTGTGGAGGTTTGCTGAACTGGCTCACCTGGTCCGGCCTCAGAAGTGCAGGTAAGTTGTGCGCTCTGGATTATTATTACTGTCTGTTGATGGGGAGCCAGCTCCTGTGGCTTCTTTCCCTTCTTTCCCTTCTTTCCCGGCTCTGGTGTCACTGGCTCAGAGGTCTTCTCTGAGCTCTGTCTAATGCTGTTCGCGTCTGCCCCCTAAGTCGCGGTCGGGGTTTCTTGGCTTGTCTTCCTTTCGTAGCACTTCTCGCTCTCAGAAATACTCGGGGATGCTGTCAGTGTTTTTGTTCATTTTCTGTTGGCCCCCCTCCCCAAGAGACAGAGGTGTGTGCCCCATGACAGCGGGGGTCTTCCCTGTATGTCCTCTCTGCTGCAGCCCGGCCCTGAGAGCTGTGTCTGCACGTGCTGGTTGCTGAAAAGATACTTGTCACATGGTCGAAAGTTGAGAACCAGACTCATCGTTGCTTATAGAACAGTATGCCTTTGTCTCTCACATGAGTTAAAACTATGACTATTAAACCGTGAATAAAGTTTGACTGGTGGGAACAGTCTTTCCTCAATGGATTGAGAATCAGAAGAAGACCCCAGTTTTCATCTGTACCTTCCTTCTCCTTAACCGGCAAACCTGATGTCCATAGACCCTTGGCTGTGTGCCTGAGGAACACATACTAAACATATAGGTGGAGGGGCTGAAACTCTCAGTGTTAAAAAGAAACAGTGATTTATCACACTGAGTTTGAGTTTAATAAGAATCTTAAGTGGCTGCCATAGAGATACATCACTAAGGAAACTTCTTTTTATATAACCTTTTTCTTTTACTATCCTTATTTTGAAAATTTTGTTATACTTCTGAAACAGCACATCCCAAGTTCTCCACATAGCAGCCAGAGTGACCTTAAAAAATGTGATTGGGTCATATCATTCCCTTACGTAAACTTTTTACTCATTTCCCAGAGCTGTTCAGATAAAATCCAGATTCTTTACCCAGGGAGATCTTGCCTCCAGTGGCCACCATCATCTCAGACACTCTCAGTTGACTCATTGGCCTGATTTTGCTTCTTCAAAAAGTCAGGCAGGTTTCTCTTGTTTGTCATGCCTGGTTTATTTTTTTTCTGGCAAAATAGTCATCTCCTTAAGCCAGCCTAGCTTTCCTGCTATAGTCCCAGGTGTAGACCTGCTTGTCTCCGCCAAGAGAAGGCGCCTGTCATGTTAGTCCCGTGTTTGTTGAGGGGACTCATGTGGTTTCAGCCTTCTGCCCAGTGACTGGCTTCTCCTGCATCCTGCACTGTCTGCACTTCCTCTCTGGAGGGCCCGGTCTTATCTGTAAGGCCTTATTTTGTTTGTACACTTAAAAATATTTCCTTGTAACGCTCCTTTTTCAAGAAAACTTTTTCATTTCTTTTTTTAACTGTTTTCTTATCTGTTGTTTTCTAATTTAAAATATGAATATTTTACTATTATAATTTACTACAAACAGTTTTTAAAACAAGCTTTTGAGAGTCCTCTGTGATCATAGGAGAAATGAAAGATAAGTGTCTCCCACATTTGAAGTTGGTCTGCATTTTATCCCTCCAGTTCTTTTTGCCGAAATTTGTCTACTTTCTGTTAAGGACTGTTATGCATATAAAAACTGGCTCTTCCCTAACAGGTACTAAATAATTGCTTATGTTTCTCACTAAAGTAGACCTGGAAGAATAACTCCTGTTCCTTTCACATGTGCAGGCCTTACTTGGTAAACCTTTTGCCTTGCCTGACTCGAATAAGCAAGAGACCTGAGGAATCTGTTCAGGAGACCTTGGCTGCAGCTGTACCCAAAATTATGGCTTCTTTTGGCAATTTTGCAAATGACAATGAAATTAAGGTATGATTATTACCTCAAGTCACAAACATGAATGAGTCTTGTGGGCAGTTAGGGCTTTTGGACAGGCGGTCATTTGGGAGTGCTTCTTGAGTTATACTGTGCTTCATGATTTAGATGAAAATCTTTTTAATTATTTTGAGGCACACTAAGAGCTTCTTTCTACTTCTGCTTTCTTATCATGTGGTGAGGAGTTAAGTAGGGAGAGGGTATATAGATGCAAGTTCAAAAGGTGATTTTCCAGAACAGATTGATTTTTGGTGTATTAGACTGACTCTTTAACCTAGCTTGGGAAAGGTGACTGTCCCAGGAGTGCAGGCAGGAGAAAGCTCAGTGATGATGGCCTTGTAGCTGGTGGGGACCACTTGCCTTCCTGTTTGTTCTGTGCCTCAACAAGCAAAACAACCTCCCCACCCACGTTTGTGTTTTGTTTTTAATGTCCAGAAATTGTGACCCTGCCATATAGTCTGAAGATTATAGATTCTTGACTTCCTCCTTTTTGTAGGTCAGTCCTTTGTTAGTGTTTCTTTTGGTATTTCCCTCCGCATTTCTAGATAGCAAGCTCTATAGCACGTATCTTATAGCAATGTACTGCTAGTTTTTGTTTTTTTGTTTTAATTTTTTTTACTATGAAAGATAAATTTGACCCTAACCTGGCTCCCAGCTTCTTACTCTAGTTATATCGGGATTCAGTGTGACGTTATCATGTCCAAGTAATAGTCACAACTAGTTATGATCTGTCCTTGTATTCTATTTCTTTTTTGAACTTTTTGGTTTTTTGGGATTTAATAATTGCCTCTTTTTTATTTTGCTTGTTATTCTTTGGCCATTTATGTCTTCTCATACCTTCAAACAGCTTTGTAAAATGTGTCCCAATGCAATTCTCCACATGACAGACAATTCATTGGGTCCGTTTTCTCCACCAGAGTCCTCTGTCCTAGAATTCTCCAGCTGTTTGCCCCAGTCTGGTCCAGATGCTCTTTAGGTCTGAGGACTTTGCTGTCCTCCTAGGAATTGTTTTTGCTGCTCTCCTGTTGGATGCCTGATTTCTAGATGCCATATCTTTACCTTTCTAGGCATACTCCCTTATTGTGATGGAATTTTGTTATGTTTTATTTCTATTTTCCTTTTCTTTTTTCTGTACTTTATAGATGTCCATCTGTATGTTGAGTTTTTGTTCCTGCTATTTTATTTTTAATTTCTAAGAGCTCCTTCTTGTGTTCAGAATGTTTTTGTTTTCTGGCATCCTCTCCTTGTTTCGTGAATACACTCCTTATCTTCTGAGGATATTGATTACAGTTTTCTTGACAACTTTCTTTGACTTCTTCATTGTCCGTTTCTTCTGACTTCCTCTGTACTCTCTGTTCTGGTCTTTCACTTTTATGTTGGCAGTTTTCCATTTAGATTTGAATGAGACTCTAAAAAGCGTATTGGAAGCAAGTGTGTGGCGGGGTCTGTCCCATGGTGGGCTTCATGAGGTGTGATGGATGGTGAGCCTCCTTTTCCACTGACACTGCATCAGTCTCAGTGAGTCTTTTCCTCTTGAGGTGGTCAGTATCCCTAGAGGAAGGTTCCTCATTCTCCTGCTTGGAGGGGTAAGCCTGCTGTGTTTGTCCTGGGATAGAAGGGGCGAGCGGTCTCACGGGTCAGAGTGCACACTCTTCCTTCATTTGTCTCTTTTCTGTCCGTGCCTCCTGTCTGACCTCGGCTATGCCAGCATCTCTGGGGATTATCCCCTAGTCTTTGTGGGAGGTGGGAAGCTAAGGCAACGTCCTGGGCTGCCCCGGGTGAGAGAAGACCCGGGGCTGAGTGGCCGGCAGTGTGCACAGGGGCAGACAGGCTGCTTTCAGATGTTTCTGGGGCCTCCCAAGCCCGAGCTGTTCCTGCAGTTCTGTGGCTTGAGGGAGCTTGCCTTTCGTTAGTGGCCCTCAGACCCCCCACCCCCAGCTCCCAGAAAAGCGCACCTGCAAGCACCTTCCTGTGGGCGGCAGGGCAGGCAGTCGGCGCTTGTGCGCCTCCCAGCGGAGTTTGCGCCTCTCGTCTGCTCTCGCCCTGTCCGGTTCCTTTGCTCCTTGGAAGTCGATGCTTTTTAAAACTTGTGCACATGACTTTAGGGGAGTGTCTGGGTGGCAGAGGCTCATTCACACACCTAACACGACACGCTTGCTCCGAAGTCTCCTCACCTCAGGTGCATTTTCGTTCTCAGGGTGACCTGTCAGAGACTGCGACGCCTCCTGAGGCTTGTTTTGCTCCCCGTGGGCAGCAGAGAGTACTGCCGTGCCCCTTGGTGAACCATCACGAAGCGGAGTAGAGCGTTGCCCGGGAGCCCCTTGTGCCCGCCCCCGGCCCTGCTCCTTCTCTTCCCCGGGGCGACCGCTGACCTGGCTTCTGAAGCCATGGGGACTCTTGTTAAATTCGACAGATGTAGAGGTGTGCAGCATGCATTCTTTTTGTCTCATTTTCTTTGTTGCTGCACATTAAGTCAGTGAGAGTCTCATGTCATCGGTGCGTTAACTGATGCAGATTTTATACTTGCGGGGCACGCCACTCTGCGAACACACCATGGTTTATCATTTATTGTAGCTGAGCGTCTGGCCGTTTCCTAGTGGCCATTGCGAACGCTGCTGCTGCGCCCGCTTTTGTGTGTGTCGTTTGGAGCACAGGTACAACCCGCCGTTGTGGATCCTAGACCGGGCCTTGCTGCGTCGCAGGGACATGTGTTTCATCTTCGGTAGATGCTGCCGAGTGTCCGCCCCTGCTCACACCTGTGTCCGTGACGTGCGAGAGCCCCATGGCTCTGCCTCCTCCTGGACCTCACTGCTGCAGGCCCCTTCAAGTTTAGCCATTCTCATGACTGTGCCCTGGTGTCGTATTTTGATTTTAATTTCTGTTTCCATCCCCTATAGTACTCTGGGCTCTAAAGTTGCATGATTTTGCATCTTTTCCCTTTTGAAGTACTCTTAAAAATATGTCCTACACATGTACTGAAAAGTGAAGATGTCTGCCCTAAAATCTAGCACACTTCCTCCCCGTTATGAGAAGAGCCTGCCTGTGGTCTGGGTACCTCCTGCCAGCTGCCTTCTCAGCGCTGTGGGATTTGAATCTGAGAAGGCCCCCTCAGACTCTGAGATTCGGTTTTATTATTCCAAACTGTTGAAGTTCACCGTGGGCTCACTCTTTATAATAATGCTCAGCTTTCACTGTGCTTGTAAGTGTGGACTGATACGGAATGATTCGTGCTAGTTCAATGACGTATGTATGTGTGTTTTCACTCAGACGAGTTACTTTAAGGTGCCAGTATCTTTTCTCAGAGTTAAGAAGGTTTGTCTGAGGTAAGTTGACTGGGTTCTCCTGGTGGTGTCTGCAGGAGGAACTGGAGACCACAAACCATGGGGGACATCCTGGGGCTGAGGGTCTGGTCCTCTGCCTTTCTGGCTCCAGAGATCTAGTCTGTAAGTTCACCAAGAATGGATGAGCCTCTGAGAACCAGTTGGTGCTAACCATACTGTTAAGAAGGAGCTTCTTCATAAGTCAGATGCCAGTCTGTTAACGTGCTGCTCGTTTGCCTGGGTTCAGGGCTCAGTGGTGGTGCCCTGACGGTATCACCAGCCCAGATAGCTTTGCTCAATGAATGCTGAACAGTAACGGGGACCAAATTGTTGCTCAGAGTGGGGTCTAGAGTGATGGAAATGGGTGTTCTTATATAAGCTGGTTCCCAAACTCAGGAAGCTAGATGGTCATGCCTTTTTTTTTTTAAGATTTATTTATGAGAGAGAGTGCATGTGATGGGGGGCGGGGGTGGCAAGCAGAGGGAGAGAGAGAGAGAGAGAGAGAGAGAAGCAGACTCCCCACTGGCAGGGAGCCCAATGCAGGGGCTCAGTCTCCCGACCAGGAGATCACGACCTAAGCCAAAACCAAGAGTTGGGCACTCAACCGAGCCATCCAGGCGCCCCACGCCTTTTCATTCTTTGGATATTTTTGTTAAGATTTAAATGGCCATTGTTGGAATTCTAGCATGATCTACTTTGGGTTATCCTGGAGGTTCTGTGACAAAATCTTCTCTCCTTAGGAAAATACTCGTGGGCGCTCCGCTTCTGCGGTTCAGCTCATTAGCACTTTCCAGACCAGAGACCATCTCTTAATGGTATTAACAGCACATCCACAAGCCGTCTCAGGCTGGGATGTGGCTGCACTCGGCTACTACACTTTTCTGCTTGACTTCATTATTTGGGTTTGATTTGTTTTTTTGTTTTTTTACTGTCTTTATTTTACATGGCGTCCTTTACTGACCCCATACCCAAAGGTGTGGGTGCACCTTTTCTAGAAGCTCAGGTTTTCACTCTTGGGTAGAGGACATAGATACTGAGCAAGTCCTTACTTACAGTAAGGAAGTAAATAGACTCCTTCTGCAAACCGCTTTGGAATATCCCAAATTTGGGGTGCTTTTACTTAGCTGTAGGAAAGTCCAATTGGTCATAACCTATACTCTATAAGAATTTGGAGTAATTTTATGAAATAACATGATAAGCTTCATAGGAGTTTTGTCTTTTATCTACTTGGGTTTTTGCTGCCCTAGGTTCTATTAAAGGCTTTCATAGCAAATCTGAAGTCAAGCTCCCCGACCATTCGGCGGACGGCGGCTGGCTCAGCGGTGAGCATCTGCCAGCACTCGAGAAGGACGCAGTATTTTTATAGCTGGCTACTAAATGTGCTCTTAGGTAAGAGGTAGTTGTATGAGTGATTTTCCCCACGGTGTGCTGGAGTCTCTAGCATTTACCTGAGACACATCTTTTAAATTATTTTAAAATCAGGCAATGCCTTAGCTCCCAGCCCAGGCCCTTTGGTGCTGGCCGACTAGTGAATGGGAACTGTGTTGAGGCTGCCACGAGCCCATGTTGGATGTTGTGACGGTTAGGACAAGGGGCCTCCTCTGTGCAGGAGGGTGGGCGCCCCTTGCCCTAGGACAGCTGGCCCCCGTGCAGCAGACTGCACAGCTGTGTGTGGGCTCTGAGTGTAGTGAGGCTCTGAGGCCCGAAGTGGAGCCTGGGGTCCTTGCAGGTTCTCTGCTGATGGTTTCTCCCATCCGTGGAGTTGTTTATGGCAGTCAGCGCTAGCAAGGGTGGAGGGGAGCATGTGGATGTTTGATATGAAAGAACTGCCTGACACTCATATGCACTCGAACTCCCTCTAACGGGCTTGCTCAGCTAAGGATGTGAAGGTTATTAAAGGCTTTCCTAGATTTTGGCCTAAAGATGAGATACCTGTGTATTTTCCCACAGTAATGTTTGTGCCATCTGTATCCCTCACTGCCAACCTCATAACACCGTTCTACTCTGGGTCTCTTCTTTTAAACAAATTAAGCCCTGAATCCCTCAGCAGATGATGATGTTAACAGATCTCATTGCTCCCTTACAGGTTTGCTGGTCCCTGTTGAGGGTGAACATTCTACCCTCCTGATTCTTGGAGTGCTGCTCACACTGAGATACCTGGTGCCCTTGCTGCAACAGCAGGTCAAGGACACGAGCCTGAAAGGCAGCTTTGGGGTGACACGGAAAGAACTGGAAGTCTCCCCCTCGACAGAGCAGCTTATCCAGGTAGGAGCCACGTGCTTTGCCCTGGTGCCTGTACATAAATAATGGACATTCGAAGAATCAAAACACATGGAAGAGAAATGGCAGAACCAAGGGCTAAGAGCTTGGTCTTTGCAGCTGGACCACCTGGTTCAGATCCTGGGTCACGACCCCTGGCCACATGACCTCTGGATGGCAGTGACATCAGAGTACAATGAAGGTAATCTCTCATAAGGTTACCGAGAATGTTACATATGCCCCTTAGGCTCCTGCCTGGCACAGAGAATAATCTTACCCTGTTTGTAAAACCAGGACTCAAGAGATGGGTTCCTCTATTCAGTAAGTATTTATTGAGCACCCACTGTGTGCTGGGCACCAGGACAGGTGCTGGGGATACATTGGTGATCATTTTGGGTATGGTGTCTGCCCCTGGAACCTGTGGTCTGGTACACTAGGGTATACACCAGGGAGTTAGGGACACAGTCCGTTGGAGTATAGGAACGGTATGTCAAAGCTTCTCTTTCCAATCCGGAGAAACCCCGTATACATTCTAATACAGTGTGATCTGCATCTGACTTCAGTGATGGACTTCATTTCTTTGCAGCTTGCTCGTCCAGATTACTTTCTCAACCTTGAAACAGTACAGCTACATTTTAAGCAATTGGATTTTGTGAACTTGGCTTAAAATGTTAGGGTTTTCCCATATTGAATGTGCTGGATGCTGCCAAAGCCCTTACCCTTTCTATAAGTCAGATGCCACTTGGCACATACAGGAGTTGAGACAACAACCTGGGGTCCCGAGAGGGCTGCCTTGGCTCTGTTTTCTACATGGGCGACGTTGTAGTTCGTAGGTATTTCAGTCAAGGGGACTTAGGAGTTGTGTCCTTTGCCTAAATTTTGTAGGGTACAAGATTGTAAGTGGCTCAAAATAATTCTTACATAGAAATCATGAATTGAAGATGATTTAATTATTTAAGCATTGAGTCAGGTAATACTTGCAAAGTGCTTAGAATCCTTCCTGGTGCGTGGTGAGGCCCCGGGATTGTGGGTGGATGGGGGGTAACCAAGCAGGAGTGGGCTCTAAGAATCTCTGGGGTGACCGTTCTCTGCTCCAACCAGGTGCCCTTCAGCTGTCCCCCGGAATACAAGCAATAGCATTCTCATGAGGTAGGGCACTGAATGATAGTGCCCTCACAAAAAACATTACTGGATGTTTTAGTGAGTAAGACAGGTGGTCTAGTGGTAATAATACATTTAAAAAATAGGTTATCTCATCCTTACCTTGTCTGTCTGTTTTACTTTTTATTATGGAGATTTCCAGACATACAGCAGTAGACAGAATAGCATTGTAAGCTGCCTTCAGTAATTATCACCTGTGTTAATAATTGTCAACTCAGGGCCAATTATGATTCACTTATAATCCCACTTCTCTCTTTTTGTATTATTTTGAAGCAAATCCCAGTCGTATTAATTTATCTGTAAGCATTCTGCTATGTATCCCTGTAGGTGAGAACTCATCTTTGTTTTTAAACCTTGATGACAATGGCATTGTCGCATCTTTTTTTTTTTTTATAAACATATTTTTTTCTGGAGAGCTGGGTCTTTAGCATATACACGAACACCATCTTTTTTTTTTTTTTTTTTAAGATTTTATTTATTTATTCATGAGAAACAGAGAGAGAGGCAGAGACAGAGGGAGAAGCAGGCCAGGAACCCCGGGATCATGACCCGAGCCGAGGGCAGATGCTTAACCCACTGAGCCACCCAGGCGCCCCTTGTCACATCTGAAAAAAAGGAACATTTTCTGCACATCAAATACCCTCTCACCCTCTGTCAGGTGTTTCCTCTTTTGGAATCAGTATGCAAATAAGATTGGAGTTCATTTTTTTTTTAAGATTTTATTTATTTATTTGAGACACAGAGATACAGAGAGAGAGAGAGAGAGAGAGAGCATGAGTTAGGGGTGGAGGCAGAGGGAGAAGCAGGCTCCCTGCTGAGTGAGGAGCCCCATGTGGGGCTCGATTCCAGGACCCTGGCATCATGACCTGAGCCGAAGGCAGACGCTTAACCATCTGAGCCACCCGGGGGCCCCTGGAGTTCATTTGTTGGAGAAACAGGTTGTCCTGTGGAATTCCTGGCTGTGGGATGTATTACTTGCCATCCCATTGTGTAAATTAACATATTTCTTTGTCTCTATATTTCCTATAAATTGGTAACAAGCTAGAGTCTTGTCAGATTTAGTGTACATTTTATAATGTACATGATATCTGAGTTCTGTAGTACTTATATAACGTTTTTTAAAAAGATTTTATTTGAGAGAGAGTGTGAGCGAGAGAGAGAGAGAGAGAACACGCACAGGGGTGGAGGAGGGGCAGAGGGAGAAGCAGGCTCCTCGCTGAGCAGGGAGCCTGACTCAGGGCTCGATCCCAGGACCCCAGGATCACGACCTCAGCTGAAGGCAGATGCCTAACCGACTAAGCCATCCAGGCACCCTTATAATATTTTAAAATAAATACATAAGTATTAGGATTACATACTCAGAATTTTCTTCTGATGTTTTAAGAAAAAGCCTGCTTAGTCAGGAAATTTTGGAGACCATTGGTCTATTGGGATAAGCAAGCAAGCAATCACTAGATGGTGTGGTAAGGTGGTGGGTGGGGGGTGCTGTAGGGGCACAAAGCGGGGATCCCCTGTCTGATCAAGGTCAGGGAGGCATACTGGAGAAGTACGAGCTGATGCTGATGGGTGAGTGGGATTTGACCAGACACAGGGAGTTGGGGGAAGTTTTACAGACAGACTACAGCCTTTACCCAATCTGAGGAGTGAGCATGAGGGCGCATGCAGCATGTGAGCACACGTGTGCAGACGGGCACTGGTGTGGGTCCTGTGAAGGGCTCGGGGCTTCTCGTAGGTTAGCAGGCGTGCTGGTGCAAGACCAGAGAAGGGCACAGCAGCCTTGTTTCTGTAGTGGGCCAGCTGTTGAGCTGCACCAGCAGAGCAGAAAAGCAGCCACAGATGATCCACAGAGGTGGTTGCGCTCCAAGAAAACTGTACAGAAAAGGTGTTGGGCCAGATTTGGCCATGGACTGTGGTTTGCAGACCTGCAGCTCCTGTTCTGATAGGGGCTACCCTCAGAAGAACGAGGCGTCAACGATTCAAAGAAGCTGCCTCAGAGACTTTCACTTTTTTTTTATACCCTTCTAGACTGTTGTGTTTTTTTTTTTTTACACATATATTACTTTTATGATATTAAAGGTAGGGCTGCCCAACTTACCAAATAAACATACAGGGTGTCAGTTAAATTTGAATTGCAGAGAAATCATGAGTAATTTTGTGGTGCAGGTATGCCTGAGATTGCACAGGACATAGGCTGCAAAATTATTTATCTGAAATTCAAATCTAACTGGGTGCTTAGTACTTTATTGGGCAATGCTACCGAAATGGAAAAAGAAGGGCGCCCCGCTGGCTCAGTCTCAGTCTGAAGAGCCCGCGACTCTTGATCTCAGAGTCATGAGTTCCAGCCCCATGCTGGGTGTAGGGATTATGAAAAAAAAAAAGGGGGGCACCTGGGTGGCTCAATCAGTTAAGCGTCTGCCTTCAGCTCAGGTTATGATCCTGGGGTCCTGGGATCGAGCCCGTGTTGGGCTCCCTGCTTAGCAGGGATTCTGCTTCTCCCTTTCTTTCTGCCCCTTCTGCCCACTCTCCCTCTCTCCCTCTCTCTCTCTCTCTCTCTCTCTCTCTCTCTCTCTCTCTCTCAAATAAGTAAATAGAATCTTTAAAAAAATAAAAATAAAATAAAAAAAATACAAGGAAAAAGAGTGCATCCAGTGTGTTCATATAACGTAATATAGTGTTACAAGCACCAGTAAAATTTGACCCAATGCCTTTTTGCTATGTTGGGAAACTTTTTCCGTGGTGCTCAGGGCAGTGTTTCTTGCACACTGTGTAGGAGACCAGCTGTACTCGCCAGGTATGGGAGCCTTTTTCTCCGTTTCCTTATCACCAGTTAGGCAGACGATGGTCTTGATTAGCATGCTGCTGCGCTTGTGGGAATGCTGTCCTTATTTGTAAGGAATTCACCTCACAGCGGACGAAGTCGCAGGCACTTGGAAAACATCACGGAAGTCATGATGGAGACATTTCTCGAGGCAGAAATTGAGGCACAGATTTTGCTAACATAAGACTCAAACACGAAAACCGTGAATCCCCGGACACGTTTTAAAAACCATGGCGATAACGCTCGTACCTCTGCTTCCAGGTTTATGAGCTGACCTTGCACTACACTCAGCACCAAGACCACAATGCTGTGACTGGTGCGCTGGAGCTCCTGCAGCAGCTGTTCAGGACGCCGCCACCCGAGCTCCTGCAGGCCCTGAGCACGCCGGGCGGCGGGCCGCTCACCGCCGCACACCGCCAGCCCGGCTGCCGGAGCCGTAGCGGCAGCATCGTGGAGCTGCTAGGTGCGTTCCCTGCTGCGGGACCCTGTGCCACGCTGGCTCCCTCGTGGAACCCAGGGCCGCCACTGCGCCGGGCAGGGCGCAGCTCAGCTCCTCAGACACCCAGTCTGTAGGCGGGAGGACGGGAGGGTGGCGAGGTTAGGTGACAACATGAG
Source organism: Callorhinus ursinus (assembly GCF_003265705.2). Classification (NCBI taxonomy): domain Eukaryota; kingdom Metazoa; phylum Chordata; class Mammalia; order Carnivora; family Otariidae; genus Callorhinus; species Callorhinus ursinus. Next base: position 2,133,470 of record NW_027397066.1, read on the forward strand.
GCCTGCCTCTGAAGCTGGCTTCTCCACTCTGACCCGGCCACCTCCCCGTGGTATCTCGTCCATCGTGAAACGAAAATTTGAGGGAAAGTATTTGCAGGACCCTTGTGCTGCTGGGCCAGAGATGTGATCTTCAGGTCCTCTGCGGATTTTAGAGTTCCTTTCTGCCCCTGAGGCCCTTTTTTGCTGTCCTCACTGACTCTAGGACACCCCCTCCTCTACCCCGCCACTGCTCTTCTTTATGCTTTTGGGAACTGGGCCCTCATCCCTCCATAGGGTGCTGCCCTGCCGCCTGACCACTGGTTTTCCTCCAGTCCCTTGAGAACTGGAGTAGGTGGGATCCCTGAAGCATGGCCTTTAGAGCTGGCTTTGGCCCAGAGGAGGCTTCTGGGGCCTCTGTGGACTGCAGGCCTCACCTGAGCTGATTTAGTACAGCATGGCCTTTACTCAGCGGCATTGGCGACCTAGAGATGTCGCTGCTGCCTCGTTTGAACATGAATGTTTGCCTGAGCCACGAGCAGAAAATGAGGGTGTGCCTGTCCACATCTTGTGTACTCCAGAACCCTTTTCTCTGTGGAATGCATGCCACACAAATGCTTGCTGGAAATACTAATGACTAATGATTGTTTACAAGGACGATTTATATTTGATTAGTAGTTGACCAAGCAATTTGAGATTTCTAACGTTTTTTAATTTGACTTTTTAAATGCCCATTATTTGAGCTTCTGTGACATTTTAGGCCGTGTCTTTAGAACTGTGTTTTGGGTGTTGGTGTGATTCTCGTGTGTCAGGATTCAGGTGTTGCAGTGTGGTGTTTAAGCACCACCTGTGGAAATACGTTTGTTCACACACTCTGTAGTTTTAAAGTTGAATCACGCTTTTTGAAGATTTGCAAATGTCTTCTGCATTTTAGCTGCTTGTTACCTTACTTTCATCTGTCATTTTCTGTGATTTACAGCTGGAGGGGGTTCTTCATGCAGCCCTGTCCTTTCAAGAAAACAAAAAGGTGATTATTTCAGAAATCAGAGTCTCCTGTTGAGTCTCACTGCTTTTTCTGTATTTCTGTAATGCTGTCAACTGTGCCCATACCTCTTCTCCACGGAGCGATTGTATGTATAAATGTAGCTGGGGGCCGGAATGGTTCTGTAGGGCGGTTTTTAAAAATTGCTTGTGAATCAAAATGACTTTGACAGAAATTTCTAATGCTTTAGGTCAGGGGTCAGCAAACTTTTTCTGTAAAGGGCCTATTTTAGCCTTGTGGGCCTTCCTGCCTCCTCTCTATTCGGCTCTGTCTTGTGGCAGAAGGCAGCCACGGGTGATGCTCAGCTCACGGCTGTGGCTTCCTTCCCCTGAAACTGCATTTCCAGAAATAGGGCTGCCCTAGTTTGCCTGCTCCTTGCCTTAGAGACTGTGTTATGTTTCGTAAAGGTAACTTAACCTTTCCTATGAATTCTGTGTAACATTAGTCAGGAATGATGTTTGGTTAATTATTTGGTTAATTTGGGATGATGATAATTTTTCAGCCATATTTAGCTATGCACATGCCAGAACATTCTGATAACAATTTATTTTTATTAAAGGGTTTCTGATCTCTAATCGGATAGTTTTAGGACACATGAACACTTTTTCACCCCACCAATTGTTTTCTTTTCTGGTCTGGATTTCCATAGGAAAGAATTGCTGCCATTTTCTATTTTGAAATCTTAAAAGATGAATCTTTTTAAGAATTTATTGAGGTATAATCGATATACAACATAAGAATATTTTTTTGTGTCATGAGTTGAGGGTTTGGGAGCCTAATGCCTAGTATTACTCGCAGTATTGAATGGAACCTTAACAGGACTAATATTCTGGCCTTGACTGGGTTAAGTAAACATTTCCTAGAACCCAGAATCCATCATATTTGAGCCTTCATAGTGTAGAATTTTAATCAAGTGTGAGATTTTGGTGAAACACTGAGGTTGTTTGAAGGCCACCGGCTTCCAGGCAAAGTCGGTCTTTCTGTTCCTGAAGCAGGAAGGGACCATGACTGAGGTGCCTTGTTGCTTAGCCGCCTTCCTGGGCGGTCCACCGTTGAGATGAGCTGTTCCTTCTGGGTAGGAAGCTGGTGTGTCCTCAATATCTTTTTTGTGTTTTTAGTGTTTTTTTTTGTTTTGTTTTCCTTTTGCATCGAGAGCTGCACTTTTAAGCTTTTTTTTGTTATAGTTGCAAAAGTCCTTTTTTTCTCCACGTGAGATCTTGCATATCTGTGAGAGAACAGCAGAGCTGATGTGGGATGTGGGATGAGGGCAGGGACTGGTGTGGTGGCCTGGTGGCCCTTTTGGTGGCAGCTGGGACCTTGCACCTCTTGAGGGGGGCTCCTTGGAACAGGGGGGCAGATCCTGATTCTGAGGACAGAGACTGCTCTCATTAACCACTCACGCGCAGGGTGGATTTTACTTGCTTTCTCAGGGTCAGCCTCTTGTTCTGTAAGAGACGACCCTGTTGCTTAGATAAGCCAACTTGCTGTGTTAATTTTATCTAGATTTTGGGTTTCCTTTGCTTTTTCTTTGCCTTTTTTCCCCCTTTAATGTCACATCAGTATAGATTTCTGGAAGTTGTCACACCTATGACCTATTCCTTGGAAAGTAGTGAAGTTAGACATTGGAAATGGCCAGTAATTATTTCTAGAGTGTCATTTAGTGACCTTTACGTGTAAAGTAACCATAATGATAACCGTCATGATATATTTAGTCCAATTAAATCATGTTAAGACTTTTCCTTTTTTCTTATCAATATAACATAAATTGATATAATTTGGAAACCAAGAACTGTAAAATATATTTTTACAACTCTGTAAAAGATGAACTATTACTCCATCTTCCCAGATCATACAGCGCTCAGTTCTGATTATTGCCATAGAGTCTGGCAGCTTAAAGGAGAATAGAGTAGAAGTGACCTGTAGGGTGACAGTTCTGTGTATGAACTCTTTCTCTTTTTAAGTTTTTATTTTGATTCTGGTTGGCTAGCATGCAGTGTTACATTAGTTTCAGGTGCCCAGCAGTTAGGTGTACACTCTGATTGCCATCGAAAATACGATGTGACTGTCCTAAGGGCTAATAGAATTGGTTCTAGCCATAGCTTACAATCTTTAAGATCAAATAGTAATATAAATTATCCAACATTAATACAGATCTAAGTCAGTAAATACTTATTAATTATTAAAATACTTGGTGTTATAGTTTGAGAATCATTGCTTTTAACTTTGTGCTGTATAGGTTTATTGATTTTAATAATATCTAAATATAATACCTTGGCATTCTTTGCACACTAGCACACTAGGGGTATAAAAATACTTTATATTTACCGTATGAGAGAATGAATTAAATGTGCTTGTGATTTTCCACTTAGAATGTGCATCTGTTTGATTTTTGAAGTCCTTCCTATAGCAAGCTTAAGGATTCTTGCTACGTCATTTCCTAGGGAAAGTGCTCTTCGGAGAAGCAGCGGCCTTGGAGGATGACTCCGAGTCCAGGTCGGAGGGCAGCAGCCCCGCCTTCACAGGTAGCTCTCAGGGAGGGGCAGTGGTGCCCCCTCCCTTTTTTCTGGCCCCTTCCCTGCCCCTTATGAGGGACTGTGCCCCTGGGGACAGCGGTGAAGCCAGCTTGCTCAAATGGTGGCTAATTCTCACTCTTTTTAGAACATTTACTTTGAAACGTGTGTGTGTGTGTGTGTGTGTGTGTGTGTGTGTGTGTGTGTGTTTTCTTGCATCAAATATTTGCTCTTTTCCTTGACTTAGGCTCTTTTAAAATTAGGTTTATGCTCCCTGAGCGTAAGTCTTCTTATGTAGTAGGGGGTGGTAGATAAGTGTCTCATGAATTACATGGGTTATGAGGGGCAAATGGGGTTAAAAATTGTCTGTGGATAGCTTAACTTGAAAGAAATTTACATTTCTTTTCTTTTCTTTTTTTAAGATTTAATTTATTTATTTGACAGAGAGAATACAAGCAGGGGGAGCAGCAGGGAGAGAGAGAGGGAGAAGTAGATTCCCCACTGAGCAGAGAGCCCAATGTGGGTCTCGATCCCAGGACCCTGGGATCATGACCTGAGCTGAAGGCAGGCGCTTCACCGACTGAGCCACTCAGGCGCCCCAGAAATTTACATTTCTTTACAGATTTTTTATTCACTTTATGCGAGAGAAGTATTGATTAATATGCTAATAATTGGATTAAATGAGAGTGGTTTGGACTGTATAATCCTATCCAAAAGAATATTTTTAGACAACTGAAAATAAGACTAAAGTATTTGGGAAGGAGAATGAATAATTCTGGTGGTGATTATTTGTTCACTTTTGTAAAACAAATTTTTTTTTTAAATTATAGAAGTAAAAAAAGAAAAACAAAATTACAGCTCTCAACAATATTATAAAGCTCAAGTGCTCACTGACCCAGTGGTCTCTAGGCGAGACTGCTAACACCTTGGTGTAGATCTTCTTGTAGTGATTTTTATGTAGTGTGTGGCTTTTTTAAATGAGAATTTAAAAACCAAACTAGGAAAACATGCTGCAAATTTGCCCGACAGGAAGGTAGGACTGGCAGCTTAGAGGTCTTGAACAGGGTCTGGGGAGAAGGAAAGCCCACATCAGAGAGATGGTGACTTTCTGTCGTTTCTGAGCATGGCCTTCTGAGCGAGTGTACCCGACCGGGCTTGTGCCTGACCGGGCTACCTGTGGATCGCAGAATCTTTCTGTGCTGCTCCAAGCTGAAGCTGGAGCCGTTGCTCAAGGACTTGAAGTGGTATCGTTACCAAGCATACTTCAATTTTTATAGTGGAATACCATTTGAGAATATTCATATATATATAGCATTTAAAAAATATCTACTGATAATCCTTATTTTATGACTGTGACATGGTAGTAGAGTAAAAGGTGAGTCAAGAATACAGTAAAAAGCAATTTCAGTAATATTTGAAGGATGCACTCTTGTCTTGCTTTTGAAATTTAGTAGTTCATATTTTCACTGTATTTCATGATTTTTTTGCAGTTAAAACATTTGGTGACAGTGAATTTTGGGGTATTTTTTAAACATTTGACCCCTGTTGAAAGTTTTCCTGGCCCTTTGAGGAATGAGTATTTCTTTGTCTTCAGCCTCAGTCAAGGGTGAGATTGGTGGCGAGCTGGCTGCTTCTTCCGGGGTCTCCACTCCTGGCTCTGCCAGTTCAGCCACCGACTCTGTGGGCCACGACATCATCACCGAGCAGCCCCGGTCACAGCACACGCTGCAGCCAGACTCGGTGGATCTGACCGGCTGTGACCTGGCGAGTGCTGCCACCGATGGGGATGAGGAGGACATCCTGAGCCACAGCTCCAGCCAGATCAGTGCTGTCCCGTCCGACCCGGCCATGGACCTGAACGATGGCACCCAGGCCTCCTCCCCAGTCAGCGACAGCTCCCAGACCACCACTGAGGGGCCTGATTCGGCTGTGACCCCTTCAGACAGTTCAGAAATTGTAAGTGGGTGGGGAGGGCTCTCACCTGCAGGCGCAGACCTAGACCCTCCTGCTCATTTCCCTCTTCCCATCTGACTCACTAATAAGAGAGGAGAGGTCACCAGCTCAGGTCATTAATGGGGAGGTCAACCCCATCTGAGACCCTCCCTGAAGGCAATGGCCGAGTGTCATTTGTGTTGAACATGGAGGGCAGAAATTAGGTTAGTTGATGATATGAACTTTGCTAAAATTGAATGCATTTTAGATTCTTTAAGAACTTGGTTGGGCATAGATTAAATCATTTAAAAAATCCGTAAGGAGCCTATTTATTAACAGATCTGTGGTCTTAATGCATTGCAATTAAAAAATTAATATTGTGTATTTAACATTTTTTTTTGGCTTTTCAAAACCTACAACATATCCCGTCTTATAGAGCATGGATTTAAGTATTTCTGGTCTCTGAGCTAGTGGACAAGAAGCTCCTTAAGGATGGTCTAATCACCAAGTTTGGTAAAAGTGATAGAGAATTTAACACTCCGTTTTTTTAAAAAACAATTCGTACTATTAAGTGTTCTGTTACCATTGAATAGATTTTGTTAAGAACGTTTTTGTTTTGGTTTGGTTTGGTTTTTGGGTTTTTTTATGTGGATGAATGCAGAAGCATTGAATGACAAATCATGAGATAAAACACTTGTGTGTCCCTGTTGAGCGGTTGTCATGTGGATTCAGTTTCCGATGGCCACGTGGATTTATACCTCCTCACGTGGAGAAGTGGGCTCACGGTTGGGGTTTTTAACTAGAAGACCTGGAGAAGGGTAGGACCCGTAATTGGAATAGTGGGAGGGGATTTTCAGTGAGGAAAGCGTGAACAAACTAGCCGGCACGCAGGGGAAGAGAAGGTTGGGGAGGGTGCTGGCTTGAGTTGGGGGGGGATTCTGCTGTGTGTTTATTGCACCAGCTTCCATGGGGGATCTTGCCTCTTCACAGTGGATGATTTCTGGTGGATTTGTTAGAAATAGGAATGAAAGGCCATAGGAAACTCTGAAAACTTTTTTGGTCTTTTGAAATCACCCCGTTGTTCACTGGGTAACAGTGCTGGGAATGGGGCCTCTGCAGGTCTCTCTGGCCTGTAGAGAGTGAACATCTTCCCTTGGTAATACCCACATTGGTGGAGTTCTTTTCTGGTTTATGGGATGCTTCCATGCCTGTTAGGTAATCATTAATTATTTGCTGAACAAGTGTATTGAGCATCTATTAAGTTCCAGGGATTGTTCATAAGCTGGGGATGAAGTAGAGGGCACAATGTACAAAACTGCTCACACGAAGCTAATGTTCTAGAGTTGGAGTCATGAGACTCCTTCCCTGTTGGGCTGGACAGCAAAGATCTGTGGCTTTCTAAGCCACACAGCCTCTGGCGCATGCTCCTCTGCCCCTGTGGTGTGAAAGCAGCCATTGACTATGTGTAAATGAACTAGCTTTCCAGTAAAACTTTATTTACAAAAACAGGTGGTGAGCCAGGTTTGGCCATTAGGCCATGGCTTAACTACCCCTATTCTAGAGTGTGTGCATATGTGTTGGGGGGGCAGATAATAAACCAGTAATCAATCAATAAGTAAACAAATATATAGTCAGATGGTGATGAGTGCCATAGAGAAAAAGAAACAAGTGAAGGGGATAGGGAATTTCCTCATGAGACAGCCCAGTGTGATGGCTGAGGGACTGCTGCTGGGAGCCACCTGGATGAGAATTTTGGCTTGGCCACTTCCCAGCTGTGTAGCCTGGAGCGCTTGTGTCTCTCTTTGCCTCCGTTTTCTTATCCACACATGAGGGTAACAGTACTTGCACTGTAAGGGGGATGATACATATAAAGTGTTTTTTGATTCTGCGTGGGGTGTAGTAAAATATTCAAAAAGTATTGCTTTTATTATGGTAAAATTTTTCATTTTAATATATATTTTTTAACTGAGGTAAGGTTTTTTGGGTAAACTAATTGGGAGAGTGGAGGAAATCGTTCCTTTCTTGGTTGATTTTGAACATGCGGCTTGATGTTTTTTATTGAACTCTAAGGATTTGGAATGACTTTTTAAAAATGATACAGAATTTATTTCAGTTACTGGTAGTGTATTGAGGTTCCATCACTCAGTTTTTCAAGTAAATTACATGAGATTTCAAGTGAATGTGAAAAGTTTTGCAATATGGAATCATAATCCAAGTTTATGGCCAGGTATATGATATATTGTGTCCAAAACTGAGTTGATTTAGTTCTAGCAGTATAGAAGCTAACCTAGTGTAGTGTTGTGTTTTTCTAAAAGATTTTCCTCATTGTTGACTTACTGTAAAACTTGCTTGTGAAGATAAAGATTTTTTTTTTTTTTAATATCACAAAGAGAAATTTTCAGGTTGGAATTTCTTTGGCATTTTTATAGTCGTAAAGCTCTTTGTAACGTAATAGCAATGTGTGATCAGTGAAGCTTGATCATTGACGTGCATGCATCTCCGTGCATTTCAGGAAATGACCTTTGTGTGAGTACGTGAGAGTACGTGAGATGTGGTCCATGTGATTTCTGGCTTTGCCTTTGCCTTTCTGTGTCGGAGAGCCTGTCCCTCGGTGATGTCCCTTCAGAGCCCTCACCAGCCCCTCTTGAACCGTGCAGGTGTTAGATGGTGCCGACAGCCAGCATTCGGGGATGCAGATCGGACAGCCACCCGACGAGGATGAGGAAGCCACGGGCATTCTTCCGGATGAAGACGCGGATGCTTTCCGAAGCTCTTCAGTTGGTACGCAGACTTAAGCAGTGCGCTGTGGGATGGTCTTGTTTTCAACCCTGACATCTCAATTTTACCTTAGCTTCCAAGGAGAAATCTTTGGGTATCTTTGTTTTCTGAGTTGTAAATTGCAAATGAGGAAGGTCAGTTGAGGAATGACTGTCCTTGTTCTTGATCTAAATCCTGTAGTTCCGTATGGACTTTGTATAAATAAGAATATTGGTTTTTTTTTTTTTTTTGATTGGAAACTTGTCACTCCATCTCGATTTCTCTGATTTTGAAGCCCTGCGGCAAGCACATTTATTGAAAAGTATGGGCCACAGCAGGCAGCCCTCTGACAGCAGTATAGATAAATTTGTCTCCAGAGATGAAGCTGCCGAACCAGGAGATCAAGAAAACAAGGTGAGACATTTAAGCATGAGACCACTCGGCATTCTGAGTTCGTGTGAGTGTTTAAAATCACTCTGGCTACCGGGCGCCTGGGTGGCTCAGTCGGCTGGACGACTGCCTTCGGCTCAGGTCATGATCCTGGAGTCCCGGGATCGAGTCCCGCATCGGGCTCCCTGCTCAGCGGGGAGTCTGCTTCTCCCTCTGACCCTCCCCCCTCTCGTGCTCTCTCTCTCATGCTCTCTCTCAAATAAACAAATAAAATCTTTAAAAAAAAACAACAACTCTGGCTACTGTCCGTGTGCCTTGCTTCTAGCTTTCCCATCTCTGAGCTGCTCAGCTATTTCCCCTTAAATAGTGACCCCTTCCTAGGTGTGCTCTTCTTTTCTGCCACTCCAGGTACTACCCCAGTCCTTGAGGATTGCCTGGAGTTCTGCTTCCTTGAGAGTCCTTCCCAGACAAATCTGCTTACACTGATTGCTACCCCACCTGATTCCTTGGGCCATTCATTTGACGATCATGCGTCGTCTTTGCAGCATTTCTTGTTTTTGTTCATTGCATGATGCGTTATTTGTTTATGGAGGTAAAGTACATATAAAGTTAGCTGTTATGACTGTTGTGGAATGGATAGCTCAGTGGCCATCACCACCCTCCGTCTCCAGAACTCTTTTCCTCTTCCCAGATTGAAACTCTGTCCCCCTTAAGCACTAACTCCCCATTCCTCCCTCCTCCCAGCTGCTGGCTCCCACCACCTGCTTTGTGTCTCTGTGGATGTGACTACCCCAGGAAGCGCATACAGGTGGAACCATGCAGTGTTCTTTTGTGACTGGCTTATTTCACTGGGTATAATGTCCTCAGGGTTCATCTGTGTTATAGCAGGTGTCAGGATTCCCTTGCTCTCTGACACTGAATAATATCCCACTGTGCAGATGGACTCCATTTTGGTTTTCTGTTCATCCGTTGATGGGCAGTTGCGTTACTTCTGTCTTTTGGCTGCTGTGAACATGGGGATACAGGCATCTCTTCAAGACCCTGCTCTCAGTTCTTTTGGGTATACACCCAGAAGTGGAATTTCAGGGTCCTCTGGTAGTTCTAGTTTTAACTTTTTTTGAGGACCCTCCGCACCGTTTTCCACAGGGGCTGCACCAGTTTGTGTTCCCACCGGCCGTGCACAGGGTTCCAGTTTCCCCACGTCCTCTCCAAGGCTTGTCATTTTCTGGCTTTATTTGAGAGTAGCCATCCTACTGGGAGTAAGGTTGTATATCACTGTGGTTTTGACTTGCGTTTTCCTAGTGATGAGTGATGTGGGACATCTTTTCCTATGCTTACTGGTGATTTGTATGTTGTCTTTGGAGAAATGTCTGTTCAAGTCCTTTGCTCAGTTTTTAATCAGGTTTGGGCTTTTTTGTTGTTGTTGACTTATCCATTGAACTGCTGTAAGTGTCTTGTCTTCCCTTAATTTTAAATTCCTTGAGGACAGGAAACAGTTTTTTGTACTTAGTTCCTCTGTAGATGCTCAGTCATCCTGTAGCTTCCGCACTTCCTCCCAGGTCCCGCTCCAGCCAGGTCTGCTCCCTCTCAGCTCTGGGCATTCCCAGGGCTCTTGCTTGCGCCTAAGTAGCTTCCCCTTGTCCTGTAGATGGTGGCTCATGCTGTCCTTTGCCGAGCAGCCTCTCCGGAGTGCCGGCTCCCAGCTGCCCTGTCTCCAGAGTGCCCTCCCTGCACACTGAGCTCATCCCTGCCACCGCCCACGTGGCCCTGCGGCTTAGCTGCCTCTGACCGCGCTCTGATTCTGCTCCACCGTGGTCTGTGAGGCCAGGCTTGTGTGTGACAAAGATGGGCATCTCTGTGTCCCCAGCACCTGGCATAATTGCTGCTCTGGACCTGTTTGTTGAACACACTAGTGAGTGAGTGTATGGGTTCCTTGATCCTAAGACAAACAAGCGTCACTTTCTTTGTTGTAGCCTTGCCGGATCAAAGGTGACGTAGGACAGTCTACCGACGACGAATCTGTTCCTCTTGTCCATTGTGTCCGCCTTCTCTCTGCTTCATTTTTGCTGACTGGGGAAAAAAATGGTAAGTGTAGAAAGGCAGGTACAGGTGGAACGTGAGGAATGGCACGGAGGGCACTGGGAGAAGGAAGGGAAAGTGGGGCGTCGGAGGGGGATGAGCCCCGAGAGACGACGGACTCCGGGAAACAAGCTGAGGGTTCCAGAGGGGCGGGGGCTGGTGAGCCCGGTGCCGGGCATTAAGGAGGCACGTACTGCAGGGAGCACTGGGTGTCGTACGCATCAGAAACTAATGAGGTATTGTAGGGTGATTAACATAACATAATAAAATTAAAACAGACAAACAGAAAGAACAACAACAAAGAAGAAAGGCAGGTACAGAGCTGAAGGAAATACTGAGGTCTCAGGGTCAGCTTGGTGACTGATTCGTGCCCCATTGCCGTAGCAGAGGGAGGGACTAGAGTCTGGGCCGAGCGGCGGCTTTCGCTGACTGATGGGAGAAGGGAGGGGATGATGGGGGAGCAGGGTTGGTGGGTCTGGTTTTGTTTCTGTGGAAACTACATGTTGGCTGCTTTGAAGGTGACCTCAGTGGTTTCCTTGCAGTGCTGGTTCCGGACAGGGACGTGAGGGTCAGCGTGAAGGCGCTGGCACTCAGCTGTGTGGGGGCAGCCGTGGCCCTTCATCCTGAGTCTTTCTTCAGCAAACTTTATAAAGTACCTCTGGACACCATGGAGTACCCTGGTATGTTACAAGTTCACGGCTTGTCCCTCATGTTTAATCCTTCAAAAACTATGTCAAACTGTCTTGGCTGTTTTAGTTTAGAGGAGTACGTGTTTTGAGTTAACTTGTGGTATTTCTGAACTGAGTTGTAGCTCCATATAAAACACATAAATAGTAACGTTTTTGCTTTTTGGACTCCCTGTCGATGCAGTTGTTTCCTTTAAACACACATGATGAGACAATAGATATGTGGGAATGTAAGAGCCACTTTACATACATATTGGATTTATACCAAAAGCACAAATTGCGTATAATCAAAATTGCTTTGGGTCACACTCTGTGGGGCCAGATGTTCACACTCAGAGACAAGCGGGACCCGAGGGCGAGCAGAACAGCAGCAGATCCGGCCCCTGTAGCACACACGCTGGGACACTCTCTCCTGTTGGAATAAATGGGGGTGGGGCCGCACTTCTAAAATCACCCTCCCATTCCCTCCCTTTCTTTGGGTGAGGGAACACATTTGTGCTTTTGAATTCATATTAGGTAAGTGTGGACTAGTTTGAGTTTCTCTAGTCTGTTTTTTTTTGAAGTGAAATCTTGGAATTTTGATTATTGGCCGGCAGCCTGGAATTATAATCCAGAACATTGATTGTGTTGAAGTGGTATCAGAGCTATGATGAATCTAGAATCTTTAAACCCCACAATATTTTTTTTACCACTCATGGCTGTCACATTCAAGTCTCTTCTGGATTTGGATTGCCTCCTCACCCTTTTTTTTTTCTTCCCTGAGAATGAAGCTTTTATTCTGAGATAAAAAATTGATGGTAGGGGCTTGTACAGTGGCTGGGCAATTTCTCTCCACAGAGGAGCAGTACGTGTCAGACATCCTGAACTACATCGACCACGGAGACCCCCAGGTCAGAGGAGCCACGGCCGTTCTCTGTGGGACCCTCATTGCCTCCATCCTCAGCAGATCCCGCTTCCAAGTGGGAGACTGGATGAGCACCATCAGGACCCTGACAGGTAACAGCAGAGTTTTCAGGGTATCTTCTAGGTAGAATGCCCAAGTTCAAGGTTACATAAAGGCACTTGCTGTTTGCTCTTCTGGTCAGGAAATACATTTTCTCTGGCGGACTGCATTCCTTTGCTGCAGAAAACTCTGAAGGATGAATCTTCTGTGACTTGCAAGCTGGCTTGTACAGCTGTGAGGGTAAGCACGATCTTCTGTGGGAATCGGTTCTCTGGTTAGTGGGGATCTTACCATTGTGATAACTAAAATTGGGCTTAATACTAAATAGTGCTAGACGTTCTAAAACTGTAAACAATAGTAAACGTGCATGTGTCCATCACTCCGCTGCAGAAAGAAAGCATCACCAGTAAAGGTTTATTTAATAGAGTGTGGTGTAAGTTTCAGTACTCAGTGTTTCTTTGAAATGTTCCTTTTCCTAAAGGGTCTATTTAGAAATATACTTTGCCAACACGAAGGGTAAAACCTGTTGAATTAAACACCACTGGCGCTCTCGGGCCCACAGGGTGGAGTCAAGGGGAGTCTCGAGGTTATTTAGTGACCTCTGTGTTGTGTCCCTGCAGTGCCTCCAGCCTTCACGCGGCAGCGTGGTGAACCTCTATAGATTAGCTGATCAGTAAATCACAACTGGCCGATCAACAACAGCAAAAATTAACCCGTAAAAATCAAAGCAAAAACCCAACAGTTGTTAAATGAATAGGATACCTTCCCTTTTGAAAATTTCATGGCCAGAATTGTTCCTTAGTTCCAAATGTGCGCCAGGTTTCAGTCAGTCTGTTTCTCCAGGGGCACAGCAGGTTGCTGGCCCCGAGTCAGCCCCCATCTGCTGTATAGAAGTGCCCACGTGTGCACTGAGGGGTGGGAAGGGCGTGGCCACGGGGGCTATGCCGTTGTTGGGGGGCTGCGGCGTACACGGCCGCTTAGCAAAGGGCACGGGTGCCCTGTCGGACCGGGTCTGAGACTTGTTTTAGAATGGAGTCGTTTACCCCGATCCATGGTTGTGAATTTGGTGTCTGGGAGTAGAGGCCGTGCCCACGACAGCAGAGGGAGGAAGAAGGAAAGTGATGTGGAAGGGACACATTCAGTTTTAAACTTGAGTTAATGACATTTCTGAGAGATGTGGGAAAAATGCAGCATCCCTGCTGTGGTTAGAAGAAGAGGAAACGGGTATATGGAGGCGTTATGTCATAACTGTCAGGAGGCAGTGATGGCACGGGGTTGACCCCGATGCCATCCCGCGACGGCCTTGTCTTCCAGCACTGTGTCATGAGTCTCTGCAGCAGTAGCTATAGTGAATTGGGATTACAGCTGATCACCGACATGCTGACCTTGAGGGATAGTTCCTACTGGCTGGTGAGGACAGAACTTTTGGAAACTCTTGCAGAGATTGACTTTAGGTAAGTGATGAATCAGGTTCCTTAGGTCTGTAAACCCAAGCTGCTGGGAGTTCGAGCCAGGAATTGAAAGGCTTGGGTCAGTTGCTTCTAGTACTGATTCGTGATGGTCGTCGAGTAACCTGTGAGTTGGGAATCTGGGTGGCGTGGAGAGCTGATGCTGGTTTCCTCCTCAGCTTGCTCTGTGCTTGCAATTTTAAAATACGGGCAGAGGAGTAGATCTTTCTGGTGGTCTCAGTCATCTGAGCATCCTGGATGGCGGGAACAAGAGAACTCAGACTTCTGTCACCCCTGCTTGTGTGTACAAAGGAATGTCGTCCTCCTTATACCGAACTTAGGTCAGACAGCCCGTCTCTACGGTTGCAATTAAAAATAACTTGATGCCTTCTGCATTTTCTAGGAATAAGTTTGGTTTAAGATGTTTTCTTTCAGTGCTCTCTTTTAGAAGGGGAAATTTCTTTTATTACCCAGGCATTTGGGTGTTTTTCAAGCCGCTATTATAGAGTGCTCGTTATGTGCCAGGCTCAGGGCTAGTGCCCTGAGTGGTTAGTGGTTAGTTTCTTTTTACCTCAGAACATCTCCGTGAATGAGGGGTTCCTCTCAGCTCCGCCCGCTGGGAAGGACCCTGGGAGGGGGCAAGGACCCTGCCCGAGGCCATGCAGGGCTCCCCACAGTCCGTCCGCACGCACCTTCCCTGGTGGCTGAGCTCACTCTGAGGCCACTTGGAGTCTCTCACAGTAATAGACGGTGATACGTATTTTGAAGAAAACGGTTTACTGAGTCTGAAATGAGGATGGGAATATGAACTCTACTTACTTAAAAACCTTCGTCCTTCTGGGGGTCTGACGAGGTGCTCTCTCTCCGGCCTTCTCGGTGGCTGGCCCAGCCCCCTCCGGAGCAGCCGCCTTCTGTGTCCTGTGTGTCAGGGTCGTGCAGGCCGACGGTGGGTGTCTGTGGACTCACTAAATTGTTTCGTGTTAAAAATGTTCTTTTGTTAGGTTGGTGAGCTTTTTGGAGGCAAAAGCAGAAAACCTGCACAGAGGGGCCCATCATTACACAGGGGTAAGCAGTTCATTGTTGTGAGGCCGTGTCGTAATTTCTAGGAGCTGCGCTTTCCCACGGGTGTGGTTCTCCTCTGAGCGCGCTCTGTTCTAGATCGACTGTGCGATTCAGGTCTTGACAGTTGTGTTTGTTGTGTGTGAATTTAAGTCTGGTGATCGTGAGTTCTTCCTCACTGGCCTTCCAGAGTATCTTACCTGAAATTGGGTTAAAGACAGACGTCATATCTAGTTTTTTTATCCTTCTCTCTGAAGCTTTTAAAACTGCAAGAACGAGTGTTGCATGATGTCGTCATCTATCTGCTCGGGGACGAGGACCCCAGGGTGCGGCACGTTGCCGCAGCAGCTTTGATGAGGTATTTACCACGCATTTTCTCTCTTTGCTCACTTTCGTGGTGGAAGTGCTAGGTGGTAGGAGGAGGGGAGCTGGGTCATCTAGAGAGTAGGTCAGCATTCCCAGATCCTGGCGCTCACTTTCAGCTCCTCTGAAACTATCAGACAAGATACTATTTACCGCCCAGGAGTCAGAAGTGAGGGTGAAAACAGGGCTAGCCTCCTGCTGTAAAAGTGATGCGCTTTCACTGTCAGAAGTTTGGAATATAGAGAAGAGCACAAAGAAGAAAATAGAAATCTCCTTCAGTTCTGTCACTGGAGATAATCACTGTGAACATGTTGAGGTATATCCTGTGTACGAGTCTCTTCAGAATTGGGACCAAGTGTACGTGCAATTTTGTGATCTGATCATTTCCACGTAATATGTTATTACATCTTCCTGCTGTGAAGGAAGTGCTGTAAAAAAAAAAACCCGTGGCCACCAGTGATGTCTAGGGCCGCACCCTGTGCGCAGATATGTTCATATGTTTGTCCTGAAGTGCGTGACGTGTCATACAGAGTGAGATCAGTGAAGGCTATGCATGCTGTTTCAGAAAGAGAAATTGTAGGTAGTGACCAGTAGTTTATTCTTGTAGTTGCGAGAAACTTTCATGTAAATATTATTTGATTGGGTGCTAAGTTTTCTTTGACTTAGATAATGATAATGCTCATGAATACGGTTATACACAAATGTTTTTGTGTACATTTTTTTCCTTAGAATTAATTCCTGGAGGTTGAGTTACTAGGCCAAGCTTTCTGATGTTGTTGTTTTTTTTTTTTTTTTTAATTTTTCATAGCTTTACTGAAGTAATGATTTTATATCCCTTAACATTCACCCATTTTAAGTGTACGATTTAATGATTAGTAGTAAACTTACAGATTTGTGTAGCCATCACCACGATCCCAGTTTTAGAACATTTCCATTACCCCAGAAAGCTTCCTTGTGCCCACATGCAATCACGAATCCACTTCCTTTTCTGGACATGTTATATAAATGGGATCATACAGTAGATGGACTTTTGCCTCTGGCTTTTTCCCCTTAGTTTTCAGGGTTTGTCCATCCTGTCATGTGTGCCCGGAGTGCGTTCCTTTTATTGCCTTGTACATAGTTCTCCATTACAGGGGCGACACTGTCTTTTCTTCACCCAGTCACCAGATGATTGATATTACTTCCACTTTTTTGGCTACTGTGGATTGTGCTGGCTGAACATTTGCCCACAAGACGTCGTGTGGACATATGTTCTCATTTCTTTTGGGTCAGTACCTAGAAGTGGATTTCTTAGGGGTTTTGGTACTTCCTGTGAAATTGCTGTCCAGAAACATACCAGTCTCTACTTCTTAATGACCAGAATATGATTGTGCCCGATTCTTCTCACCAAAAAAAATTTCAAAAAAAGTTAAATACCTATCAATTGTTGAGGCAGAAATTGGCATTTCTTTTTAAAATAACTTATCTTTTAAAAGTAATAACACATGTTTGCTGAGCAAAATTTAGGGAAAATATAAAATAGGAAATAAAAATCTCTGTGATCAGACTACTCAAAACCAAAGTTCCATTTTGATGTATATCTTTTTTTTTTTTTAAAGATTTCTTATTTATTTATTTGACAGACAGCGAGAGAGGGAACACAAGCAGGGGGAGTGGGAGAGGGAGGAGCAGGCTTCCTGCTGAGCAGGGAGCCCGATGCGGGGCTCGAGCCCCGGACCCTGGGATCGTGACCTGAGCTGAAGGCAGATGCTTAATGACAGAGCCACCCAGGCGCCCTTGATGTATATCTTTTCTGTTTTCAATGTTGTCATTTGCATATTTCTTTGTTTACTTGTGAGGTGTTCCTTTTCGTGCACTTAGCTGGGTTAGTATGACTTACCTAATCAACGATTTTGGACCTTTCCCACCTTCTGCAAATGACAGCCATTTATTTTACCTTAGAAAAAAGTTGTACTTGTGATCATATCTCCACAGAAGAGAGATTTTAATCAAGGATACTGGGGTTTGCAATGTGATGAAACAGTTGGTGGTTTCTAAGAGTTATGAGCCCTGTCCACAAGGGTATGAGTACACTCATGCAGAACATGCCCTGTCCATTGCAGAAACGAGCCCTTCTGTTCTTTTGGGAAATGTTGCCTGTATTCTGCTTTTGAGTGGAGTGTAGTAGATCTGTGAGGGACGTCTGCTGGAGCTTTGCCATCTGGGAGTGTGTGGGCTGGTTTTGCAGGCAGAATTGCAAAAGGGAGTAAGGGCCGGCCCCTGGCATTCAGATCTGCTCTGTGCTCAGTACTTTCCGTGGACAGTGGCTTCATGTACCTATTCATCTTGCTCAAGAGGACTGGAAATAGAACTTTAACTCAGAGCATTTTATTATATGTAGAGAAAGGTACTTAATCCCACAATGGACAGAAAGGAAGTGCAGCGCCTCGTTATATCAGGGTTGGTGTGACCGGTATGTGGGCGATTGGTCCTGGGACGGGCAGCCCCGCTCTGCTGGCCTGGAGGGCCCCCCAAAGGAGGGAGCTGCTGTTAGTGGGTAGACCATGCTGCAGGCTTCCCCACCTCAACAGAGGAGGGTGGTGCATCACAGGTGAGTTTCAGAGACTTCCGTCAGTAAATATACTTTACTTCTACGGTAGGCTTGTCCCAAAGCTATTCTATAAGTGCGACCAAGGGCAAGCTGACCCCGTCGTGGCTGTGGCGAGGGATCAAAGCAGTGTTTACCTGAAGCTCCTCATGCATGAGACGCAGCCTCCCTCTCACTTCTCCGTCAGCACCATCACCAGGTACGTGTGCCGTGTGTGGCCTGACGTCATGGGTGGGAGGGGGACTTTCCTGACACTTTGTGCTTTCTATAGAAGAAGCTTCAGGTGAGGGCGTTTGCATAGGTGCTCTCCTTGGTAGGGTGTCTGTCCTTTCTGGGATCTGCCGCCCATCTTCATTTAGGAAGCTCGGCCATAGTCACAGCGAGGACTTCATGAATCTTCTAATCCGTTTACTACCAGCCACGTACTCATAAGTGTGTTTTGTGTGTGATGCTTATGCTGTGTCTTATCTAAAACCTTGTCCGATAACGTTTTCACTCTATCACTCTGTCTGTGTGCTCTACCCCCAACTGTTAAGGGGGCTGGGCAGGGTTAGTTAGGGTTGTCACTGGTGCAATGCTTTGCACTTACTACTATTCACGTTGGTTGTGAGAAGCTTTTAAATGCTGTTGCCGTTGGCGGCACACAGCCTGCTCTTGTTGGGCCTCAGACGAGCACAGACTATGGAACTTGTTAGTGCAGAAACGCTTTAATGAACCAATCATTCCTTCGAATTTTAGTTTGCAAAGAAGGCTGCAGAGGTGATCATAAAAGACTATCTCATGCAGTTTAACTCTCTGTGTTTTAAATGTTATTTTAAAAATGAGTTTTATATGTAGCTCTCCTGTTTGTTAGTGGCAGTTTTTTTTAAAAGCTTAGCTGTCAAGGCTGAGATATTTGCTTGATGCTTTTGTTGTGAATTTGGAACTCAGCTTGTCAGATTTGGAAGTTATTTCTCAGTAGATAACATCTCACGTAAAGATTGCTTTAAAAAAACACATGGACATAGTTTTCTCAGAGAATTTCCTTTTTGTAAACCTAAGAAGTGGTCTTTTCTTCTCTCTGAGAAGATTCGGGGTAAATATTCCTTAAAGATAAGCAAAAGCAGTGTGAGAGGGTCTCATCAGGAGTTGAACAAGCTTAGGGTAAATTGCTGTTTCTGAGCATCAGTTCAGAAAATGCCAGCAGAGATGAGTATAATATCGCATTAAAATTGGTTTACTCACTACTACTTTGAAAGTCTTCCCCGTTTCAAACTCAGCCTGGCCTCTGGACATTGGCTGTGTTATTTGGTTCTTGCATGGCCAGCTCCGTGGCCAGCTGAGCTGCGCCGTTGGCACCTTATTAGCTGCCTGCTGTTTGAGAATTGATGTGGGAAGAAAAGAGAAGTCTTCTGAGTTTTGTTGGGTTCTGAGGACACTGGGCGATTCAGAACTGAATCCAGCACTAATCCTGCTTGGGCTCTGCTGACAGGGCCGGGGACTCAGGATCTGTAACCTCAGCAAGGGGTGGAAATCGGTGTGTGCCGTGAGTGTGGTCTCGGGAAGCACCGCGGCAGCCCCACGGTGGAACCAACACTTTCGTCTTTCCTGCAGTCGGGACTAGCTTCAAGGAGGATTTCTTTCAACTTAAAAGTTTGAAAGATGAGTGCTTTGGACAGATGGAGAGGGGACCGTGAGGCTGTGGCGGGGCAGCGCTGCCCGGGCGCCACGGCGTGGGTGCTTGGGGCGGACTGGGCTGGGTTCACTTCCGGTCTGTCTGTCACGTCAAAGTCAAGACTGCTAGAACTTCTCATAGGCCTTAATCTTAAACTTAGAAATGCCATTTGAATTTTGGAAGTGTCATAAGCTTTAGTAGTAGGTTTTAAGTCTCCGTGTTTTTCTCGTTAGAATATACAGAGGCTATAACTTACTGCCGAGCATGACGGACGTGACTGTGGAAAACAACCTCTCCAGAGTCATTGCGGCAGTTTCCCGCGAGCTGGTCATGTCCACCACACGTGCACTCACAGTAAGTCTCCTTGGTTGGCCTTGGCGAAATTGACTCTGGGTGGTTCCTGCAGTCGGTTCTTCATGGTGAGTTGCTGTGTGAGAGCTTGCATTCGTGGGGCTAAGAACTTGTGCTTCCCAGAACAGAATCTTGGTGTATTCTAAATGGAGATTACACAACTATTTTTTTTCCTGATTATTAAAATAATACATGCTCATTGTAAAAAAAAAACTCAGCCAATACAGGAAGACATAAAAATGAGAATAAAAACTGCCATGATCGAGTTGGTAACGTGTCGGAAGTTGAGAATGCCTCCAATATAACTGACTCCGTGATGTGTGATGGACGCTAAGGGGAAGACGTCAGAAATGCCAGCCAAGGTGTTTGTATAACGTACTTCACCTGTATTGTTTTCTGTGACGCTGGCATCGGAAAAGGACTGTGATGTCCAAGAATGCACGATGATTAAATTCTGATTCCAACGAAACTCACATTTATTATGCACCCATTGACATAGGCTTTGGGGACTGTCGAGTGCTACAGAGTGGCGGAGTGGGGGTGTGCTAGCGTGTAGTCCGATCTGTGAGGAAGTCCTATTCACACAAGTACCTTTCTCACGAACTCAGGAAAGTGACTGGCAGAAAATGGCCAAAATGAATTTTGGGGCTGTGAACTTTGTTTCCTTCTTCATATTTTTCAGATATTTACAAATTTTCTAAAATGAACAAGGGTAACTTTCATAATCAGAAATAGAGAATATTATACAAGGTAGTGTTAATTTGCTGATTGCCAGGTTATCCCTCATTGTTTATTTTATGTGACAGAAGAAATGCTTACCTATTGTAGAAAATGCCAACAATTAGGATTAGGCTGTCTTGATAAGAACATAAGTGCCTTTTAAACCTAAATATTGTTTGGCCTCTCTAGTTTGGTCTTCCCTTGATTTGTTTAAAATATCATAAACTTCACTTATTTGTATTTATTGTGGCTTCCATGTGTCAGGCACTGTTCTAGGCTTGGGATATAAACACAGAGAAGGGTCTGCGCGTTTGTTGTCCTTGCAGCCTGCTCAGGAGATGGACGTCAGTGAGCTCAGGGCAGGGGCGGGGAGGTGGGATCGTTGGGCATTCTGATCGGAAGCGCTGCTCCAGCTGCCGGCCTGTCTTCACGGCACACGATGAGCCCTTCTTAGAGCCTGTGTTTCCCATGCCTTGCTCTGTCTTTGAAGGATGAATGGGTGCCATGGTAGGACCAATATCGTTAGACACAGACCTCAATTATGTTTTCTTTTTTTTTTTTTAAAGATTTTATTTATTTGAGAGAGAGAATGAGAAAGAGAGAGCACGTGAGGGGGGGAGGGGCAGAGGGAGAAGCAGACTCCCTGCTGAGCAGGGAGCCCCATGTGCGGCTCGATCCCGGGACTCCAGGATCATGACCTGAGCCGAAGGCAGTCGCCCAACCAACTGAGCCACCCAGGCGCCCTCAATTATGTTTTCATCGTTCGTACTTTTTCTGAAGGTGAAAGGTTCAATTTAATAAATGCTTTTTGTGCGTGGCTGTGATTTTACTATATCCTCTTCTCCTTTAGTTTGGATGCTGCGAAGCTCTGTGTCTCCTTTCAACCACCTTTCCCGTCTGCATTTGGAGTTTAGGTTGGCATTGTGGGTATGTATTTTTCTCAGCATATGGTCATCTACATTCATGTGATACAGACATCGCTATTGGAATCCTGTGTTTTCTTTCTTAAATCTTTTCTCAGTGTGACCTTTTGGAAACATACCCAAAGGAATCCTTGCTTCTGCCCTGTTAGCTGTGTGGGAAATTACTGATAGAGCTCTCGGAAAATTTGGATTTGCTGTGATTCTCATGGTGTCAAATGCTCACTGTCAAGTGCTTTGGAGGATTTCAGGGTGTCATTTGTAGGTTCATTTTGGACAATTCACATATGTTGGCAAGACGTTTCTAATTGGCTTGATTCTCTCCAAATGTCTACACTGTGTACTAGAAATTTAGAAACATTTTTTGTTCGAAATCAGATGTGACCTGTCATATAAAATCATGATGAGCTAAAGGAACTGGCAAGCTTATATGAGCAGTTTCTATTTAAAAATGAGTTTCTTCCACTAGATGGCCTGAATAGCATCTGTGAAATAATTTCGAATCTCCTACAGCACTAAGGAGTAAGCTTTTATTATGTGTACCGATTACTGAGAAACATTTTGGTGACTCGCCATCCTATTTGGAAGCAAATCTGCAGATTTCTTGTGTGTCAGCATATGGCCAGCTAACATTTGCTTGGAGTGGATGGATTGCTGGTCTAGAGTGGTTGCTTCCTTTTGTCCACAGGTAGTTATCGAGCAACCTGTTTCTGGTCAGAGATCCAGCACCTGACCTGACTAAGCAACTGTGGCATTGGAGTAAAATATGCTAAGGCAAAATTCAGACAAAGCTAAAAAGTTATAAAAAAGAGTTTCAATCGTTTTTTTATTATTATTTTTTAAATATTTTATTTACTTATTTGTCAAAGAGAGAGAGCGCACAAGCAGGGGGAGCAGCAGAGGGAGAGGGAGAAGCAGGCTCCGCACTGAGCTGGGAGCCCGGCGTAGGGCTGGAACCCAGGACCTTGGGATCATGACCTGAGCTGAAGGCAGACGTTTAACCATCTGAGCCACCTCGGCATCCCCCAGTTTCAGTAGTTTTAATCAGATCTGCTACCTGGTTTCCTTTCTCAATGATATTTATGGAGCTGTGGCTTATTGGAAGGATGTCAGTTAACAATAGTAAAATCACTTTATGAGCTGGTATAAAACATAGTGACATGCCTTCTTCCTGGTTCATTAGAGAAGGCAGGACTGTCTGATTTAAAATTTTTGTCGTTTGACCTGGCACACGTCTGCTTCCAGGGTGCCCCCGCTGAGCACCTCTGATGAGTCGAGAAAGAGCTGTACTGTTGGCATGGCCACAATGGTCCTCACCTTGCTCTCGTCAGCCTGGTTCCCGCTGGATCTCTCAGCCCATCAGGATGCTTTGGTTTTAGCCGGAAACTTGCTTGCAGGTATTGGTACTGAGCTGAAACAGGGACTTCAGGTCTATAGCTTTCGTTTCCTTCTAGGGAGTGGGGTGGTGAGCACACGGAGGGAAATTACTCCAGTGATGGTTCGATCCTGTAGTCAGAGTGTCCCATGTAACCAGCATGGGTGTGTGCTGTGGGCAGCTGTTCTGAGCCGAGTAGTTTAAAGGAGCCCCTTCCCTGTGCAGTCTCTTAGTTAGCTACAGGTAAACGCATTTCTAATTTCGTTTTAGCAGGCACCACGGCTGTAAGAAAGCATGATATTTGGGCTCTGTTCTCAAGTCAGCCGTGGATTCAGTGAGTGACACACCATAGTACAATGGCAGTGCTGAGGGGCCGTGATCACTCTCTTGTGGGGGATCAGGACAGGAAACAGGTTTTATGGGCTGGCAGGAAAGGGTATACCAGACGGAGGGCGTAGCCTGTTTGAAGGCAGGGAGACATGAAGAATTGTGTGACATGTGAGGACTGTAAGTGGTTTGGGATGTCAGGTGAGCACGAGGATGGAGGGTGTGGCTGGTGAGGAAGGAGGCTGCTGAACTTGATGGGTGTGGGGTGCTGCCTTGTTAAGGAGGACTGTGGTATTTGCTGTGGGAGGTCACAGAAGAGCCTCATGGTGGGGCTAGCTGTGGGACGGAGTCCCTCCATGGGCTTGAGTGTGGCTTGGAGAACAAGGTAGGGAAACCCACTTGGGAGGTTCATGTCGCATCGAGGTGAGAGAGAGTCTCAACAAGATCCTGGCTGTGGGCCGTGGGAGAGGACTCTGACCGGAAGAGACTGCAGGGGCAGGAGCAGCAGGCCATGGCCACTAGTGGAACTTCGGTTGTAAAGATCCGGAGGGCCTGGGGTGATTGGCACGTCACCAGTGTATGGGTGGGTATATGTCCGGTGGTGACATTTGTGAAAGTCCGTTTCCTGTGGAGTTGGAGGGATCAGTTGACCACCAGGTGGAGATGGCCAGTGAACTCAAAGTAGGCGGGTCTAAATGACTTAGCTTCCCTAGTGATTTTCTCTTCCCCTCATCACAGCCAGTGCCCCCAAATCTCTGAGAAGTTCCTGGACCTCCGAAGAAGAGGCCAACCCAACAGCTGCCAAGCAGGAAGAGGTCTGGCCAGCTCTGGGTGACCGGACCCTGGTGCCCATGGTGGAACAGCTCTTCTCCCACCTGCTGAAGGTGATTAATATCTGTGCTCACGTCTTGGACGATGTGGCTCCGGGACCAGCAATGAAGGTAACTTCACGCTTGGGCAGCTCAGTGACCCCCGTGGCGCCGGACTTGCCTTCGCTCACTTGTCTGCCCCTTCCTTACTCTCTTTTGCTTTAAATGAACGGAATTGCTCATAGGGTGACACTAAGTTTAATACCAAAATGTGTCATCCAATTTGTAGCTCTTTTGGTACCGTTCTGTTACTGTCGCCTCTGAGAGGGAAAGAACTAGCTGGATTCTTAGGCTTTAAGCGTTAGCCGAGAAAGCTCAGAATTGAAGTTGCTGTCTCCTGGAACATTCGCAGGTTGTTCTGCTTCTCTATGAAGTACAGGTCCACGAATGAGCTTCGGGACAAATGGTAACCTGTTTGCACAGTGAATTTAAGATAGATGAGTTCATTTATAATTATATCCGATTATTTGCCCTCCCGTGTTTTCCATCTCAAGTTACTTCCATCATGAAAAAGCTCTTCTAACTTCACGTTCTCCCTTAGTGGCCATTTGGTCTCCCCATCACTACAAACTTTTCTGAAGAGTTGTGTCTCCCCCCTTCACACCCTAGTACCTCCCGCATGCTCTGGCACTGGCACTGGCACTGGCCTGGACGCTGTCCGCAGCTCCAGCCACCAATTCTTTTTCTTTTTCTTTTTCTTTTTTTGTTATGTTAATCACCATACATTACATCTTTAGTTTCTGATGTAGTGTTCCATGATTCATTGTTTGCATATAACACCCAGTGCTCCATGCAGAATGTGCCCTCTTTAATACCCATCACCAGGCTAACACATCCCCCCGCCCCCCTCCCCTCTAGAGCCCTCAGTTTGTTTCTCAGAGTCCATCGTCTCTCATGGTTCATCTCCCCCTCTGATTTCCCCCCCTTCATTCTTCCCCTCCTGCTATCTTCTTTTTTTTTTTTTTTAAACATATAATGTATTATTTGCCTCAGAGGTAC
>NW_027397066.1:2158556-2298543 GCF_003265705.2 Callorhinus ursinus
CCCTCCCCAGTGTTATCACCCAGCCACCCCATCCCTCCCACCCCCACACCACTTCAGCAACCCTCAGTGTGTTTCCTGAGATTAAGAATTCCTTATATCAGTGAGGTCATGTGATACATGTCTTTCTCTGATTGACTTATTTCACTCAGCATAACACCCTCCAGTTCCATCCACGTCGTTGGAAATGGCAAGCTCTCATTCCTTTTGATGGCTGCATAATATTCCATTGTATATATATACCACCTCTTCTTTATCCATTCATCTGTCGATGGACATCTTGGCTCTTTCCACAGTTTGTCTATTGTGGACATTGCTGCTATAAACATCGGGGTGCACGTACCCCTTCGGATCCCTACATCCGTACCTTTGGGGTAAATACCCAGTAGTGCAATTGCTGGATCGTGTGGTAGCTCTATTTTCAACTGTTTGAGGAACCTCCATACTGTTTTCCAGAGTGGCTGCACCAGCTTGCATTCCCACCAACAGTGTAGGAGGGTTCCCCTTTCTCCGCATCCCCGCCAACAGCTGTTGTTTCCTGACTTGTTAATTTTAGCCGTTCTGACTGGTGTGAGGTGATCCAGCCACCGATTCTTTAACCCCTGGCTGCTCAGCCTTCGGCCGCCACTGTCCAGAGCCACGCTTTCGCCAGGATTGGTCTTTGTGTCTTGTGGGGACCTCTTGGGTCCTGTCTCACTTCTCCTCCGCGCCCTCGGTGCCGCCACGCCAGTCCTAATGCGGGCGCTCCCACTGGCCTCTGGGTTGTCTCTTACTCTTCTCTCACCCCTCTGCTCCCAGGCACTTCCTGGTTTCTCCTCTCTGCCCAGCACAGAGGGCCTGCAGGCTTCAACCTAAGTTGGCCTCTCTCCTGATACTCCTGGGCCGGTGCCATCCCATACCACTCTGCAGCAATGGGAACATTCTGTGTCCATGCCAGCCGGGACAGTGGCCACTGACCACATGTGGCGAATGAGCACTTGAAACGTGGCCAGTGCAGTTGAGGTGCTGAGCTGCTAATTTTGTTTGTCATTACATTTAAATGGCCATGTGTGGACAGTGGCTCAGGTATGGGGCGGGGCCGGTCTGTGCTTGTCTTCAGCATTCACACATCAGAGACCCCAGCTCTGTCTTTGGTGCGTCAGTGCAGAGACATGTGATGCGCCTACTTGGATGGCTCGCAGATCTCAGACACAGCGTGAATCTGAGCTGCTCAGCCTCTCCCCTGCCTGTGCCTGCCATGTCCCCATCCCTTTGTACTTTGTCAACTAGGAGTGTGATGGTCTCACAGCTTCTCACCTTTACTTGTCAAGTCCTGTGTTTTCCCTACTAAATATCTTGCAAAACCCATATACACACATGCACACATGCATGTACGTGTATGCCCACACATGCATGTAAGTGAATACACACACACTTCTGTGCGTTTGCTGCCACTGTTCTGGTGCAAACTGGTGGCCTGATGGAGCCTTCCAGCTGCCTCTCTTCCCCTCCTCCTGCTTCAGACAGCGTTGTTCACATCCTCCAACTGTGGCATGGTTCCCGTGCCCTGCAGCTCACCTGTTTGGAGTGTAGGATTCCATGGGTTTTCATATGCTCACAGTCACGTGGCCATCACCACAATCCATTTAGAGCCTGGAAAGGAACACTGTGCCCTTTAGGTGTCACCCCCAAACCTCCCCTGCCCCCCAGCTCCAGGCGGCCACCCGCTCCTTGGTGTTTCTACAGACCTGCCCATCCCAGACGTTTCATGGGAAGGAACCGTGCGATCCCTTGTGTCTGGCTCTGCTCACTTGGCAGGAGCTCCGGATGCAGCAGCCCCTGTTCTGGCCTCTCTGTCCTTCCCTGCTGCCTTCAGTCCACTCTCCTGAGGCCGGCCCTTTGTCCCACCCCATCCGCTTCTCTGAGACTGGAGAGAGGAACAGAGCTGGGGCCCGCCGAGCACGTGCCCCCACGCTGGCCCCTCCCACAGCGGGTCCTCTGCCCTGTGTAGTGGGTCTGTGGACTCCTGGCTGTGTGGCTCATTAGCCTTGATGCTGAATAAGTTACTTCAGCTCTGAGCCCATTTCCTCATTTGCTTCATACCGTTTGTCCTCTCCTGGCTCCCACAGAGGGCCCTGGTTGCTTGCTGCGGGGGGCGATGGGCCCCGCCCGACTCCCTGAGCGTCCTTGCGTCCTTGGCCATTCACAGCACCCCCGTCAGGAAGTTCTAGGTCAATACCTGCCAGTGTGATGGCCGTGTGGTTACGCTAGATACACGGACCGTGTCTGAGTTCTGTAAACGAGGACTCAAAGAAACCATGATCGCGCATGTTGTGCTCAAGAGATGGGAAGGCACGTATGTGATTTTCAGTTTCCGCGTCAGACTCTTCGTTTCGTTGTAGGCAGCCTTGCCGTCTCTGACAAACCCTCCTTCTCTGAGTCCCATCCGACGAAAGGGAAAGGAGAAAGAACCCGGAGAACCGGCCTCTGTGCCCTTGAGCCCCAAGAAGGGCAGCGAAGCCAGTCCAGGTATGAAGCGACGGCAGGGAAGGGCGGGGCTGGGGTGCCCTCCGGGTCACAGATCCCATTCACGCCCAGGTTAATATAATAGCTTCGTAGTTTTTGGAAATAAAGTACACAGCAGTGAAGCCAGAGAAAGAGTTTCCCTGGTGTGGTTTCAGGTACTAAATATTAATTCCTAAATGTGTGCAGAGCTTGTTCCGGTCTTGAGCGTCACTCCATGTCCCTGGCTAGTACGTGGCTATGGCAGTCCGTGGGCCTCCCCACCCTGCTTCTCCCTGCAGAGGAGAGGTGGAAAGGACCCTGATTTCAGTCAGGGAGGCCATGTAGATGGCTGGGAACAGCTAGCAGCTGAAGGAGTTGGTTCTGACACATGAAGACAGAAGACGGAAGTGCTAATGTGAGGAACAGTCTTCTGAGAGAGAGGAACCTGACAAACTCAGATGCGTGGAGGGGCTTCCACACCTGGGAGGGGCCAGGGTTTGCGTGGGAGCCTGTGGCTTCTGCTGACCCGGCTGCCACGGGTGGGCACGGGAGGGTCTAGGCAGGGTGGGAGGCGACCCGTGCTGTCGTGCCCCACCAGACCCTTTGGCACATCTCACGGCACCTCGGGCGGTCGCGACTCTCCCACGAGACTCGATGTTAGGGCTTTGCAAATTGCTAGTTTCTGAGGACTGACTGGAGCATTGCAGGAGGCTTTACCGGCTTTGAAATCTTCTGAACTTCACAGACGTAACTTAGCAGTATGTTCCTGATCGTCTTCCTGGTGGCTTAAAGAAACTAAAAAGCCTCCAAGTCAAAAGTCTTTAAAATTTGAGGAGAATGGTTTTATTTCGTGCTTGGCCCTTTCCATTCTCTCAGCGTGTTGCTGGCGTACAGGGCCCCTGGGCCACACTGGCCAGGCTCAGCCCACTGTGCCGCTGGGAGCCTCGGGCTCCTGGACTCTGTGTGGGGGCTGGAGGCCACCCCCGCCCTGCTCTGATGCACAGATGGGCAACCAGACCATGGCAGACAATAGCAGTACACTGTTCTTCTTTCTCACCTATTTTATGGTTTTGGGGGAGATACTCAGGTTCTGTTTATGTTTATTAGTCAACTTCTTGTTACTTCTAACTAAAAAGTCAGAGGGAGAATTTCAATTTTATTCTTTTAGAATACCTTTAAAAACCGTTACTGCCAGTGATCTCTTAAACTTGGCAAGTGTGTACTTTTGAGCTCAAAGTGTATTTTGTGTGTTTTAAAGCCTCTCGACAATCTGATGCCCCAGGGCCTGTTACAGCAAATAAGTCTTCTTCGCTGGGGAGTTTCTGTCACCTGCCTTCGTACCTCAAATTGCATGACGTCCTGAAAGCTACTCACGCCAACTACAAGGTACGGCTCCTTTTGTGAAAATATGCACACAGATTTCTAATAGATTGTGGGTGTCTTTCTTAAGATTTATAGCTTGTGTACATACATAGATGGGCGTACAGATAAGTACATGCAAATCAATAGTTTCTTCAAGGTTGTCTTTCAGCTTTGTTTATGGTAGTTCTCATCATACAAAACCCAGAGCAGCGATCTCTCTGTGGTTTATTGGTGCTGTGTCTGGGCTTCCTGGGTCGCCCCCACAGTCAGAGATGTGCTGGCCGGACTCGTGGGCCTCGGTGCGTGCGCAGTCTCAGAGCTGGGACCCTTACCGCCATGTGGTAAGGACACACAGGCACGGTCTGCAGGGGCCCAGGTGCAGGCCTGCTGCGGTCTCTCCCCCACACTTGTCCTCCGGCCACGGAGGCTTCCTCTGCCTGACACGAAGCAAAACCCGGGGCTCACAGAGGAATGCAGGTGTGCAGCCTAAAACGTGGGGTTCGTTCACATAGTCCAGGCACGGGGAGCACTGCTGGTGGGGTAGGGAACTGTCGACTGGCCAAGTGTGCAGACACCCCCGAGGGCGGACCTTACAAACAGGTTTCCGGAGGGAGAGCAGTCTGTTCTGTCGACTCTTCTGCACTGGGCTTTCTCACGCTGAGACGATTAAGGAAAAAAGTCCCATGGTTTCTCTTTGGGCTTTTCATTGGTTAGCTACCTGCCCAATTGCCCCTAGCACTGTTTCCCAAGTAAGCCATTTTTCTTGCGCTAATTGATCTGAAATACAACCTCTACCAGATGCTAAATTCTCATGGGTCTGTATTTCATTTACTGTTTGGTGACGTTAGTCTGTCCATCTGTTCATCTGTTAGAAGCACACATGCCCATTCTGTGGCTCCATGGTACATTTTTTTTTTTTTTGAAGATTTTATTTATTTATTTGACAGACACAGTGAGAGAGGGAACACAAGCAGGGGGAGTGAGAGAGGGAGAAGCAGGCTTCCCGCTGAGCAGGGAGCCCGATGCGGGGCTTGATCCCAGGACCCTGGGACCGTGACCTGAGCTGAAGGCAGATGCTTAACGACTGAGCCACCCAGGTGCCCCTCCATGGTACATTTTTGAGGTGGTCGGTTCCCCCTTTCTGCTTTAGAATTTTTTCCTGATATTCGTTTATTTTTGCATGTGGACATGAGAATAAGCTAATCTAAAGGATCCTGAGAATATTTCCACTGGGATCATGTTAAATTTGTAGATGAATTCCTAGAGAACTGATTTCTTGGATGTTAAATACACCTCTCCAGAGTGTGGGATGCGTTTTTGTGTGTTGAAATCTTTTTTTTATTATTATTATTTTTTTTAAAGATTCTTTTATTTATTTGACAGAGAGTTAACAAGAGCAGGAACACAAGCAGGGGGAGTGGGAGAGGGAGAAGCAGGCTTCCCGCGGAGCAGGGAGCCCGATGTGGGGCTCGATCCCAGGACCCTGGGGTCATGACCAGAACCGAAGGCAGACGCTTAACGGCTGAGCCACCCAGGTGCCCCTCTTGAAATCTTCTTGTATGTGTCTCAGATGTACATAAAATTTAAAGAATTTTAAGAATTTTTAAAGATCTTTTCACATAGATCTTGTTTATTTCTTGATAAACATGTCCCCAGATGGTCATTTTTTGTTACTGATAGATATTTCTCAGTTTTTTGGAAAACCATTTATAAACCTTATCTGGCCTCTTTTCTGAAGGATATTGATAATTTTGAAACATAAGAATCTTAACCATGTTTTACGGCAGATTCAGAGGCTCTTTTTAGCCTATGTTTCTCATGTCACCCACCCAAATAGCAGGGGGCACGTTGGAAACCCTGCACAGAGAAGACACTTTTTTCTGCCTATTCCCAACTCCTGTCTCGGGTCCTGGGGCCCTGTTGATGCTCCTAGCATCTGCTCTGTTCTTACCATTTCCCCTCTGGGACATCCTGGGCTTCACGCTGTACCCCGTGCGCCGTGGACCCCAGTACTTCAGATGCCCGCCCGGCTGGCGTGTTTGGGGTGCCTGGCACATGTGAGATCTGTCACACCGTCTCTCCATCTCCTTCATTTCTCCTCCTGAGTGGCCGTGTGCACGGCCCTCCACTCTAGCTCTGGGGTTAGCTCCCTCCGCGCCCTGTGGCCCTGGTTCTCACCTGTGACCTCTGTTCCTCTTCAAGATAGGCCTTCCTGTGCTCATGCCCCTTGTCCCTTGTCCTGCCCTGCCTGCTGGAGGTGAGCCCCTTCCCTCCCGTCCCTGTGGGACGTGGCCCCACCCGTCCTTCCTCAGCCTGTTGGAAAGCCCGCCCCCCGGCCCCTGGTGGTAACACAGAGTAGCCGCGGCACTCGGGCCTGCCTGGTGGTCATCTTCCGTGTGTGTCTCGCCTGCCGTCCTCTCCCTTGGCCCAGGAAGCACTTTCTCTTTCGTCACAGGTGGCCACGTTTGATTTCACGGAGCAGATTCCTTTCTCTGTTGCAGCATTTTGCAGGGTTTTTGCCAGTTTTTATTTTCATAGTTGATCTCTCCCCCTCTCCCTTGTTCTTTCATGTTATGTCTTTGGACCTAACCCCTTCTCTCAGTCGGTTAAATGGGGGAGTTGCATAATTTAAATCAGCTGGGCCCATTAAAATCCTGATTTAATCCTTCTTAACATGAATTTAATGTTTTGCTGTAGCCAGACTGAAAGGCGGTTTCTGGATTTGATGATGATTCTTTGGGGATAACTAATGTATGTAGAACAGGTTGTGTGTTTTACATTTTTTGATTTGGTGCTTATCAGATGTTGGTTGTAATGGAAATTTACATTTTTTTCCCTCATGATAGAAGCTCGGAAATTATTTCTTTCAGTTGTATCAATGTAAGTTAGAAGATGCTTCTGAAAGATGGCAGTTTTATAAAGCTGTCTGGAAGAGTAGTTTCCTTTCCAAAGCATTTTCCCAGTGCTCACAGGAAACAAACAGCCCACATGGTGCGTGTGTAGGGTTGCATAGTGGGACACCTCTCATCACACAGACAGTGCATGTCTTTGTTGCAGATGACGGATGGGACAGTGCAAGTAATCCTGTGTTCTTTTCCTTTCCAAGGTAACCTTGGATCTTCAGAACAGCACTGAAAAGTTTGGGGGCTTTCTGCGCTCTGCCTTGGATGTTCTCTCTCAGATCCTAGAGCTGGCGACGCTGCAGGACATCGGGAAGGTATGTGTTTCATTTCTTGTCATTGAGCTATAGCCGGCACCAGCGCCTGTAGGGCTGCAACCCCATCATCCGGGCACGTTCAGAAGGTGGTAGCAGCTTGAGAAACTTCTGCATGTCCCCCCGACCCCTGCTGCCACATCACAGCACCTGACTCTCATGCTTGTCTTAGCCTCAGATTGGGGGTGTTCTGCCTCTCTCCTCTTTTCAGTTTTTTTTTCTGTATATTAGCTTAGATCCAGTTTATTCTACAATATGAGTGGGTGGGTTTAAATTGTGGTGACAGTCCCTTTGTTTTCTTTTTTCTTTTTTTAATTTAATTTTATTATGTTATGTTAATCACCATACAGTACGTTATTAGTTTTTTGATGTAGTGTTCCATGATTCATTGTTTGTGTATAACACCCAGTGCTCCATGCAGTACGTGCCCTCCTTAATACCCATCTCTGGGCTCTCCCATCCCCCCACCCCCCTCCCCTCTAGAACCCTGTTTGTTTCTCAGAGTCCATCGTCTCTCATGGTCCATCTCTCCCTCCGATTCCCCCCCTTCATTTTTCCCTTCCATCTAATGTCCTCCCTGCTATTCCTTATGTTCCACAAATAAGTGAAACCATATGATAACTGACTTTCTCTGCTTGACTTATTTCACTTAGCATAATCCCCTCCAGTCCCATCCAAGTTGATGTAAGAGTTGGGTATTCATCCTTTCTGATGGCTGAGTAATATTCCATTGTGTATATGGACCACATCTTCTTTATCCATTCGCCTGTTGAAGGGCATCTCAGCTCTTTCCACAGTTTGGCTGTTGCGGACATTGCTGCTATGAACATTGGGGTGCATGTGGCCCTTCTTTTCACTACATCTGTGTCTTTGGGGTAAATACCGAGGAGTGCAATTGCTGGGTCATAGCATAGCTCTATTTTTGTTTTCTTATTTGACCTTCGTGAGCAGAAAGGGTGACAACAGACGTGGTGAGGGTGCATGGCCGGCTCCTTTGGTGCCACGGGAAGCAGCAGAGCTGGGGTAGAAGCCCCGTTGCCCTCCCCATCATCGTACAAGGAGGAGCTCAGACACACGAGAGTTCAAGGAATTGTGTGGTGAGCACCGTCTCATGTGTCCACACCCCAAGGCCTTGGCCACGTGTGTCCACCTGCTGGCTCCTGGGCGTCGTACTTTCTGATGGGCCGCAGAGGAGCTGCAGGTGGCTCCCCCTTTAAACAAGTATCTCTGTCGAGGGAAGTACAGTGGTTTGTGAAGTTCGTTTGTTTTTATTTTTCTAAATCTTTCTCTTGGTACATGAAAGCGCGCCTAGTTTTCATGATTACTTGCGGTATTCTGCTTCTTTTCAGGTCTGTTTAGTGCGTGCACTTGTTTTTTACTGGCTACATAGTGTCCTGTTCTAACTGACGCTCAGTTGTCCCTCAGAGTGAAACTGGTCAGAGCTCTTCCTAGTACGGCCTTGCTGGTGAGACCGGCCGGCCCCCCGCCCAGGCTGTGCCTCTGCGCGCAGTGGCGCTCTCCCGTAGGGCCATCAGTCCTGGCAACCCATCGCTTTTCCCCGCTTTTACCAGCAGGTCTTGTGGCCTGCGGTCTGTGTGCATGTAACACGTTGTAGCAACATGGGAAATATAACCCATTTTAACTTTGAATGTTAGATACTCTGAAATAAAAACCATCTACATGGAATTTTTAAAATAATAAAATTTTCCTTTTTCTTGGAATCCAGATGACTTTGTAGTTTGTTGTTCTTGTATTTTTTTCATTTACCAGGAGCATGGTTCCTTTTTTCTTTTTGACTGCCACATACACAGAAATAGTTGTTCTCCAGTGGCAGCCAGTGAATTTATCCACTGGTGCATTTATCCCAATATATGAAAGTAAATAATGAAGTCACAGTCTGATAAAGCTTGGTATTAGGGGTCTTGATATTCCTGAAAACAGGGATATGCTTACATTTCTTCCTTTTTTAAAGGTGTGTGTTCAGTAACTTCATCTCTGAAGATCCTTTATCCGGGGCAGGATTGACTGGATGTTACAGCCTCTTGCCTTTGTCTTTACGGTTCTGAGTTGATCTGTTTTGCTGTTTGATGACAAAGGCCTGTTTCAGCTGCAGTTTGGGCTTTCCCTTATCGGTGCTCTGGGAGCCTCTTCTGCTTAACTGCTGAATCTTCGCTCCTGGTCTTTCCGATGAGAGTGCAGGGTAGAAGCCCCCCAGGATTTTCTTTGCGCTTGGACACTTGCTGTGTGTGCGGGGTCTCCTCGGCTGATCACTGCGTGGGCAGGCCTGGGACCCCCCCTGGCGGACACACTGCCCAGCTGGGTGGAAGCGTGTCCAGGAACCCAGGTGGCAAGATCAGGGTGGAGACAGCTCCTCCTGACTTGGGGTCTCTAGGCTGCGCTGTGCCTCTCTTCCTTGTGCCTTGACCTGGAAAGTCTCCGAGGGCAGTGGACCCCAGTGCAGTGTGGGGCTTGCTGCGTTTGTCCCTGCCCCTCAGGGGTTACTGTCCTTCAGTCCCTGCCATTTGGCGTCTTGTCACTGCGACTGCACACAGTGCCTGTGCTCCTTTTGGTGGTTTGGGTGGAAGGTATAAATGGGCCCCATGCCCTGTTTTGCCAGAAGTGGGAGTCTGTATTCCACCGCATGTTGGTGCCTGTGTTGGGACGCACTCCTGGTGCTCCTCGTGCTCTTTGAGGCCGCCACGGCCTCCTTCCTTGTCAGTTTTCAGTGCCTCTTGCTGTGTTTGGTGCCACCAAGTCCTCCATGCATGTTTGTTAGGAGATCTCGTCCTTTGCTAGACAGATCGTGCCCTGGAAGCTCTAGTTGTAATTCCTCCAGTTAACATTTATTAGATACCAGCTGTGGGCTGTACAACCCAAAAGCAACGTGTAACAAATTCAGCCCTGTAGAATACAACCTTGAATGCTCAGAGTCTAATTTGAGTAAATCAGAATATTAAAAATACATGGTCCTTGTATTTGAAACCAACAAAAGTCTGTTGTTTTTTAGTGCAGGAAGCTGTCCCACACAAGGAAATTGAGAGGCAGTCTGGTTGGTGTGAATTCCAGCTCCGCTGCTGGAAGCAGCGGCTGGTGACCGTGTAGGCACTGAGGCGGGCCGTTGGTGCTGAGTGCCTGGCCTGGCAGCATCCTGAGAGTTCATGTCTTCGTCCTTCTCAATGCCCCAAGAAGACATCGCGTGCCCTTATCTCATTTTTTAGGATGGTAAAAGTAGTTTGTGAGAGCGGTCACGTGAAGGCCGTCATTTTGGGCATTTTTGCAGATTGCTGTAAGACACCTGTGGGGCATTTTGTAGTAAATCACACAATGCATGGGCCTTATGTTCAGCTGGACGTCTGCCGGGCTTCTGGCTCTTCTGTACTCTCTGAATTCCTGCCTGGAGCACAGGGAGAGTAGGTACTTGGTGAACAGTTTTTTCCTGAGCAGGCGAGCGAGCCAGCGAGTGATGGCAACACATGATAGGGAGGCTGCAGGGAGCTACTTGACCATCTGTGGTTTCTGCTGACTTTGTTCACAGCGATAGACCGCAAGCTTCCTCCAGATTTGACTGACACTCAGGAGTTACGCAGAAGCTACCTCAGGTCTTCAATGTCTGTGCAGGGCTCACAGCCGTAGGAAGCCACCTGTCAGTCACTTACTTCAATGTCTTACTGCTTATTCTTCTGCAGTGTGTCGAGGAGATCCTAGGGTATCTGAAATCCTGTTTCAGCCGAGAACCGGTGATGGCAACCGTTTGCGTTCAGCAGGTAAGAGAGTCGTTTCCTGTCTTGTCCTTTCAAGCCCCAGCTC
This sequence comes from Callorhinus ursinus, assembly GCF_003265705.2. Taxonomy (NCBI): domain Eukaryota; kingdom Metazoa; phylum Chordata; class Mammalia; order Carnivora; family Otariidae; genus Callorhinus; species Callorhinus ursinus. Next base: position 2,169,421 of record NW_027397066.1, read on the forward strand.
GGGGCAGGAGGGCGTGATGCGACCGCTCACGGAGGAGGCGGTGCTGGTGGCGTGTCGGGCAGCCCCTGCATCACGCGTTGGCTCACTCCGTTCTTAGGCAGAGGGGTCCCTCTTCCACTCCCCTGCAAGAGGAGGGGGCCCATCACTGGAGAGGGCAGCTGGGCTCTGGCCAAGACCCGCCGTCTTAGTGTCCCTCCAGGGTTCTGTTGGGAACACTCAGTCTCGTGGAGAATCACGGCAGAGGCGAGGCTCGGGGGTCTTCTTTAAAACTTACTTTGCCCTTCACTGCAGCTGTCTCGCACGGTGTTGATGGCGATCCCCAGCAAGGGTCTCAGTCTGAATCTTTGCTAGCGTGACTCTGCCTGGGAGTTGCTCTGTGTGCTCACGCTGTGTCACGTCAGATGCTGACGGCTTCAGTTCTCTCACTCTAGCTGTTGAAGACGCTCTTTGGGACAAACTTGGCCTCCCAGTTCGATGGCTTATCCTCCAACCCCAGCAAGTCTCAAGGCCGAGCACAGCGTCTGGGCTCCTCCAGTGTGAGGCCGGGCTTGTACCACTACTGCTTCATGGCTCCGTACACCCACTTCACCCAGGCCTTAGCCGACGCCAGCCTGAGGAACATGGTGCAGGCGGAGCAGGACCACGACACTTCAGGGTAACCTTCCAGCTGTCCTGCCCGGGTGGTCGTGTCAGGGGCGCATCTTCGGTAGACCCATGACAGAGAGAGCGGTGAAGTTTGTAAAAAGTAAAAAAAAAAAAAAAATGAGCCACAGTCTTCTCATACTCTACTGTATCCAAAGAACTTTGGAAAGTATGTTACCAACATGCTGGAGGCATGGCCCTGCCTTCAAAGTGTGTGATCCAGTGAGTAAGGTGGCGTGTGGGGGATCGTGCAGGCTCGGGGGCTGGGCAGGCGTGGGGAGGCAGCCGGGCTGTGGGGGCCGCCGGGGCTGCGGTGCGGAACGTGCTGGGGCCTGCTGACCACAGGCGCCGGGTGGGGGTGGGCACCTCTCAGGTCTGCACTCGGGTGAAAGCGCAGCTTCTACGTGGTACAGTGGTGAGGGCACCCGAAGGTGTGTGCAAGGCATGGAAGAGTCTCCTATAACAGCACTTCGCCTTTCATCACCTTGTGGCTCTAAGTCCTCATTTACATTTATGATTGTGTTTTTGATGCCTGGAATATAGTAGTTTTTGCTTAAATGCCCATAGTTATTAGATATTTGAGCTGCTACTCGGTGTAGTAACAAGAGAATTCCTTGTTTTCCTTTTATGTAGGTAGTGATAAAAGAGCTGCAGTTAACATACTAGAGTCAGAAGCTAAGGAAAATGCCCGTGTTGCAGGCTTTATGTGGGTGGCATACTCACTGTGTATCCGGTTCTCAGGAATAAATGTCTTCAAATACTTCATTTAATAATATGGGGTATAAATAAAAAACTAAGGGAGCATGTGTGCGTGTGTGTGTGTCAACTGTCATCTAACTTCGTTTACCTTATAATTGGTGTGAATCTTTGAAGAATTTTTTCCTAAGAAAACCAAGTGAGATCTTCATGGGCATCCCCTTTCTGGCCTCAGCGTGGCCTTGGCTGGGTGGTGGTGGGTTTCCCGTGCCAGGCGCACTCTCTCTGAGCGCCTGCCACCCAGACGAGGCCCGGGGCGGTTGCCGCTGCGGGCTCGACGCAGCCCGGCCGTCTGTGGTGGAGAGGAGCAGGTGCCGCTGCGTGCGTAGCCCCCCAGGCCCCCTGACTCCGAGTGCGACTGGGGACGCAGGAGAGGATTTAAGGCCACTCTTGGCTCCCTTTTCTCCATCCGGCAGGTGGTTTGACGTGCTTCAGAAGGTGTCTACCCAGCTGAAGACCAACCTCACGAGCGCCACAAAGAACCGCGCAGATAAGGTGAGCGAGAGACGGCAGGTGTCGTGCTAGAAGGGAGGACGGAGCTCGGCACCTCCCAGGTCGGCGGCCTGAGGTGTTCAGTTGAAGACTAACTCACGGATTTGTTCTTTTCCTTTTCTCTGTAGAATGCTATTCATAATCACATCCGCTTGTTCGAGCCTCTGGTTATTAAAGCTTTGAAGCAGTACACCACCACCACGTCCGTGCGGCTGCAGAGGCAGGTTCTGGACTTGCTGGCGCAGCTGGTGCAGTTACGGGTCAACTACTGTCTTCTGGACTCGGACCAGGTTTGTCGTTTTCGGCCCCCGTCTACCCTAGCTGTGGGTAAGTCGGTACTGGTTGCCTGTGAGACCCCACAGTCTGCCTTCAGGAGACGTGCCGCCCACTGCGTCCTCCCCAGCTCGGGGCTCTCTGCCTGGGGTGGCCTTTACTCGAGGGTCAGGGCTTTCTGTCCACTCACCCTCCCCACCCCAAGATAAGTGCATTTAAATTTTAGATACAACTAAGCCTTACTGTTCGGGGGGACATTTTTGCAAAATGCAGAGACTTCTTTTGAACACATTATCAGTTATGACATCTGGTTTCAAACAAGCTGACGTCCGGGCATGTCTGTAAAGAAGAACATGGTCTAAGGGAGCAGTAGCTGGTGCTGTGCCCCGAGAGGCCCTCCCGGTGCCCGTCTGACCAGCTCGGTGTTGACACGCCCTGGCCAGGCGGGACTCAGCTGCGGGGAAGCACTTCTGGAATCCTAGCCCCTCGGGACGCCGGCTGCATTCACCACACATAAAGTCGCCTGTAGGTCATGAAAGTGTGACTGTCATTGCTGGGCCGTGACCTTGGGCTTCTTTCCCAAGTGAGGTGGGAAGTGTTTCATAGACATCGGTGTGTCGGTAGATCCTGTCAGCACCAACACTCACCTGGAAAGGTCTGTTGCTCAGAGAAATGAGGAAACACCTTCAGGAGGCTTATCTCCCCACAGGTGGTATTGGGGGGCCGTCTTCTGATGAAGGGGGGCGTGAAGGACTGGGCTTCACGGTGGCTGACATTTGCACTCCTCCTCCTTTTGCCAAACTATCAGAAGAACATCATCCAAGAGGGCCGCTCCCTTCCTTGGGGCAGATGCCCGCTGAGGGACGGTTAGGGACAGCATGGCCTTTCCTGACACAGGGGTCTTGGGCAGGAGAGGTCTCGTCTGAAGCCTCGGGCGGTGGTGGCCCAGAGGGAGACAGGTGCATGCTGACTGGGAGGTTAGGAATAAGGGCGCCCTGGGGGCTTTTTAGGCGGAAGTCAGGGCCCACCTCGAGGGCCGCTCTGGGGGCACAGAGCCACCGGCCCACTGTCTCCTCAGCGTCCAGTCGTGACTCCTCCCAGGCAGAGCTCGATGTTCTCCTGCGGAAGGGAGAGGCTGCTCTCTTTCTGGGCTGCCTTCAGTGTGATCGCCATTCTCTCTTCAGTCTTTCTACATAGACTCTCTTCTCAGAGATGGTGTAATTTTTGTTGCTTCCTTCTGTCTTACTAAAAATCACCTGACACATGCACGTGGAGAGGGGCCTGCCTCAGAGCTCCAGCAAAGCTGCCTCCCAGCCACCTCTTCTGTGGTGCTGCTGGCCTTTTCTTGCCGTGAGTGCTCTAGCCTCACATTTGTTCAGATTTGCTCGTATAGCTCAGGGCCCTTTCTCCCCAGTCCTGAGGGTTTCAGTACGATGACTGTAGGAAATGAGAACAGGCGGACCATTTAATTCAGTTCCCATCATGATCTGTGGAGCACCTGCTCTGTGTCTGTGTCATGCCTGCAGGCTGGGAGCAAACAGCGGTATGTAAGTTCCAGGCTCGAGGTTGGGAGAGTGCAGGTGCTTGGAACAGAGCTGGACGCAAACTGGCTCAAAGCCAGTCCTGCAGTGCTGCCTGTGCCCTCAGGGTTGCCTTCCTTGTCAGACAGCAGCCCCCTGCATCAGCCCCTTTGAACGCTGGGTTGTGGGAGGAGAGGGTGGGCCGATGTGGGCATCTTCTTACAAGCCAGTGTCGGGGCATCCGTGCCGCTCGGGGTGTGAGCCGGGGCGAGCTGGCCCCCAGGCGTGTCTTTGCGGGACTGCTCGGGTGTCTCCTGGAGTGCGCAATCTCTTCTTCCGGACCTCCCACCGACTGTTCCGTAAAGCGTCCTGGATTATCTAGTCTGACAGAATACGTCTGAGTTCTTGTATACACACAAGTTTACTGCCAGGAACTTGTTAAAATTGACACAAATAAGTAGGGAGAAAAGTCACCTAGTTTGCATGTTTTAATTACTGATGTGAAAATTTTATTTTCCTGCTTGTAGGTGTTTATTGGATTTGTGCTGAAGCAGTTTGAATACATTGAAGTAGGCCAGTTCAGGTAATGGCATTTTGTTCTTTTAGATTTTTTGTCCTTATTATGGACTGACATGGGATTTTAGATTATTAAGATGAACATTTACTTTAAAGGATTGTTAACGTATTTTTGCTAGATATTTTTTTAAGTGGAACTCTGATTAACACGCTGTGTGTTTTTATTTCTCTTAAAAATTGATGTGTCTCGACTCATTTAGAAATAGTTCTGCATCTGGAATTAGATGTGTCAGTTTTCACATTTCAGAGCATTTAATTATGATAACAGACTGCTAAATGCAGTCTCTTCTGCTGGAATGCTGATTGTTTTTTGAGCTTTTTAGAGAAAACATGTTTTAGGTGTGGCTGTCTGCAGTAAAGGTGGTTACTGTGTGCTTTCCTGAGAGGGACTGCAGCTCCCTGCTGGACACTAAGGCCTGAATACTCTCTCCTGTGCCAGAGACAGGTGTTTAAGTGTGGTTACTGAAAATGAGATCTCTTCAGTGTCTGAGCTGCAGTGGGCCCTTGAACAACACGGGTCAGGGGTGCTGACCCCCGCATACTCAGAAATCTGCATTTAACTTGTGCCTCCCCAAAAAGCTAACCGCCAAGAGTCTGCTGTTGACCAAAAGCCTTACGGATAACGTCAACACTCGATTAACTCATATTCTATATGTTATACGTATTGTGTGTATTCTCAAAATATGTGAGCCAGAAAAAAAGAAAATGTTAAGAAAACTATGAGGAAGATAGTATATGTGTATAGTATAGAATTGTATTTATTAAAAAAAAAATCCTGTGTATAAGTGGACCCGCGCAGCTCAAGCCCATGTTGTTGGGGGTCAGCTGTCCTTAGTAAGTAGGGAAACACGGTGAAGAAGGATGTGTTCTCAGTGTCTCTTGGGTCTAGAGACCCTGGACTTCTTGCTCTAATTGGGTGATATTTCCTGTGTGATCTGAGACAAGTTACTTTTTCATCCTCTGAGTCTCAGTTCCTTCAACTGAAGAGAGAAGGGGCAGGAGGAGAACTAAGAAGACTGTGCCTTGGGGCGTCCAGTGCCATTGGGTGCTTTCCGGGGGCTCTCCCTCAGCCCTCCCCCTGCACCCCTTTCTCCCCTCATTCCCTCCCCTCACTCTCCCCACTTGCCCCCCGCCCCCTTGCTCTGTCCCTCTCTCTTTTGCTCTCCGTTCGGAATCATTAGTAATTTCATGTTGTTTATATTGATGATGTATCTTAATTTTAAAAGGAAGTATCTAAATGGATGTTTTTGTTTCTAGGGAATCAGAGGCAATTATTCCAAACATCTTTTTCTTCCTGGTATTGCTATCTTACGAACGCTATCATTCAAAACAGATCATTGGAATTCCTAAAATCATTCAGCTCTGTGATGGCATCATGGCCAGTGGGAGGAAGGCTGTGACACATGGTAACAGGACAAACCTTTCCCTGTGGTCGTCAGTAATGATGTGCTGGACAGTGTTGGTCTTCACTACACCAACTTCCACCTGTGCCCTCGGCTGCTCTGTGCTTTGTGGCTCTGTGTGTGTACGTGCGTGTGCGAGCATGCATGTGTGCGAGTGTGCGTGCGTGCGCGCATGTGCGCATGGCTTAGAGAGGTCACAAAAGGAAGAGAGCCCCCCCCCTTTACTCTCAGGAGCTTACAGTCTCCTAAGGTACAAGGGGTAAGGTGATCTGAGGTACAGAGAGAGTCTGACATAAACACTCTAGTCTAATTACGTGAAACACAAGAAACTGAAAACTCCACCTTCTGTAAGGACACTTGGTGTATTGTGCACTGCCCCGGGAAGGAGTGGCCTGGCCTCGGTTCAGGACCTTCTGTGCTGCCTGGTTCTTTGTAGAGACTTAACTGAGGAGCACAGACAGTGGTCTGCCCTCAAGCAGCCTCCTCTCACCTGCACAAGGAGGTTGTGGTTTGCAGAATAAACTGTAAATCTTCAGCATTTTCCCTTGACTCCTTTCTGGCTCTGTTGTCAGGAATCAGTAGCCTTTTTGAACCTTGGTGAGGGTACATCCCAAGACCTTTGCAGACCCCAGAGGAGGGCGCTATGGTGTGCAATGTTCTCTCTCCCATGTGGTTGTGGTAAAGCAGGTAACGTGTTGAGGGGTAGACGCTCAGCGCCATCTGATTCTCATGGTCTCTGGAGTCACCTTTGCCATGGCCTCACAGGGGCTAAGATTCACACCATAGCAAAAGTTCACACTTGTACACGCATATGGAATTTGGGGTCCCTGGTGCAAATGTCAGATAAAGGGATGACGAAAACCCCCTAGATTAGAGGGTCTTTGGGTAGAAAATCAATGGGCAGCCAAACCCTCGTACTTTCTGTGGAAAACTTGGTCACCTGTAGAACATTCAGCAAGTATGCTGTGTGTGTGTGGCACTAAGCAGACAGTGCCTTGCGGTGACATCAGGGACATGATTGGGCCACACCCTTCCCAGTGAGAGAAGTTTCTTAGACAGTTTGTCCCAGCGGTGGCGGTAGACTGAGGAACCTCGTTTGACTGCTGTTTTGGATAAAGACAAGACTTGGGGGAACGGCTTTATCTAACGAGAGTGAGTTACTACTTAAAATGGCATAGAAATCTAATACTTTACATGTTTTCTGTTGAAGAACACTGTCATCTTTTCAGGTAAATCTTTAAGTGGAGTATGCATTAGAATAGGATGTTGCTACTTTAGTTAGTCGGAAGATTTTAGTTTGAATTTGGCTTTTGGATTTGTGTCTCTTTTGTCAGAAATGATGTTACATCACAACACCCTAGTTTTTGTTTTCGTTTTTTTAAGATTTCACAAAATGATCAGTAAGTGTCTGAGGAAGACCTGTGGCCTCCATGATGGCATACTGATAATTTGTAGCACTCACTGATAACCTGAATTTATCCCTTATCATAAGCTGTGCACGGATTAGGGTTTTCTTATTTTTTGGACGTGTTTTGGAGGTGTTAAGCTCTGTCTGCAGTATAACGGTTTGTGATGCCTTCTGAGCCTGCCTTTTTACACCACAGCCATACCAGCTCTGCAGCCAATAGTCCATGACCTCTTTGTACTGAGAGGAACAAATAAAGCCGACGCAGGAAAAGAGCTTGAAACCCAAAAAGAGGTGGTGGTGTCGATGCTGCTGAGACTCATCCAGTATCATCAGGTAAGGGAGGCGTGGGGTGGTCCCTGGCACTCCATTGTCTCTGCAGGGGCAGGAGGAAATGCCCTGTGGCCCACAGTCCACTACTTAGCGGGTGATCCTTTGTGCTGCCCCCGGCTCTCAGTCTGGAGAGATGCCCGGGAGGGATAGGCTTGCCGAGGTTTGGTCTTTAAAGCTGTACAGCCACATGGGGAGGTCACCTGCCACCTGACTGACAGTCACAAGGTCATTCAAGGAAGTAAATAAGTTGGAGACCCTCTTCTCCAAAATTACCAAAAATCAGTTAATTGACATTGATCAAAATGATAGAATTCTAAAAGATGATTTTAAAAATCTCACATCTGAGGGGCACCTGGGTGGCTTAGTCGGCAAAGCGTCTGACTTCAGCTCAGGTCGTGATCTCGGGATCCTGGGATCAAGCCTCACATTGGGCTCCGTGCTCAGCGGGGAGTCTGTCCTTCTCCCTCTTCCCTTCCCCCATCTCGTGCTCTGTCTCTCAAGTAAATAACTAAAATCTTTTTTTAAAAAAATCTCACATCTGAAGTAATCTAAAGACTTTATTTTGTACCTCTGTTTACCATATATTGAAGTAGGGCTAGGGTCTTTTCCTTTGTGCTAACTGGTTTTGTTTTCCGTAAGGTCGAGCACAATTTCAGGCTGATTGGGGTGGGGCCACAGTGCAGAGATCTAGCATCAGGCCTCTCCAGTGAGGCCACTCTTAGCTTGCTCGCTTGCCTGGCCCTCACTGTTTCATAATTCTTGGTAGCTATTTGTCTTTGAATCTTAAAGTCATAAGCTTTTCTCATGGAAACACTTTCTTTGTGCATACTCATTTTGGTTAATCTATGTAATGTTTAATTAAATGTTTACTGTTTAATTAAATCCCATAATTACAATGAAAAGTACAAAGCACACTGGGTTGGAGGGAGGCCTGGAGAGTGGCCCCGTCAGCCACATGCGCTTGGGGAGCTCTCCGTCTGTTGCTTCAGAGGACAGAGAGGGTCGGCTAGCCTTTGCTGAGGAGGGTCGGAATGGAGTGCAGATCCCCCTCTTGTGGGAGAAGCGCTGCCAAGCCCATTGAGCAGAGGGGCGGCTGTGGAGGGGGCAGGCGGGCGGGCTTCTTACAGAGTAGGCTTGGATTGGCTTGGCTGTCTTTGTGGCGCTTGTGGTGAATAGGCCAGGCTGACAGGCATTTTTGTCAACAGGCAGGTGATAAGTATTTTCAGTTTTGCAGGCTCTAGGGCATCAGTTGCAGCACCGCAGGTCGGCTACTGTGGACAAAAGCTGTCCCAGGCAGTGTGTTCACGACGGGTATGGCCATGTGCCAATAAAACTTTATTTACAAAAAATGGGCTTTTAGCTGTCTCTGCTTAGAACTGATCACTCATAAACTCCTGCTTGACCATGGGTAACTTTTCTGAGAGTAAGTGCAACTCAGTAGGAGATCAGCTTTGTAAAGAGCACAGAGTTGAAATTAATGTACACAGAAGTCAGGAGGCGTCTGCAGAATAGTTTAGTCAGGGCTGTGTTTGCGTTTTCCCAAAGGTTAGTATAAACTTGATTTTCTTTTTGTGCCTTTTCTCTGATTGTGAAATCTTGTAAACTCTGTAGAAGCAAAGAAGTATAATGATGGCACGTGATCCCAAGGACTGTGCTTGTTGGAAGGTGCCCCTTGCATTTTCTTCTGCTGGTTTCCCATGTCCCGGGGCCAGGGTGGCGTCGGGGGTATCAGGCCCTCACTAGGTTTGCATCCTGGAGTCGGAACTGGGGTCAGTGCAGCAGGCGGGCACATGTGCTCTGTGAGCACGACCGGCTGGGAGCTCTGACCTGCCCCCCACCCCCTGCAGGTGTTGGAGATGTTCATCCTGGTCCTGCAGCAGTGCCACAAGGAGAATGAAGACAAGTGGAAGCGACTGTCTCGGCAGATAGCCGACGTCATCCTCCCGATGTTAGCCAAGCAGCAGGTTGGTCCCACGTCTGCCTTGTTGCCGTGGGGTCCCTGGGACACCTTCCTAAGTGGCAAAGGTCCTTATAGGAGGCGGCACTTGGGATTGGCATTTCACTGAATTGTAACAGATTAGATTTGTGATCCTTATCAGTGCCGCTCAACAAGACAGGGATTTCATTCATTCTCAGTGACCTTCTCAGGTTGCTGTGTCTCCCGCTTCACAAGAGTGGAGCCCAAGCCCACCCAGAGATGCATGGCTGGAGAGGGCCCGGGCCAAGGCAGAGCCAGCGGTCTGAGTCCAGAGCCATGTCCTTTCCCGTCTGGCTGCCCTGCCTCCCTCATTCTGCTCAGTCAGGCGTTGCTACTTGATCTCGAGCTGTTTGTTTTCCCTTGTCAACCGTGATCCATCATTTAAGCAGAACTTCTGTAATCAAGCGATGTGATCAGTTGTCTCCATAATTGTAGTGGAGCGAAGTGATCTGGCTGTGCCATGTGGGATGGAGCGCACTCAGTCACAGAGTTTCTGAGCCATGTTTGCCACCAGGTGTCCGAGGACAGGATGCCCGTTGCAGGTGCAGCAGCACCTTTGTAAATGGGATGTTGGGAGTGTCCCAGGGTGGCAGGGGAGTGCTGCTGATGCCCCTCCAGGAAACCTCACCAGCGGTCAGCAGAGCTCTGGGTCTTAAGCGCTTTGGATGCATCAGCAGATACCTGTTTGTTCATCTTGATTGTCCCAGTAGAGGAAGCAAGTACTCTGGGTAATAGGCAGTGTCCGTGACTCTTGGCTTTCGGTGCAAATGTGCAGACAGATGCGGCAGCCCTTACTGTCTTCATCGCCTCAGCCCCATTCTGGTTTCCTAACGGCCTTGTTATCCAGCAGCCACTTTACAGGGAGGGAGTCTTGACTTCCGGTGACACTGACAGAGGGCAGATTGGTGAATGTGGTGCTTTAACGTGGTCACGGATTCCATGCCTGTGGATCTATATTTTTAGAGTAGTACTCCAAAAACTTTATTCCAGTCTCTTGTTTGTTGTGTACACAATCTAAGGAAGGTGGAGCTGGAAGGCTGGAAGGCATGGTAAATGTCCGGCTTGATCCCTGCCCCAATGAAACCATGTGAACCGCTGCACGGTGCCCACCAGGTGGCTAAGCGCAGGTGCACGGTCCATGCACAGGTAGTGCTGGGCCCTCTTTGGTACCAGCAGTAAATACGAACATGAACAGAGCTGGTGAAAAGCCTGCCCTCTAGGAGTGACAGTTTCCTTGGATGGGGCTGGAGGAGACAGACCACAGAAGTAACTTAGTGACGTGTGTGAAACACCAGATGGCAGCAGGTAATGTAGGGTGGGCCAAGGAACGAAGAGAGGTGGGAATGTCCGGGCAGGGCTGCGTTGCTCAATTTGCGTAAACCTGACCTGGGTAAGAGCTTTCTAGGCAGAGAAAACAGAGCAGTGCAGACCCTAAGGTGTGGGAGCCTGCCCCACCGGTGGGATCAGAGAACTTCGAGAGGCCATGTGCATGGAGCAAAGTGGCCATGGGGAGTAGGGAGGGCAGCCAGGGTCTGGGGGGCGTGGAGGGCCTTTCGGGCCGGTGTGGAGGACTTTGGGAATCCTGTAGAGGGTTTGGTACAAAGGAGTGGCATGGTGTGATTTGAGAGCTGAGGATAACCTCAGGATGGGAGTGAGGGCCGAGCAGGGGCACCTGCCTGTGGCGTGGAGGTTGCGTGCACCAGGGTGGGAGTGAGGTGGAGAGCAGTAGCCACCTGCTAAATACGGTGTGGAAGCAGAACTGGTAAGCTTGGCTCTCAGCTTCACATGGATGGGAGCGGGGAAGCTCTCGGGTGATGGGCCTCCTGTCTCCCGAGTTGGGGAGATGAGGAGGAGCGATCCTGGTCTGGGCGTGTGCAGCTGGCATACCTGGGAGGCACTCTGGGGAGGCTGAGGCCGGCATTTGGGTGTACAAGTCTGCGGTTGTCGAGGTGGAGCTGAGCAGGAGGTGAACACCGGGATGGGAAGAGGTCACCAGGGGACCCTGGGTAGTTGGGAAGGAGGGGAAGGCTGAGCTCTGAGCTTAGAGGCCAGAGAGGTGAGGACGAGTCCATGGAGGAGGTGGGGAAGGAAGAACAGGTGGGGTGATATTGTTGAAGCCAAGAAAGGAAGGCATTTCCTGGAGGAGAGATGGGTCAGCTTTCAGCTGCTCACAGGCTGAGCAGATGAGCTGGGAGCTGACCCTGCATTTGGCAGCCTGGTGGCCACTGGGGAGGTTTGAGTGGGTGGAGGGTGTAGAAGCCTGGCTAAGGTGTGTTGGTGAGAGAGGAATAGGAAAGAAATGGACTCTGAGAAGGAGTAGATGTGGGGTGGCAGCCAGAGGTGGAAAGAGGGGTTAGGGCCTGTGCATATACTGAGGGCGAGGGCAGAGGGGATTGCCCTCACGGGGCTGGGGCTGGGCCTGGCTGTGGGCCTGGTGTGCTCTTCCTGAAGACCCAGAACACGCAGAGCTGGTGGGGCAGGTGCAGGCCTGGGTGGAAAGCTTGGGAGTGTGGAAGCTCTCTGGATGGTTTCCTTACCGTTGAGGTAGACTCGGTGCATGTGGTGTTCACATGGGCACCTGAAAACAGTGCATCTCTGCAGATGGGTTCACTGGCTATGGACACACTCTTAGTGATGAGCAGTACCCATCAGGAAGGCAGTGCTTGAACACATTGTGGGAGACACTTAGCTTGGAATATTTTGCATCCATTAAAAACGTTAGATTTTAAAACCTTTGCCTTGGGACTTATCCCTTCCATTTTTAAGAGGAAAAAAAGCAGAGACATTCATAACATGATTTTTCAAATCAACTTGAACAAAAACCTCTCTACGTGTGTGTGGGTATAGGATTATAGGAACATGGAGAAAGTTAGTAATACAGTTGACCCTTGAACAACAAGGATGTTTTTCTATAAATACAGGACAGTCCTGTATGTGTATTTCCCCTTCCTTATGATTTTCTTAATGACATTTTGTTTTCTTTAGTTTACTGTATTGTAAGAATGCTGTATGTAATCCGTGTACAAAATATGTGTCAATCAACTGTTTCTGTTATTCGTTAGGCTTCTGGTCATCAGTAGGCTATCATTTTGGGGAAGTCAGAAGTTAATACACGAATGTTCAGCTCTGTGGGGGTGGCTGCCTTTGGCCCCCGTGTTGTTCAAAAGTCAATTGTACACCAGTTTATTAACATTTGTTACAATTGGCTGAGTAGGGATGGGGTGCAGGTAGAGCGAAGAAAGGAGAAGAGTTGTGTGTGGCATCCTGTTTGGGTAAATTCTGTGTGTATAAAAAAGGGATGCATGAGAGAGGGTCCCAGAGTGTGGATGGTGATCATGTCAGAGGGCTGTGATTCCAGCGGGTTTTTCCATACTTTTAAATATTTGAATCTTTTACAGAAAATGTACATTGTTTATATAATAAAAATCTAAGTGAAAAAATTTCTCTTGTGGGAAAAATGTAGCTGCTACTGTGTTCTAAAAACCGTTTTCCTGGTTCACTGCTAAAGATGCTTTTAAAGGCAGGGCTGGTAATGCTTGGATGGTCAAGGTCATTTGACCTAGAGGTACCTAACTTGAGGTAGAAATGTTGACATATTTGTTGACTTACGGGAAAACATTTGTGATGTTTAATTGCAACAGATGCACATTGATTCTCATGAAGCCCTTGGAGTGTTAAATACTTTATTTGAGATTCTGGCCCCTTCCTCCCTCCGTCCCGTGGACATGCTTTTACGGAGTATGTTTGTCACTCCAGATACAATGGTGAGTGTCTCGCCTCATGATGGCACCTTCTCTTCATGCCTGTGCAGTGCAGCAGGTCATCAGAGTTACCTGGGGGCTCTCTCAGGGTCATGGTGGGGCCTGGGAATTTGCATTTTAAACAGGTTCCCAGATGGTATTGATGCTGCTTGTCTGGGACCACACTTTGGAACCAGTGATAGTTTATTGGCTTTATTGATAGAATGGTAAAATAGGAGTAATTTTCATTCATGAAACTAGCAATCAGGAAAAAATGTAGTTCTCTTTTTACTTCAACTATCCCGTATTTTCTCTCTTTTAGGCATCTGTGAGCACTGTGCAACTGTGGATCTCAGGAATCCTAGCCATTTTGAGGGTTCTAATTTCCCAGTCAACTGAAGATATTGTTCTTTCTCGTATTCAGGAGCTCTCCTTCTCCCCATATTTAATCTCCTGTCCAATAATTGATAGGTTAAGAGATGGGGACAGTACTTCAACACCAGAAGAACACAACGAAGGGAGACAAATCAAGAGTTTGCCAGAGGAAACATTTTCAAGGTATGCTCTCTATCTAAGCCTTTAAGCATCCCATGGCCTTCAGGAAGCCGTAGCATTTTGCGATCAGTAAGTCTGCAATAACTCCTGGTCTTGCTTCAGCGCTGAAAGTGGGGTAAAGAAGTCTGTGTGGATGTGCTTTCTTTACCCAGTCTGCCTCAACTGTGGCCCTGGGTTCATGTCTCTCTTATGGCTCTGTCATGTCCCATCTCATATCCTTGTTAAAGACCACACAGTGGTTGACCATGGCAATGGGGGCTAAGGCTGGCCTGACCTAGGTGCTAGCAGTAAGGATGTGTGTTGTGTTGCCTGCAAGGAGTTTAAAAATCTAAGAAAACCCACTAAAAGTTTCATTTTTATTCTCGTGTGTACTGGCCATTCTAAACACAGTAATAAAATCTTTCTTCCTGCCAGGGTGACTGTTCCCACTGCGTTTCCCTTGGTGTACTTGTGATATGAAATCGTGTCTACCCTCACAAATTATTTGGAGGCTCCTTGAGGGCAGTGATCAAAAGTCAGGCCCAATAAATGCTTATTGCCTAGACAAGTGTGTGTCCACCTTTGCTGGATTCAGGGCACTCAGTGAGGTAGAGCTGGTGAGATGTCCCCTGAGTGTGGTTTGTGCGGATGTGCTGCTTCCAGGCAGGCCCACATAACATCCGTTTAGCCTCCCTGTCGTTGGTCATTGGTGAGGTTCCTGTGTGTTTGTGGAGATAAATCCAGTAAACTTGCCCGACACCCTTTTGTTTGTAGGTTCAACCAGGTAGCCTGTGGCTCCCTCTGCTACATTTAAGCAGGTGGCTAAAATGGATGATACATTAAATTCCTACAGTGGATTGTTGTCTGGTATTTCTGTGTTGCTTTATGGTTTGCAAAGCTTTAAAGAAACACTACATGTCACTTTATCCTTCTAACATTCCTGAAGGTGATATGTTTACTGCCATCTCGTAAGTGAGGAAGGTGATACACAGAGAGGGAAAGTGATTTAATACAAAGGGATGGTATTAAATGTTGCACTTTGTTTACTTAACTTTATATTTTTACTTTACCTCGGTCTACCATGTGTATTTTTACAGTATACTTCATATGATCACTCTATAACAGTCACCTAATTGACTGTCGGACTTTTCCATTTCTTTGAAGGTTTCTACTACAGCTAGTTGGCATTCTTTTGGAGGATATTGTTACAAAACAGCTAAAAGTGGAAATGAGTGAACAGCAACATACTTTCTATTGTCAAGAACTAGGCACGCTGCTAATGTGTCTGATCCACATCTTCAAGTCTGGTAGGTACCTCAGACTTACCTTCATAGAGCATCTGTATATTCCATGTCCTGTACTATACACTCTCAGAGGTAGGAACTTTGCTGCCCAGCGCAAGCTCTACTGTGCTTAATGTGCATTTGAAAATGTTTTGTTGGGGCACCTGGGTGGCTTAGTCAGTTAAGCGTTTGCCTTTGACTTGGGTCAGTCATGATCCCAGGTCCCTGGGATCAAGCCCCATGTCGGACTTCCTACTCAGTGGGGAACCTCCTTTGCCCTACCCCCCACCTTGTGCTCTCTCTATCTCTCGCTCTCAAATAAATAAATAAAATCTTAAAAAAAAAAAAACAACCCAAAATGTCATACAATTAAGAAAAAAATGAAGATGTTTTATTGGTGGAAAAAAGTAAAACTGAGGGCTTCCTCCTCTCTTAAAGATTTGGAAGCCCAAGATATTTTTGTACCTTTACATGTGATTGTGAATTAAAAAGGACAGTGAACCCAAGAGAGAAGTTACAAGAAGGCAGCCTTGTAGCATGCGTCGGAAACAACCAGTCCATATTAGGATAGTCAGTGCTTTCTAAGAGGAATGAGTGTTTTCAAGAAGAATGCCTTGGCTTAGATTAAATGGGTGAGAAGCTGGAAGACTTTAGTTACAGGGTACAGCTATATCTTTCTTCATTCAGCAGGAAAAGCAAGAGGCAATTCTCATCTCTAGGAAAAATGAACAACAAGGGAATCATGGTCCAAATATGAAGCAAACCAAAGTATGGCATGATTTTCAACAATCAATTTGATTGAAACCTTTGAATTTAAATAGCTTCTTTAAGTGGCGCAGGGGTCATGACCAAGGACCTATAGAAAGAAATGTTATTCTACGTTTCTTGGCTTTGTTGGAAACTATATTCATATAATCATAAATGCTGTTTGATTTTTCAATTTTAAAGTCAATGTGTGAATAAAACATTGAAGACTTATTTACTTAATTTTGGTTTCAGAACAGAATGAAAATGTTTTTATTTCCAGGAAAAATAAAAGGGAAACTAACCAACTTAATTTGGGAGTGGAAGGTAGAGAAAAAGGTGGAGGGATGGAAGGGTCACTAATCTCATCCTGCATTGTTGGGTTTATACAGTCATACCGAAGTTGACACAACAGGAAATAGAGGCTACAGTGGTAACCAAATAGAACCAAAAATGTAACTTAAGTTGACAGGTAGCATGAGTGAGGTACATCTCATCTCTAATGGGATGGAGTCTGTAACCATCACTCAGCATGACTCCGGCAAATCCAGCAGTTTCATTTGCAGGGATAGGCCTCTATCCTATGCTAGAGCAAGAAAAGGGATAACTGGTTAGAGTTCCTGGAAGTACAGAGGTCACTGTTCTCTTTAGGTATAACCACCTCAGGTGCTTTCATTCTGTTGCCCTGTCTAGTGTTCCCATGTTTCAGCTCTGATTTCTATGTTGGCTCTGTTCTCTGGTGGGCTTCTTCCCCATGGCAGGAAGGATGACCCCTGGCCACCACTGGTCTCAGCCCCAGCGTGAGTCCTGCCCTGGGTGCTCTGGCCATTCATTGAGAGGGAGCGAGGGCTACTTCCTCACAGTAAGACAAGAGGAGCAGATGAATAATAGATGGTCTGCTACAGGTGATAAAAGTATGTCGAGTCGAATTTTGGAGGTAACCGTCAGAACTAGAAACAAGACAACTGTTGCCTGAAGAGGGATGGGGCAGGGCATTTGTAAAATCAGAAGCCTCTCTCTATTACTGGATTTTTAAGTTGTGTACATACTACTTTCATACAAACTAAAACATGCACATGCACCACATATGGACCCTCAGAGCAGTAGATAATTCTCATTTTCGGCCCCTCTTCACTTGGCAAAGATGCACCAGGTCAGCCCGCCCCAGGCTGCGCTCCAGTGCCATGGTGGTCAGGAAGGCTGGTTTGGCTCTTGCCTTCGTGCGGCTTGCAGTCCAGTGGGGAGGGTGATACACAGGCAGGGAATCGGGAGTCTGGATGTTTCCTGTGAAGGAAGCAAGCAGAGCAGCGATAGGCAGAATAGGGGTGGGGAGGGAGGACGGGGCCCCCGAGAGGCCATGTTAAGCTAAGGCCCAAAGGCAAGACGTTG
Source organism: Callorhinus ursinus (assembly GCF_003265705.2). Taxonomy (NCBI): domain Eukaryota; kingdom Metazoa; phylum Chordata; class Mammalia; order Carnivora; family Otariidae; genus Callorhinus; species Callorhinus ursinus. The sequence continues at coordinate 2,186,489 of NW_027397066.1, forward strand.
CTGTGCTCTGGCCAGACGGCCGCTGAGAGCACATCGGCAAGGCTCAGAAGGCGACCGGGGAGGCGGGCAGGGGTGGGGGTCGTGGAGAAGGGGGTGTCTTCGTGGCTGCTTCATTTAATTGCTGTTGCCCTTGGACAGGGGCATGGCCAGAATTTAATTATCAAGTGGACTCGAGAGTTTTAAGCCCTCCTCATTATTAACATTGAAAGAATTTTTGTTTTGAAGAACTTCTGATTTATGCTTCACTGACGCACATAATAAGTTTAAAGTTGAGAAAAGAATTAAGCTACATGGGTAATAAGGTCATTTGTAATATGTCGGTCGTTCTGATACTTGGCCATTGATTGGTTTGCATCTGATACCAGAAGGACACCCATTCATCTCTAAGGGCTGCTTGCTTCCCTCTTTGGACAAGAGTGACCTTTTGCGCGTCACGTGGAGTTCTCTGCCCTTCCAGGTGTATCCTGACTCACCACCCTCACTTCCTCCTGTTCCTTGTCTCAAAAATCAGGGGAGGTATTGTGTAGTCTACGGCAGCGCTGTCCACGAGAGCCTCCTGCATTGGGGAGCATTCTGTGTCTGCAGTGGTTCAGTTGCCTCCAGCCACATGTGGCTTTTGGGCACTTGGAATGTGGCTGGTGTGGATTAAGGAGCTACTTTTTAATTTTATTTAATTTTAATCGACTTAAATTTGAATGGCCCCAGGTGGCTAGTGGCTGCTGTATCAGGACAGGATGTGAGGGGCAGTGTGTTCTACCAGAGGGCTCCGGCCTTGGTGCTGGGCACACGGGCTTTGCTGCAGTGTCTTTGCATGCTGTCATTTGGTTCAATATTTGCAAATAAAGTGTGTGTTTCCAAGTGTCTTTCTCCATGTGGTTTATTTTGACTGCATTTCTTCTAAAGATACTAGGGGGCAGAATTACCGTGTTTGATTTTGAGACAGAGTTTAAGTAAATCATCTTGTACTTTTATATAAATGAGGTGCATTTAGCATATAAAGCATTTTTATTTATGCTTTGCTTAAACAAAGGCAGTGAATTCTAGCCCTCCACTGAAAATTGAGACCTTCGAAAACGGTTCTTCCTGCAGCAAGAAGTTTGAGCTTGATTCAGATTCACACTGGGGCAAAGACAAGGATGGCCACCCTGCTGGGAATCCGGGTGTTCACTGTGGTACACCCCCCCAGTCCTTAGAGCAGCTCTATGAAATAGTCACCCTTTCTGCTGAAGAGAGAGTTCAGGCTCCGGAAGGTCGTATGGTAAAACAGGGATTGAAAACCCAACCATTTTATCTTGCCCTCTGTTCGTTCTTACACACCACGCTGCTGCTCGGTTGCCAATGGTACATGCAGTAGCTCACATTTGCAGGGCACTTCCTGCAGCCCCGGAGAGTCCAGTAACATGGGGTTGCTGCCTCCAGCCCTGCTTCCAGCACTCCTGGCCACATGTCTCTTTCAGCTCTGGGAGGGCAGGACAAGGGGAGCCTTCCTGGCTCAGGTGCTTGTCTGTGCTTTGTCACTGTCACTTGGCCTCGGGGCCCTGTCCCTTCTCCCAGGTCTCAACTCTTGGGGCTTCCCTTGCCTCCCAGTCACATCAGACATTGGGCTTCTTTCTGTCTCAGCCAGTGGTCGTTGCTCAGGAGACAGGGAAGGGAGACCCCGCCCAGTGCCTCATCCTGTCCGGGCCCAGTACCCGCGCTCCCCACGTGTTAATTAAGGTCACGTAGCTACTGTAACAAAGAACAGCAGCATTTTGGTGGCTTGCCACAGTAGAGGGCTGTTCTTGTTTCTGTGCCCATGCGGGAGGGTGTTCCTGGTCCCTGCTGGCTCTCCTGCATGTGGAGATTCGAGCCCAGGCCTCTCTTCTTCCTGGGGCTTAGCTGTCCGGGGCATCAGCACCCTGGCCTCGCTGGTTGAGGAGGACAGGAAAGGTAGAAGAGGCTTTGTTGCCTTGGACTGAACGTGACCTATATCCCCTTTGCATGCATTTCTTTGGTGTACCTCTTAGCAGCCCCCACCCCATACAGGGGCTCGTTCACCCTGGTGGGTGACTGCTTCCCAGCAACAGACTGTTGGGCAGGACAGACCCTGGGGGCAGAGTCGTAGGGATGACAGCCAGGAGGTTCCAGGTGATGGACAGCAGAGGCAGGCGTCAATGGCAGGACCAGCAGTGCCGTCAGCCTTCTACCAAGGGCAGTGGGCGGGCCAAGGGGCTTTCTAGAGCTTTCACCAGTGCATGTGCGTCCCCACCACTCCCATGCTGTGCACTTTCTCCATTGAGTATTCTTGGTCCTGGTTTCAATGCTTGATCTCTGTTCTTTCTCTCCTGCTGTCTCTCTCCCTCTGTCTCTCTCTCTGACTCTCCCCCTCTGCCTTTCTCCCTTTCTCTGTTTCTGTCCCCCTCCTCTCACTCAGTAGGGTTGTCCCTTTTGTGACCTGCCCCTGGTTATTGCTGCAGAGACGATTGACATTGCCTACAGAGTCTGGGTCACCCAACTGATGTGGCTGCCTTGGGCTCTCATGTCCATTCTCCTTCTAGTGTGTGACTTGGTGTCTTGCCCACACCTGACGATTGAACTCGTCACCTGGCATAGCCGCTTGATTCTGGCTTTTTCTTGCCAACATGCTCCACACCATCGTGGGAGGTGTTCAAAGCCCAGCGTCACCGTGGACTCCTCCCTGCCCCAGTGAACCGTCTGACTTCTTCTCTGCTCATGGCTCCTCCAGAGGCCATGCGGCCTTTCCTAGCAGCCCTCTGGCAGCAGCCCCGGTTGGTGGTCCTTTGCTCTGCCCAGTGCCATACTGAGCCCTTCACTCAGGTTTTACTCTTTGATCCTATTACAGCCGTGTGAGCTGCTACTGCTCTTGATTCCATTTTGCCATGAGAAAACTGAGACCCTGGGTAATGTACAGCGAGGGCCAAGTAAATGGTAGAGCCACAGCTCCGACCATGGCTTCCTGCCCTCTGTTGAGTAAAGCCCCATATCCGTAGTCTGTTGTTCCCTCTCCTGTGGCCTGGCTCCCCACTGCTCCGCAGCAGCACCTGCCTCTTCCCTCAGGTCCACTGGCCCCACAGAGAGCCCACCCAGTAATGCAGGGCACAGAGGACCGGGCCCAGCTCATGCCCTCTTCCTCTGGGCACTTGCTGTGGCCCACGAGGAAGTGTCTGTTGTGGCAGGAGTAGGGTGTGGTGAGGGTCCGACCACACCTGCTAGAGCAGACTCGGCCCCACGGCCCGACCCTGTGGAGGCCTCGCTGTCCCAGGGGCGCCGAGTGCAGGCCACCTGCCGTTCCGTGGAGCTGGGTCGCCTGTCACACGCAGGCGTGGCTCTTGGCGCGGAGCTCCTGGACAGCTTGCTCACGGCAGTGGGGAGAAGGCCCGGGAGAGTAAGAGTGTTAGCGTCTGGTCTCTGAATGTGTGGGTCTGGGAAAGAGCTGAGGGTGTGTCTTTTTGTGGAAGGTCTTCCTGCGGCCACAACGAGCAGCCCGACGTTTGCCTCTCAGTTGTACTTTTGGTTGGTTTCTAGGAATGTTCCGGAGAATCACAGCAGCTGCCTCGAGGCTCTTCGCGGCGGACCGCGCCGATGGCACTTTCTACGGCCTGGAGAGGCTGAATGCGCGCGTGCGCACCATGCTGCCCACGCACCCGGCGCTCGTGCTGCTCTGGTGCCAGATCCTGCTGCTCGTCAGCCACACTGACTACCGCTGGTGGGCAGAGGTGCAGCAGACCCCCAGGTACGTCCGCCCGGCGCCCCGGGCGGCCTGCTTGCACGCTGGCCCTCGGGCCGCTCGACATTTGGCCGTTTCCATGAGGCTTCATACGCATTGTGCTGCAGGCGAGCCTTCCTCTTGTGGACGCTGTGCTGCAGGGAAAATGTGCTCAGACCGAAGGCGTTCAGAGTAGCCGCTGCTTTCCAAGTGTGGTTTCTTTGACACGGTTCCTCTTGAGGGTCATTCTTGTCATGTTGTGTCCCTCCTGCTGGGCTCTCATCCTTAAATTGCTTCCAGAGCCAGACATGTTGCAATGTCTTAACTTCGTTATAAGTTAAATGTGGTTCTGGTTATTCTTAGATAATGAAGTAATTACTGAGCAACATTTCAAAACTGCTTGGAAATACCCTATTTTTTGTCATTCACAAAGACTTATTAAGTATCTGATTGGGGGTGACCCCCTTTTTGCAAAGAAGTTTTCAGGGTTAAGCCTTGATTTCTGGGCACTGTCCTGCTCAGACATTTGTACACATGTGGGAATAGAAGCTTTGCCGCCCATCTACCCATAGAGCTGAGTCCTCAGTGCAGAGTTTCTGGAAGGCTTGAGGGCCCATGGTGAGGAGAGAAAGCAAGGGCTGCAGGGCGGAGGTCAGCTCCTCTCTGCTCAGTGTGGCAAGGCTGAGCTGTGTGAGGCCTGGGGTCCTAGTTGGGCCACTCCATTGCATTCAGCTGGAAAATCCAGTGTCAGTAGGCATCTTTCAATGTCTGTTCTGCGCTATATGCTGTGGGATATGCAAAGAAAAATAATATGCATTTTCTGCCCTCCACATGCTTACATTTAGTCGGGACAGACCGGTGAAAACATTGGAAATGCTTCAAGAACATGACCTGCTGTAAGAGTCAGGAACAGAAAATGATTGTCTGCTTCAGTGCTTCTTCGGTGTACATATAAATCCACCGGCGAGCTTATTAAAATCAGGTTCTTGTTCAGCAGATCACTGGGGAGGCCTGGGGCTCTGCTTTTCTGCCAGGCTCCTGGGTGGTGCCGATTCTCTTGTCCACGGAACACACTCCAGGCCAGGCCCTGAGTCCTTGAGGAGTGTGCCTCAGAGCCACCAGGGGGCTTGTTCCAGGGACCAGGACTGTGACCCAGCCCACCACCAGACTTGGCAGCTGGGTACCTTAGGAATTAGGATCCTGGGCTCTCGTGTTCTCAGAGTCTCCCCAGGAAACTCCCATGGGCACCCAAGATTGAGTTGTGCTGGGCAAGACTTGGTGGGGTGGGGCCTGAGTTAGCTGCTGATGCTAGCAGGTATGTGTAGGTGGCCAGAAGGTGAGAAATTGTCCATTACCCCAGTGGGTATGTGAGCCAGTGAGTTTCCTCCCCCTTCCTCCTCCCTTCTACCTCTCCCACCTCCTTTTGATGGCTGGTGGGTGGTGAGGGCAGAGGGACCTAGAGTGGGTTCAAGAGGAAGTGGGAGGGCGGACCCCACCCAAATGGAAGGGCCTTCCACAGATCTGGGGGATAAAACATCCAGAAAGAACACTATTGAGATAATGGGGGGAATTTGAATGTGAGTTCTAGGGGACCTGTTGTTTTGTGGTGATGAAGTTCTCAGGGGACCCCCTGCTGAACTACTTAGGGGCAAGTGTCTTCACCTGCGAGTACTCTCAGGTGGTACAGGCCAAAAAGTGTGCGTGCATAGAGTGCATATGTGTGTGTGTGCAGAGTGTGTCTTTATGTGTAGAGTATGTGTGAGTGCACGTGTGTGTAGAGTATATGCGTAGGTGTGAGTGCACGTGTGCGTGTGTATAGTGTGTGCGTGTGTGGAGTATGCATATGTGTGAGTCCACGTGTGTGGAGCATGTGCGTACGTGAGTGCACGTGTGCGCGTGTAGAGTATGCATATGAGTGCACGTGTGTAGAGTATGTGCATGCACGTGTGTGTGGAGTATGTGCGTACGTGTGAGTGCGTGTGTGTGGAGTGCGCCTGTGCATGTGTGGAGCATGCATACGTGTGACTGCACGTGTGTGTAGAGTATGCGTACGTGTAAGTGTGCGTGTGTGAAGTATGCATATGTGTGACTGCATGTGTGTGTAGAGTGTGTACGTGTGTGGGGTATGCGTACGTGAGTGCACGTGTGTGTGGAGTATGCGTACGTGTGAGTGCACGCATGTGTGGAGTATGCGTACGTGTGAGGGCACATGTGTGCGGAGTATGTGCATACGTGTGAGCGCGTGTGTGGAGTATGCGTACGTGTGAGTGCACATGTGTGGAGTGTGCTGTGTGTGTATAGCGTGTGCGGAGTATGCATACGTGTGACCGCACGTGTGTGTAGAGTATGAGTGCGTGTGAGTGCATGCATGTGTAGAGTATGCATACGTGTGAGTGCACGTGTGTGAAGTGTGTGTACGTGTGAGTGCGCGCGTGTGGAGTATGTGTACGTGTGAGTGCGTGTGTGGAGTACACGTGTGTGTATAATGCGTGTATGTGGTGTGCGTGTACATGTGAGCATATGTGTGCATAGTGTACATGTGTGTGCACACAAAGGTGGCAGCATTATTAGTGGTTGAATCTAGGTGAAGAGGGTTTATCCACTGAATTAATCTTTCAGCTTTTCTATTGGTTTGAACGTTTTCAAAGTAAAAGTTAAGAAAAAAAGATCGTGGAAGTGGGGACATTTTGGACCACGGAGCTCTGGACAATTCACAGGAGGAGGTTTGCTCCCGAAGGGAGGAGATGTGGGAAGTGGGGTCACGAGCTCCTCACCAACACTCGACGTCACAGGGGCTTTCCCTTCTTGTCCTTGTAGTGGATGCAGGGCACTGCTTCTTGTGGTTTTCACTTGCATTTCGCTGATTCGCTGATAACATGATAACATAAAGGTAATCATGTTTTCATGTGCTTATTGGCCATTTGTGTATCTTCTCTTGTAAAGTATGTATTCAACATTTGTTGGTTTTTTGAAATTTGGCTATTGTCTTGTTATTGAGTTGTAAATTTTTTATATATTCTGGATCTAAGTAAATGTTTTCTCTCCATCTGTGGTTTGCCATTTTATTTTTTTAATGGTTTCTTTGGAAGAGCACAATTTTTAAATTTTTATGAAATCAAGTGTGTCAGTTTTTCTGTTCCATTCTTTTTCTCTTCAATCCAAGAAATGTTTGCCTACCCCAGGATCATGATTTTCTTCTATGGTTTCTTCTGGCACTTGCGTAGCTTTAGTGTTTACCATTCTGAGTTAATTTTTGTGTGTGACAAAGCGTGAGGGTGAAGAGTCTGTCCCCCACCCCCCGAAGGGCGGTTCTTTCAGTGTATTTTGTGAAAAAGACCGTGCTTTCTCTCTTGAATTCCCTTGGCACTTTTCTCAGAGCACAGTGCGGCTCAGACGTGCGGACCTTGTGGACTCTGCTCACGCCCCTGATCGGCGCCTCCACCATCACGGCAGCACCCACACCACTGCCACCACGTCATCGCCTCGGCTGCCGCGCCGGTTCCCCCGCTCTTCTTTACTTCCAGAATGGTTTTGGCTCCTGTAGGTTCTTTGTGTGTCCACGTTTATGTTTTAGAATCAGGTTGTGTCTACAAACGAGCTCGCTGGCCTCTTGACTGAGCTTGCCACCGGTCCGGGATTGAGGGAGCACTGGCATCCAGTGTCCAGTCTTTCAGTCTTCGAACATAGTCTGTCTCCGGGTATTTTGGTCTCTACTTTGCCACAACAGTATCTCATAGTGTGCAAGCATTATTCGTATCTTACCCATTTCATGTTTCGGAATGCTGTTTTAAATGGTAGGTGGAAAAGTGTTTTGTTTCCCATGGTGTGCTGTTGGTTTATAGACGTGCATTTGGTTTTGTGTACTGACCTCACATCCTGAGACCCGGCCCAGCTCACGCAGCAGCCCCAGGAGGCTTTTTGTGGGCTCTGGAGGGTTCTCTGTGAACACATGCATATCATCCACAGGTCAAGACTTTTCCCTTCTTTCCTCCCCACCGGTATTCCTCTTGTTCTCTTCTCTGCCTCAGGACACTGACCAGGCCCTCCAGACAGGGCTGGACTCCATTTTTCTTTATTTGTAGATTCAGTAGATAGACGCAGCTCTGCACCACGGTAACCTCCCCAGCTTGCACAGGTAGGGCTCTCGGGCAAGCAGAGAAGCTGTACTCTGGCCGCATGGCCCCAGGAAGCACCTGCGGCTGCCACAGCAGGGTTTGCTCCTGTCTGCTGCTTGCTTGGGGTGGCTCTATCTTCACTGATTTGTTTCCAGTCTGCCTGGCCTTCTGGTGGCCCCTTTCGGTCTTGCACGTGCCATGGCACTGGGGCTGTGGTGTGGCCACGCGTCAGTTCTGAGGCCTGGATTCGGGGCGTTCGTTCACCATCAGTATCTAGCTGCATCTGTCCTGAGGTCTCTTTGCCCGCTACACGCTGGGGCTCAGTTTGGATTGACATGGGTTGACATTCAAATCCTGCCGCTAGATTTGAATTGCAAGTTCTGCCCCCTCTCCTGCAGAGGCTCCCCTGTAGCTGTACCATCGTGAAATGCGGGGCTGGCAGGAAGGCTGAGGAGAGGAGGTGTTTCTGTTGGTTGGTTTTTCATTGACCTAGGACTTACACCACAGGGAAACGTACTCTTTTGTACCAAGTATTGTCAGGTGAACACTGCCACAGTTACAATACAGGACGGTTCCATGACTTCAGAAGGTCTCCTGTGTCCTCTGTGGCCACCCCCTTCCCCAGCCACTGGTCCACGCGCCGTCCCTGTGTTCAGCCTGTTGCACAGTACGCCCTATGGATGAGTCATACGGGTCTGTAGCCTTTTGAGTCTGGCTTCGTCAGCGCAGGATATTTAAACCTCATTTATGGCCCTGCACAGATCAGTGGTTTGTTCTTTGGACTGGCGAGTCGTATTCTGTCATATGGATAACAATGCGGGTGCGTCCATTCACCAGGTGAGAAAAGGGACATTGCAGTTGGAACATTTTTTTTTAATCTGTAGACTATTTTATACCAATTCTCTTGTAAATCCCGAGGTGTTGTAGGAAAAGTTGAGACATTTCAGAATATTCTTGCCCCCTTGTGACCTCTGTCCCTAGTAAGCCTTAGCAGAGACGCACAGGCTCTTTGTTGCCGAGGGACGGGTATTGTCCTCAGACTCTTCTGTCAGGGGCCGTTCACAGGTGTGGCGACACCTGTCGGAGGACTTGTGACCGCTTCAAGGGTCCCCGAGGGTGTAACCCGTCGACTGAGAAGTGAAGGAACCTTCACGAGCCGGGAATGAGTTTTGCAGCCATACTTTCAGACAGGGCTTTCGTGGCAGCACATACTAGGGGGCAGGTGAGGGTGGCAACATTTCTCCAGCAATGGTGCAGTGAAATCTGACTGCATACAGGCTTTCCCCCGGCAGTGGGCAGTGTTCTGCAAACCCACACTGGGAATCCTGAATGCAGTTGCTGTGTTTTCTGGCGCAGTCGGTGAGAGCCCGGTGCCTGAGTGCCGATCAAAGGTGCGGCTTCATGGCAGATTCTGCCTTAAGTCGAGCATTTGACTGTTTGCCGGTGAGATCTCTGTGTTCTTCTGATGCCCATACTTGCTTTGCCCCAGCTCAGAGGTAGGTCGCTGAGAGTGTGAGTCACATACCTGTTGCTGCAGTGCAGTCCGTCTGCTCTAGCCCAGGAACTGAGCTTCTAGTTGTCTTCAGCTTTGGAGATAAGCTCGCTCTTGGCCTGGGAATGTTGTCAGTGCATCTCTTGCTCCCTCCAGGAGACGCAGTCTGTCCAGTACGAAGTCACTCAGCCCCCAGGTGCCTGGAGAGGAGGACCCTGATGCAGCCTGCAGGCTTGGGGTGTGCAACAGAGAAATAGTGCGAAGGGGAGCGCTCATTCTCTTCTGCGATTATGTCGTAAGTCCTGGCGGGGCAGGGGGGCCGGAGGGCACCGGTGTGCGTGATGCTCTGCAGACCGACCTCCTGCCGCCATTGGCACAGGGCTGTAGTGAGCGTTCCATCCTGCTCCGGCCGCTCACGGACGTGGAGGGCTGTCTGCAGAAGGTTTCACTCAGCTGTCGCCTCCTGGGTGAGCGTGACTTGGAGTGGAGATCTGATTTAAATGCTGTTTACCATCTGTGCAGAGGGCGTTGGTGTCCACTGTTGCATTTTAAATGACTTCTTGTTGGAATGTCATCCATTTAAAAAAATAACTTTTGTAGAGTTTTTGACCATAAAACTAGCATCCCATGTTTAACATAGAAAATTGACAAAAACCAATAAAGAGAAGAAAATACAGTCTCCTTGTAATTGCATTACTCAGAAAACCTGTTGCGGCGTTTTGGCTGGGATTTGGTGCTTTTTCTCTACTGATAACAGCACGTGTGTTTCTTTGGCACAAACATGGCACCATATTCATACTATTTTCACACAGCAAAGTGTGTGATGTTCTCAGTTGGGAAAGGAAGGGCAGTCCTTCAAGCAACTGGTTGTTATCATACAGATTTTATGTTGCTGTTTTTTATTGATACTCATTTTTTGATTTACATGCTTTATGTTGAAATAGTTTTTCTATCTTGTTCTACTTCTGAGAAATGATTTAGTATAATTGTATAATGCTGTCTTTCACGGAAATTAAGAAAAATATTTTATAAGTTAGTACTATCAAATTATTCCACATGGAAAATATTAATCATTAACCAGATGTCAAAGAATTGATTTCATTTTACAATTTCTGCCTAGAAGGATTATGAGTTAGATGAAAAGGCAACACACATATTCAAAGATGGATATCTATTTCCTTATAAATCTTAAATTTCCCTCTTTAATATCCATTTGATTAGTGGAATCTATTCATATTTTGGATTCAGGAATTCTGTCAAAACTGTGGCAGTTACAGGGAACCCATTTTCTCCATTGACCTGTCACAGGACTGGTGAAGGAGAATTGGGGAGCACTCTTGGTAGGCCAGACCAAAGCCTGGACAGAGCAGGGTCTGCTGTGTGTCATCTGCTCTCGCTTCACAGGGGGGGTCCTGTCACCTGAGGGCAGGGCAATGCTGCCCCTGCCATTTCGCTGCCCGGGGGTCACTGGTCCTTGGCAGGCACCCTGGGCCTTGCTCTGCTCCTCCTCTGGCCGTTGGCCAGTGTCCCTGGGAGCTGTGCTGGAGCATCACATTTTCCTGACAGGCGGGGTCTGTTCTCTAGCAGCTTTGGCTACAGTGTAGGGTTGAAGGTGAGGGATCCTGTGAAGTGAGTTCCGACCCTGATGATTATTGGTGGTCAAACACTAGATAGTTAGGATTATAATTTGGAATTTGTCTTCCCCTTCCTACTTCTGACCTTTTCTATGGCATCCACGTCTGTTCTGTCCTTGTCGACTTGCGAATGAGTCTGTCACTCTTTCTCCTCAGTGTCAGAACCTACACGATTCAGAGCACCTAACGTGGCTCATTGTGAATCACATCCAGGACCTGATCAATCTGTCCCACGAGCCCCCCGTGCAGGATTTTATCAGTGCTGTTCATCGGAACTCCGCTGCCAGTGGCCTCTTCATCCAGGCGATTCAGTCTCGTTGTGAAAACCTTTCAACCGTAAGTCTCCCTGGTGCCACCTGTGGCCAGTCAGGGGTTTTTTTCCACCTTAAAAATGTACTATTGGAATTGGGAAACTGCTGACTTCCAGTTGGCCAAACCTGTACTCTCATTGCTTTCCTTCTGCCTGTCGCCAGCCTACCACCCTGAAGAAGACGCTTCAGTGCTTAGAAGGGATCCACCTCAGCCAGTCGGGCGCCGTGTTAACACTGTATGTGGACAAGCTTTTGTGCACTCCGTTCCGTGTGCTGGCTCGCATGGTTGACACTCTAGCCTGTCGCCGGGTGGAAATGCTTCTGGCTGCAAATTTACAGGTACTAGAAAAACACTGATGCTAATTTTTACTGAGAACTTAGCAGGGCAGGCAAAACAGTTGCCTGGTTTTTTCTTCCACAGGCATATTCTTCACATGCCACTGCGAGAAACATATATAAGATGTATGAGTTGGTCATTCCTTGTGTGCCTGATATGAGCGCTTCCTGTACGTTCTTCTCTGCCTATGCTACAATAAAGTGTACATGTCACTCTTTCCCTCCTAAACGAGTGCAAGGTGGTTTTGATTCATTCCATGTTACACACTTGCTGATATGCTGTTGTCTACTTCAGAGCAGCACGGCCCAGCTGCCAGTGGAGGAGCTCAGCAGGATCCAGGAATACCTTCAGAGCAGCGGCCTGGCTCACAGGTAATGCTACGACCAGGCGTTCCTTGCTTTGGATAGAAAGACTTAGATTTGTACGGGAACGAGCTCGGGATGAGAGATTGATGTGCTTTGTAGATGAGCTCACTGCGGAAAAGCCCTAATAGAAAGCCTTCCTAAAGTAAACAAAATGTGCTCTCACTTTATAAAAAGTGAGATGAAGTGACAGCACCACCTGTACTGTAGTAATAGGGACATGCCTGCATCCTGTTGGCTGGTTGAGGCCCGTACGTGTCCAGATTGCCCCTGTCCACCCACCTGTGACACAGGAGAATGCGAGTTATCAGCTTGATCTTAGCCAAACCAAAGCATGTAGCCTAGCTGCTGCGTAAGACTGGGCAAATCTGAAAGACGTTACCTAGTTCTGGGCGTGCAAAAATTATATCTGCTTCTTGTTAAAATGTGATTTCTTTCTAGTATTTGTCACCTCATTCTGCTGCATAATCTTTTAGAAGCCTTTATCAGAAATTATGACGTCTATTATCTGTTTCCACAAGTAAATAAAATACATTTTACCATTAAATTTCACCTTTTTCCCTCCACATGGGGGAAGATGTGTGTGTGCGTGCGCGCATGTGAGAGAGAGAGAGAGAGAACAGAGTAGAATCATCGCACTGTAGCTTGTTGCTGGTGTCCTTATTTGGGTAGGCGCCTAACCCAGTAGGCAGCACGTGGTTTGCATGATTTTTCAGTTTGCTGGGCCCAGTTATGTTGTGATTTGCATTATGAAGTTGTTGCTCTCATAGCAGATGGTAGAAGGTCAAACTATTTTTTTTTTTGACTCTAGACTTAGTATTCAGAACAGATGAAGAAGATTATAAATATCTTGTGCCAGATGAGGTGCTTCCTCTATGAAGTGAACATAAATTGGTATAAATTGTATCGTGTTAGGAGAATCAATGGGAGATTTTGTGCACTTAGAATAGATCTATTTTGCATTTGTAAAGAATGCTTTTATTAGCTGTTAAACCATGTATTGCCTGTTATAATGTTTGAGTATAAATGAAATGTCTGCAAAACATTTGTGGGGCGTGAACTGTGGTTATTAAAAATGAGCTAGAGCCTGAATTTGCATCATGCCTTCTCTGAGTGTTGTTGAGGCAGCTCTGAAGAGAAAGTGTCAAGCACGTTGCATATCGCTTTAAGAGGCCACTGTCACTTCCTAACCTGGGAGACTGCTCTAACCCCACGTGTGGTCGGATTCCAGACACCAGAGGCTCTACTCCCTGCTGGACAGGCTTCGTCTCGCCACCGCACCCGGCTCACGTGGCCCTTCTCCTCCAGTCACGTCCCACCCGCTGGACGGGGATGGGCCCCTCGCACTGGAGACCGTGATTCCAGACAAAGTACGTGTCCAGCACGTATGCCTGTGGCACGTGGGGCCCACTCTTTTACATCTTCGGCAAATCTGGAGCGTGCGGTGGGGCAGCTCAGGCAACAGGATGTCCTGGCACCTGGCGTGGCCCAGGGGCTCCCAGCCTGCCGTTCCTCACCAGCAATGGGCAGGGTTCCATCACTGACAGGACGCCTGAGGCCCAGTCCAGGTCATGAGCAGGAAGTGTGGGGTGGGAAAGGAAATGCTGACTTGGCATCGGGAGAGGGGAAAGTAAAGGGAGCAGTGACCGTAGCCTGCATAGGCGGTCGTGCTCGCCTGCTTGGCCTGTCTGCCTCTCTTTAAACCCGCTGACCTCCTGTGTTGATTGCACCATCCCAAGGACCCTGGTACACGGTCACGACCCTTGCTACTCACACCTCAGAGCTAGGGACCGTTGGGGCCTTGGCAGATCGCAGATCCTTGGTACTCTGCTCTCCTGGAGGGAGGTCAGTGTAGACATGAGCTGCTTGGATTTTGAAAACCCATCACCGGGGCACAGAATGGCAGAGCTCAGCCCTCTGCTGCCCCGGCCTTGGAGAGGGAGGAGCGCTGCAGACACCGCAATGGAAGATGTTGGGAGCAGTGCCAGGCGAGGGGCGGACAGAGGGCAAGGGCACAGAGCAGAGGGCCAGAGAGCTGAATTAGGACACTTCTCCCCTCACCAGGGGAGGGGAGAAGCAGAGCCTGTCCCAGTGGGAACAGCAAGTCAAAGACACAGCCTTTGAAGCAGTTCCTACGGAAAAGGCCTGTGGTTTGGTGAGCAGCCACATGGGCAGCTAGAACCCAGCTAGATCCAGTGTCACGGAAGCTGCATTCATAAGCCCCAGGAGGCCACTTGTCCGTTAATCTGGGGCCACGGGATGTGAGGGGCAGTGGGCAAAGAAACAACACACGTTTAGTAGAGTTGAAGCCCCTTAAAAGCCATGCCCAATTTCATTGGGTTCTCTACCTTTTTCTTCTTCCCAGGACTGGTACCTACGTCTAGTCAAATCCCAGTGCTGGACTAGGTCGGATTCTGCGCTGCTGGAAGGGGCAGAACTGGTGAATCGGATTCCTCCCAGTGACATGAGTGCATTCATGATGAACTCGGTACGGCGGAGAGCAGAGGGGTGCTAGCAGGATGCGTGACTTGTTTTATCATCATGTGACCGACTTAGGACATGGGCCACTCACTTTTCTGCCTTAATGGTAGAACCTATAATCCAGACAGGATGGAGCATGGGAGACTGTAGTCTAGATGGGGCAGGACGTGGGAAAACTGTAATCCAGATGGGACAGGGTGTTATTTCAGCTACATTAGAATCCGAAAGGAGGTAAATTGTGTCTAATTCAACTTTCCATGCATTTGAAGAAAAGAGGTTCTCTTAGATTGCAGTCTGTTCTCACTGCGTGTCCTCATGGCCATGAGGAAAAGTATTAAAAAAAAAAAATGGTGTCATGGCAGATGGTTTAATGGACCCAAATGGTATTCTGGAAATTGATCTTTAATAAGACCCCTCCCCTTGTTTTATGTGGTGAGGTCCTCCTGCCCCCACTACTTATAGTGAGGTCCCCATACCCCTGCTTCATAGAGTGAGGTCTGCTCCCTGTTACATGTGTTGTATGTAATAGTCCATGCTGTGTAGTTAGGCGTTCTCCTACCCCTGCCCCTACTAGATGTCATGAGGTCCCAGTCCCCACCCTTGATGTTGTGCAGGCATGCATGCTGGGAGGCTCCTGGGCAGGTCCTGTGGGGACTGGACCCTCTGGTCGTACCAGCCACAGCCTTATCAGGTTCCTTCTCAGACATCCTGGGACCATCAGCTGACTAAACCTCCAGGTGTTTTAATGCTGCCTCGATACGTACCACATGGGAATGAGGAGCAGCAGGGGCCTTGGTGGGGGGTGGGGGCAGAAAAGGATGGGCCAGGCGTGGATGAAGGGACTCGGGGCCTAGGCCACACAGCAGTATGCTCCCAAGTACTGATTCTTCATCAGTTTGACAGTGGGAGCTACATTGAAAAAACAGAATTGGCTCAAAATCAGCTTGCTGAAATCATTTTAAGCTCCATTCAGTGAAAGCTAATTTGCTGAAAGATAAATTTGCTTAATGATCTATTTATCAAATTTTCCAAATTCAGTAGTTGGACTTTTAATAGCTTTAAAGGTTCTGGCTGTAGCAGAAAGGTTCAGTTTTGGTTACTGATGATGACATATGCTTTTCTGAATGTTACCTGAATTCAGATAAATATTCTACCTGAAAATTGGCCCCAAAAAATCCTTCAGTGGTTTTTTAAAAGTTGGTAAAACCCAGTACATATTGATACACTGTCACAGGAATGCTGCTTTTCACCCACAGCTGTGGCCACTTTGATTTAATTCAGCTGCCTTTGAACATAACTTTCTCAAAGTTCGTGAATTTTGGTGTTTCACCAGATTTCTTGGGTGCCGTATATTTTTATCAGTTAAAAATTACGTATGTTCAATTTTTTATTTCAAACAAATCTGAATGCATAAAAAATTTAAAATCTTTAATACTAAAGTACCCCAAAGAGACCAGAAATACACTTCATGGAGCATATGGTATTTATTTTGGAAAGTAGAATATTCTTTAAAATATATTGTTAATAGTTTACTCATCTGTGCTTTCTCAGAAACGTTTGCATTATCCTTTTTTCCGTTGTGTTTCTCTTGCCTGGTTGAAAAGTGTGTAATTGTTGTCCAACCTTTAACGTCCTGATTCAGGAATTCAACTTAAGCCTGCTGGCCCCATGCCTGGGCCTGGGCGTGCGCGAAATCTCTGGAGGCCAGAGGAGCCCCCTTTTTGAGGCAGCCCGCCTGGCCACTCTGGACCGCGTGAGCGGCCTGGTCCGGCAGCTCCCTGCCACCCACCGCGTTCTCCAGCCGTTCCTGCCTGTGGAGCCCACCGCCTACTGGAACAAGTTGAATGATCTATTTGGTAGTTAAAATTAAAACTTTTATTTTTTAAAAATGCTGCAGAGCCAATATCGTGCTTTGCACTGAGTAAAGATACAATAAATGCTGTTGACCTAATAAACCGAAAGCATGTGCAGAGATGACCGAGAGACGGTGCCAGGGACCCTAGCTCTGGATGTCTTTTGGCATATTTGCCCCTTTGCCGTTCCTCGGCCTCGCCCTGGAGGAACACTAGGGTAGACCTCAGAGGGAGTCGTGTCCTGAGTCACGCGCACAGTTAGGTGTGTGTGCAAATGTGCTTCTGAGCTGAAGGTGCCTTTAGATTCTCAGAGAATGGGCTCGCTGCCTTTCAGAGGCCACGAAGCCCTGCTAGAGTTGCATTCACCCGTAGTCTTGTGTTTCAGGGGATGCTGTGTTGTACCGGTCCTTGACCACTCTGGCCCGGGCCCTGGCCCAGTACCTGCTGCTGTTCTCCAAACTGCCCAGCCATTTGCACCTCCCTCCTGAGAAGGAGAGGGACACTGTGAAATTTGTGGTCATGACCCTCGAGGTAAGAGGCAGCTCGGGAAGCCAGTGTTTCTGTGCCGAGGGACTGTCACTGGAGAAATAGGAAACCCAGGGGTTGTGCAGTTGGGCTTCCTCCTCTCCTCACCAGGACAGTAACGATGGGTGGTCAAGCACCACATCCATCCCCTACTCTGCTGAGCACATTCACACCCCTGACCGCACGGGTTCCTCACAGGTGCCTTGTGACATTGGCCACATAGCACTTCCTGTCCCTGCTTCCCAGCTGGCCTAGGACCTGGGCTCCCACCATGGCGTCTCCCCCGCATGTGTCTGGGGCGAGGGCATGGGTCTTAGAGGAGCGTCTGGCAGGGAGGAGGTGGGGCAGGGGAGAAGCAGGGATGACTGGAGAGATGAGCAGAAACCTTTGAGGGATCTCTCAAACAGGGGAGGGAGTCCTGTGCTTATGTGTGGATCTCTTTCCTTGAATCTAAGATGCCTTTGATTTCAGGACAGACATCCATTAAGTATGTTTTCTCTAAGGAAAAGGAAGCACTGCAAATGTAGAGTATATCCTAATTTTAGATAAAGAAAATAGTCTGGGAAAATTATTATGCTTTAAATAGAGTAAAAACCTGGATGTTTCAGCCATGGGAAATTAAACACTCTGTGTTAACACTTATAATCACCCCCAACATGTGTACACATTGTGGGTGCATGGGCTTTCCATACAACTTTTGGCAAATAGTCTAGCCTACATCCTTGCAGCCAGAGCCTGAGCTGTTTTTGTCAGCCTGAGCAGGACACGGCTGACTCAGCATCAGCTCCAACCTACCAGCAGGGAGAGAGGTAGGTGTCAGGAGGGCACGGGACGAACAGGTACCTGCTGGAGCCGGGCCAAGTCAGATGGCTGCTCGCACCTGTCCTGCAGGTCTCCGTGCAGTGTGCAGGCTGGCAGGCTCACGGATGGTTCCCGTGCGGAGTCCCTTGCCTGCTGTTTGCGGGGCGGGATGGGTTCTGTTATTCTCATTTCACAGACGAGGAAGGCAGGGCTTGGAGATGTTTGTCTGGCTTGTCCGGGTTTCACCCACTACGAAGTAGCCCACTGGCATCTGAACCCAAGCCTGGCCGTCTCCAGGCCCCATGCTCTCAGATTCAGCCTTTGACTATGACCGAGGCAGGTTCTGCGTGCACCCTGGGAGGCCCAAGGAGGAGCCTGACCTGGAGGCCGTGTGGCCAGGGAAAGATTTCTAGAGGAGCCCACGGTGCTGCAGAAAGGAGAAGCAGTGAGATCAGGGTGGCCGTTCTGGCAGAGAAGCAAGCCCAGGCACTCTTGGGAGTGGGTGGTCAGGCTTGAATGTAAGGGAGTGGGCGACGGGGTCCCATCCCTCGAATCATAGTCAGGACCTGCCGGCTTCTCACTCTTGGGACAATTCCCGGAGAGCTGGAGGTGGTTTGCTTCCCCGGCAGCTCGGAGACAGGAAGGAAGCAGGCCTGAGCCTCCTGTCACGCCGACCCTCCCCTCTAGGCCCTGGCGTGGCATTTGATCCATGAGCAGATCCCGCTGAGTCTGGACCTGCAGGCCGGCCTGGACTGCTGTTGCCTGGCCCTGCAGCTGCCCAGCCTCTGGAGTGTGCTGTCCTCCCCAGAGATGGTGACCCATGCCTGCTCTCTCATTCACTGTGTCCGCTTCGTCCTGGAAGCCGGTGAGTCCATGACCACGACACATTTCTGTCCTTTATCACTGGGACCGGCAGTCAACTCTGTTTACCAGGTGCTGAGCGAGGAACCGGGGGTGACTCGGTGGATAAAATATGGGCCTTGTGTTCATCTCCAGTGCCTTGGATTCGGCACTAGAATTGGATTTGAATTTGCTTTTGTAGTCATTTTGTTTAGATTTTGGAGTTCCAGCTTTCATAAAAAATACTCCTAATTTTATGTTCCTTTGATCTCTGGTCCTACTTGACTGTCTCATGCTTTTAGTCCCAAATGACCATAAGATTTAATAAGATTACATTAAAAAGATTGTTTTCTGTTATAGTCGAAATGCTTGTTTCTATAATGCATTATAATATTAATATATTATAAAATAAAAGTGACTTATTCTTTTCAAGGGACAGTGTCCTTAACAAGGGTCATTAGCCAAAATTTCTCAAAAATTGGACATTATAGTTTACATGTTAGAGGGTGTTTTGAAGTTTGATTGTTTAAATTGTTTTCATCTGTGCATTTGTAGTCAGCTTGAAAACGAAGATCTAGGGAGTAATTTTTCAAAGCGAGACTTCTTGGGGATTGCAGTGATGCTTTTAGCAGTAATGAATCACGAGCCGTCTGATAAAAACCTTCAGGGCAAGACATGGCAAACAGTAGGCAGTGGACAGACGTGGAAATATCAGCAAAGAAGTCAAGTCCCGTGCATTTCAGACTAGCCCAGAGACTGATGCCTAAGTCTGGTACTGTCTAAAATTGACTATGGGAAATCTACACCTTATTTGACTTAGTCTCTCACCTTAAAATGTTTGCATAAATGTGAAAATTTGAATAAAAAGGAATAGTAAAAGTATTTGGAAATTGTTTATTCTGTTTTGATTTTTAGTTGTGGTGCAGCCTGGGGATCAGCTTCTTAGTCCAGAAAGAAGGATGAACACCCCAAAGGCTTCCAGAGAGGATGAAGTAGATTCAAACACACAAAGTAAGTCTCAAGATCCGTTTTTTTTTTTTTTTTAAGATTTTATTTATTTATTTGAGAGAGAGTGAGCGAGAGAGAGCACATAAGTGGGCAGGAGGAGTGGGAGAGGGAGAAGCAGGCTCTCTGCTGAGCAGGGAGCCCGCTGTGAGGCTCAATTCCAGAAACCTGAGATCATGACCTGAGCCGAAGGCAGATCCTCCAAGATCCGTTCTTTCTTACCCGGTTTTTCTGAGGGCTTGAAATTCATTCATAAAAGAGACTTTTAAAAGGGTCAGTGTGGACACTTGAAAGCTTACTTAATTTAGCTACATTCTGTTGCTTATCTCCAGATTTGAGAGCAATTTGAGTACGTCACCTCGCGTGTGCTGTCTCCCCTGCGAGCACGCTGGCTCTATTCATCTGGCTTTCTTTGGCCCACCAAACTCGGCTGGGGCGTCACACTCCCGGGGAGCCCTCCCGACGCCCCTCTTGTCACAGCTGCTCCTCCACCCTAGTGCTTCCTGCTCTAGGCCTCTCACCTAGACTCAGCTCCCTGAGCTCCCGGGGCAGGACTGCGCTCCCACTCTGTGTGCTTGCTGTCGTAAGTGCTTGTGGACGAACGTTTATCCCGTGATGAGCGACTACGTGGAAATACTGAGGGACTTGAAGTTAGCATACATACCCACATGAGTGTTAGGTAACCTGAGTCATCTGTTTTGTTGGATTTTTAAATGGAAGTTACTACTCTTCCTGGAGAAAAAACATCCACACCCCATCCACTTAAGCCTCGTTTAGACTTAAGACGTGCACCATGGCTGTGCATGTTCTCTCCTGATTCAGGTCTTTTGCTGGCAGTGTGGAGAGGCAGGTTGGGGATAAAGCTCTTGGCTGAGTGACTGCTTATCCCTGCGGGCCTCCAGGCGTCTTCACCCAGAGGGTGCGGCTGGAGTACCCGCCTGCAGCCCGTCCACAGAGAGCGGAAGTACATGCCCCTGGCGGTTCTTGGCTGCCTCTTTCATGGAACACTCTATCTCGGAATCCCGAGTCTTAGCTGTGCTCTGGTGGCTTAGGAAACGTGCCTCTTTCCGAGCACGTACATGCTCTGTCCTTTTGCCAGCATGTGTACCAGCCAGCCAGGTGAGGATGGCCTTTTCCTGTCATTCGTAGTCAGCATGGTGATTTTTCTTCCAGTCGCCTGTTTAAGGTTCTGTAATGGTGTAACCCTGTCCAGGAACAGTGCATTGTATGGCACAGCCAGGCTCCTCTCCAGGTGCTTACCTTGAAGCTCCCTGGTTCTGTCAGCCCTGAGTTTGTGGTTTCATGACTTCTCATTGATATGTGAGGGCTATGCAAACACTCACCTCCCTGCTTGGCCATGTTCTAGCCGAGTGGCCTTGGCAAGTTACTATCCGGTGCCTCTGCAGTGGAGATACGGATGGCGTTGACCTCGGGTTGGTATGAGGATTACATAAATTAGAGCACCCAGAGCAAGTGCCAGTCTTGTTATAAGTGCTCAGTAAACATTCCCGTAGTTGGAATCGTAATTTGAATTTCCATTCCTCTGAAAATAATCCTGGCATTTCAAGGGGTCGCGTCAGAGCAGACAGGCCCACAGGCTGGAGTGTATGTACTTTATGTTGATTGTGCTTATTCCTCGTGGCCCAGTATAGGCCAGTTAATTTCATCCTGGCCAGAGGAAGAAGATCGCTCTTTTTATCACCTGGATAGGATGATAACCCTTAAAGATTGCCCATTAGGGGCGCCTGGCTGGCTCAGTCGGTACAGCATGTGATTCTTAAGTCTTGGGGTCAGAAGTTTGAGCCCTGGGCACAGAGTTTACTTAAAAAGACAGTATTATTAAAGGTAGCTTCCTTTCTCTCAGCTTGGCGCTTGACTCCGTAAGCCCAGTAAGAATCCACTCTCCATATGAGGAAGTTGCTTAGCCTGTCAAATCTCATGAAACATGGGTTATATTCATGCACAACCCAGAACATTTGTCAACTCAACAAATAATGTTCTGGCACATACTGCGTGGCAGACTCAACGTGAATGCAAAGCGGTCCCTTCCCTTGACGTGCTATGGCTCTTACCTAAGGCTGTGTGTGGGGTTGTCCTCAGCATTCTGCTTCAGGAGTTCTAGGGGAGACTTGGCACCCCGTCAGAATCCCACCAGCAGCCCGGGAGAACCCCTGATCTCGGGAAACAGTGAGCCAGAGATTGACAACCTGGTTCTGTGCACGCCGGCACAGAGAACACAGGGTCCTGGGAGAACCAGGGAAAGCTGGAGCGCGACTGCTCCTACATGTTCACCGGTGTGTGCTGGCCACATAGTGCAGGGTGGGCAGGAGGGCTGGGACCGGGAGCGGGAGACAGGTTCAAGACCACAGTCCTGGCCAGCATGGAGAGGATTGCCGATTTCGATAGGTTGGAAGGAGATAAAATCTGCAGGCCCTCAGTACTGCCTGGGTGTCTAGGGGGCTCTGCGTTTGTGGCTTGAGCGACTGGTTGCAGGCTTGTGCCTTCTGCCGTGGCAGGGGTGGGAAGTTCAGGAGCAGAGGTGGCGGGTTTGCGATGTGTTTCGATAGAACAGCCCTCTGAACCCCGGTGTTTGTTTTTAGACCCGGCATATATCACTGCAGCCTGTGGGATGGTGGCAGAAATGGTGGAGTCTTTGCCATCAGTGTTGGCCTTGGGGCATAAAAGGAATAGCAACACCCCAGCGTTTCTCACGTCAGTGCTCAGGAACATCATCATCAGCCTGGCTCGCTTACCCCTCGTCAACAGCTACACGCGTGTCCCCCCCCTGGTAAGTCTGGTCATTTCCTTGGTAGAAAACCCAAAATAAATGAGATGTGCAGGCCATCCCCTAGCTGGGGGCTCCTGAAGGTGAGAGCGGGAGCTGACTGCTCAGGTGCCTCCCCTTGGTGGCTAGAGCCTTGCGTGGTGTGTGGTCCTGGCACCTCTCTGGTCTCCTCGGGCGTGACAGCAGTCATTGGTAGAAGCGCTGGGTTTTCCCACACGGGGTGAGGCACTACATCCAGAAGTAAGATTTTGTCTCCCAGTAGTCGGTACTCGATGTTCGATGTGGTTAGAAAGTAAGTCAGCTCCTTTGTTCAATGATAGACTGGAAGTTGTGCCCCTGGGGTATGTAAAAATCAGGCACCGTCTGATACTGCTCAGCTGTCTGGGCATGACCACTTTTGAAACTCCGGATTCCAGATTGTCCTCGGAATCAATTTCAAGTCAGCATTCGTCAGGATGCTTGTCTCAGGTAACAGGAAGGGCTTAGTGTGAGTGGGTTGAGGGTCGACAGTGGCCAGACGGCCCCTCCCTGGGGAAGCTGCCGAGACAAAAAGTAGGGGCACGGGGTGAACACAGCACAGCCGGAGGTCAAGGTGAGCCAGGACCTTGCTTTTGCCTAGAAAGGACCTGTGCCTGCCAGTGGGCACAGCTTCAGTGCCCGTGTGTGAGAGGGAGATGCTGGGCAGGCTGCCCCCCGGGAGCAGTCCTCCTCAGACTGGCGTGCAGGGCAGTGGGTGCCCACTCGGAGGGCTCACGCTGAGCAGCGGCTGCAGCCTGGTGTGCTGGGGTGGTGCGTCTGCAGCCCCGTGCCCGCTGGGAAGAGAGCAGGAAGAGCCCGCTGGAGAAGCAGGGTTGCCACTGGGAGGGGTGCGGCCATGCACAGGGAGTCAGTGTAGGTCTGGAGACAGCTGCTCCTCTGGAGGGGAGTGGGGAGCCGTGGTCAGGAGGGCCCATCCTAGAGGTTGCGGTGTCTGGAGCAGATGCGCTGGCACAGGGCACGTGCTGTAGGGGGCGCTCCTCGAGCCAGGGTCGTCACCTGCGTGGAGCAGCATGCGCCAGGGCCCCAAGAGGAGGGCGCCCTGCCAGTGTGTGGTAAGCAGCTCAACCTGTGTTGATGAAGGTGAGAGACGCGGCGTCTTCCTGAGCGGATTGAGAGGCGCCGGCGCCGTGGAGGTGGGCTGGCCGTGTCTCCGAGGCCCCCACGGTGGGCTTGGGGAATCGGGAGCTGAAGGGTCCACTCAGCTGGCTGGAAGGGTGGTTGCTCCTGCTGCCAGGACAGCATCGGGTCTGCCTCGGGTCAGCCCTTGGCGGGGTTTACGGCGCGGACAGCACGGCTTTCTGTGGCTGCTCAGCAGTGACTCTGTGTGCGTGTGCGGCTGAACTTCATCCGATACCTGCCTTCATCTAACACACCAGCTGCTGTTTGTGGGCGAGGGTGCTCCTGCCTGCCCTCGACGGCTGGGGGCTACCAACACGAACCTTCAAGAACCTGACTTGAGAACAGCCAGCTGGGGGGTGCAGAGGGGTGGTGGCAGGTAAAGGGGCGCGCCAGGTTGGGAACAGGCGAGTCAGGGAAGTGGGAGGTCAGGGCAGACCCGGGAGGCTCACGATGGGACAGGCGATCCTTGGGCGATGCATGGAAGATGTTTTCCCGGAAGGATGGTGTACTCGCTTTCGGGAATGTCTGCGTGAGCCATCGGTAGGCATGTGGCCTCTGGAGGGAGACTGTTTTAGAGAAAGGATGCTTCATGGTTTCCTTGAAGTGCGGCTGTCCTGTCTTGACCGGGGTCACTCTGTTTCTTTTTCATCTTCTCAGGTTTGGAAGCTCGGATGGTCGCCCAAGCCAGGAGGTGACTTTGGCACAGCCTTCCCTGAGATCCCGGTGGAGTTCCTCCAGGAGAAGGAAGTCTTTAAAGAGTTCATCTACCGCATCAATGCACTAGGTAGCCCGGGTTTCTCTTCCAGAATTGTTAGTCCTCAAAGCGCCTAGTTCTTGTTCATTCCACCAAGAGATATAGGGTGTGATATGATCACGTGTGCATACACCGTGAAAAATTCTCTCCGGGTTGGTGTGGTGTTTGGGGATGTGTGAGAGAGATGGGGGGCAGCCTAACCCCAAGTCTTCACACACCAGGCTTGTTGGAAGTCAGGACAGGCCCCTGGTGATAGATCACACGCAGCCCTGCTTAGCGTGCTCTTGTTTCCTTGGGTGCAGAGCGAGCAGGGGAAGGAGGCTTCATTGTGTGAGACGGCACTGGCCCCTGGGTGGTGGGGCAGGCGTCTTAGCCTCTAGGACCCCCAGTGTCGTGGATTCGTAGCGCTGTTACGCTACGCATAACGAGACAAGACTGGTGCAGTCATCACTAAAGGGCAGCTTTAGTGGTTTTCCATCAGGCTGCTTCTCCACTTCCTACGGCACGGTGTGCCTTGCCTTTTTGTCCCTATTTCATGGCTGGAGGTCCGGTCCGGTGGGAGGGTTGTAGTTGGCTGTGTCCAGCTGTGGTGTTTCCCGGAACATTGGTCTCCTGAGTCTGGCGTGGGCACCCCGCCTGCCGTGGGGCCTGCCCTTCATCCCTGTGACCCCTGCCGTCTCAGGCTTCTGCAGAGTTTGTGCTCATCTTGATCCCGGAAGTTTCAGGCAACCGATACTGTCTTGCCTCTCCTTTTCCCTTGAGTGAAGCAGGCAGTTGGTTACCCTGTCCAAAGTGCAGTCTCAGCAGCGACCCAAGACTGGCTACCTCGGGAAGCTTTGTTTCTTTCCTAACCTTGAAGGTGGTTCCTGGGCAGTCTCCTGGCCGCCCCCTGCGTGCTGTGACTTCCTCTCTTACTCAGGCAGCTTCATGCTCGAATCCTCACTCAGACCTGCAGGAGGGACCCTGACAGCTCCACAGTCTCTTCCTGATGTTGCTTTACTCTTGCCTTTGTCTTTGTTCATTCTTTTCTTTTCCCTTAAATAAATTGTGAGAACATCGTCTGTACGTCTGCCCGCCTCACTATGTCTGTCTGTCTGCATCTAATCCCTCTGCATCCAGTTTACCAAGGAGACCTTCAAGTTAGATGCTCTGTTTTCCTGCCCTCAACACCCCCTTCCTGTTCCTTATAGCCCTAATGCAAGTGGCATGGCCATGTCCACCTCCCAGGTCACGCGTGGGAGCAGGAAGCATGGCACTCATCCCTCACCTCGAGCGCTGCTGGTGGTGACGGTGCTCGAGGGTGACCTGCTAGACACGCCTTTGCCAGACGCTAGTGCCCCAGCTAGGTCACGTCCTTTTTTGATCTGCTGTTTTTCTAGACAGGGTCAGAGAAACCATTCCTTTAACTTCTTTATGTTGAACAGCTTTACTGAGAATTCACAGAGCACACGTGGCACCCACTCAGAGCGTGCCACCCAGCAGGCTGGGGTCTGCACACAGTCATGCAGCCCGCAGCTCAGTGCCACGGTTTGTCTTTGGGGAAGACTTGTGAGCCCTCTGGTGAGCAGGGCAGGAGCAGTGCGGACCCGCTCAAGTGTGGCCTGCTGCTTAGACGTCCCTTCACCTGACTGCAACCCCACAGCAGGGGTGGAGAGGGGGCCACTTGCTTGTCGTGTGGCCTCAGACGTGGATGCTTCCGTGTCCTTGCCCAGGAGTGCAGCTGGCAGTGTGGCTGCATCTTAGAACTGGCGTGGGGTCGAGGGGGCTGCTGTGCGGCTCCCGGGGGTGGGGCCCGTTCTGGCTGCAGCTGTGCGGCCCAGCTGCCACGTCACATCAAGGAGTCTGGGGAGCGGGCAACCCTGTCTCATGTAACATTTGGCTTCCTAGGGTGGACCAGCCGTACCCAGTTTGAGGAAACGTGGGCCACCCTCCTTGGCGTCCTGGTGACTCAGCCCCTCGTGATGGAGCAGGAGGAGAGCCCACCGGAAGTAAGGCTGTGTGCAGGCCCGTGCATCCACTGGCCGGCACCCGGGCAGTCGAGGCAGTTGGTGACTTGCTCGTGGGGGGCAAGAGAAGGGCAGCGGGCTCGTTGTTTTGGTCTTCCCTTATGTTCACCAGGGTAGCCAGGTCATATCTGGACTAATGTTGCAGAGCAGGAGCAGATTCGCTCGAGGTTTGAGTGGCCTTGATTGCCAATGGCCACAGTACACTTTACCATGGCGCATCACGTTAAGGGTCAGTAGGATTACACCCTTTCCTGAAAATATGTCTGAGTTCTGCTTATCAGTATTCACATACAGTGTGTAGGTTGAATCAGAATGAAAAGGCACGTGATAAAGGCCATGGATGTGTATGTACCTGTGTTTATTTGACTGCTTTGCAGAGGTTTATCAGGCTTCTTAGAATATTAAGGTACGTAATGTTAGTAAAAGCCATGTTCTGATAAGGCAAAGCCTGAGATATTGAAAGCCATTGGTTAGAAGTCCTTAATTCCGGTAGATGGTATGGCACAAACTTGTAGAAATGTCAGTTCAAAGAGCACACATGTCCGAAATCACCAGTGACTTTAAATTCACGTGTAGAACTAACAGGTTGTCATATGCAGAGTTCCTAAAAAGAGTGAGGAAATTTAAGGGCAATATCTTAAAAAGTAATTTGTATTTGGAGATTTGTGCCTATAGGAGACCTTGCTTTGAAAGGTGGACATTGGCCATCAGATTTATTTCAGGTCCCAGATGTGGGGAACTTAGGCAGACAAGACAGGACCCTTGCTGGGAAGACGTGTCCGTCTGTAGCACTTGGGGCTCACCCAAAGACCATGCAGCCTGAGAACCACGGCCTTCGGGTTCTGTGTGCAGGTGGGGGCAGAAGTGCTTTCGGGTGTCTGGCCTCACTCGTGACTTGGTAAAGTGTGGGCTCTCCTTCCAGGAAGACACGGAGAGGACCCAGATCAATGTCCTGGCCGTGCAGGCCATCACCTCACTGGTGCTGAGCGCAATGACCGTGCCTGTGGCTGGCAACCCAGCCGTGAGCTGCTTGGAGCAGCAGCCCCGGAACAAGCCCCTCAAAGCCCTCGACACCAGGTAGGAACAGTGAAGTGCCTGTCCACCCTGCCCAGAATGACCAGCACCTTCACCCCGGGCCCTTTGCTTTGTTGCCAGAACGACAAAACACCTGTGCATGCAGCCTTACTGTAAGGTGCAAATCCAGAAGGGGTTTGGTGACCCGTGGCAGTGAGGTCCGCTGAGTGTTTAGGGCAGACTCTAGCAGATCAAGAACTAGCCAAGGAGTGCCCTCAAAGGAGTGTCATTCCTTATTACAGGTGCCTCTGTTTCCTGTAGGCAAAGCTGGAGGAAGCCCTGAGGTTTTTTGCTTTTAAGATTTTGAAGGAAGCAAAATATTCTTTAACCTTTGTTCTGAATTTTAGGTTTGGGAGGAAGCTGAGCATTATCCGAGGAATTGTAGAGCAGGAAATCCAAGCAATGGTTTCAAAGAGAGAGAACATCGCCACCCATCACTTATACCAGGCGTGGGACCCCGTCCCTTCTCTGTCTCCTGCTACGACAGGTACCTGTGGGAAGAGGGGCTGTGTGTACCTGGGCCAGAACAAGAATGTGACCAAGATACTAACACCACTGGTTGGGCAGAAGGACCGGAGACATCTTTTTGGAGGCCGTGGTCCTCACTGCACGGCCCTTAATTCACGAGTAGCCATCTCAGTCAGGACCAGGCAATTTTAGCAGTCTTGAGGAGCTCGAGTCTGGAACTGAACTGGAGTGCTGTCCCTCACCAGTCAGGCCAGAGGGGAGCGGAGTGGCTCTCATCTTCAGACGGGCAGCCCGAGTGGGAGTGTAGAACTGAACTAGTCGCTCCTGTGACTCTCCGGCTTCAGAGCAGAGAGCGCTATGGCGAGATCAGGCCTGGACTCTCTGAGAGCCCGCCGGGGCTGGGCATCCCTGGGTCTGAGCCATCCGCCCCCAGTGGCCCTTCCCTCCCCCGGCCCTGCATCTGCCGCTGGCCAGGTGCACCTGTTCTGTCTGGGCCTGCGGGCTGTGTGCCTGCCCTGTAATGGGCACTGGAGTGTGTCACCCTCGCTTAAAAGAAGGAAATTTTGTTTGTTTGTTTTTAAATGCATATGTTTTTTTGTTGAACAGACAGTATTTTAGCACAGCGGTTTTGTGATTCCCTAGTTTATTTTAGGAGTTGTTAGGTCCTGTGATTTTAAACATCTTGAATGCCTTACTTGGAGAGCGTTCTGTGTGGACGTGCAGACACTAGACATTTACTGGAGTGCTGGACTAAGCTCAGGAGTGTGCACTGCGATGGCCATGGGTCCCCTGAGCAGCTTCTGCCCCTAGGAGAGAGAAGTGGCCTCATTCACTGTCACAGGAGGCCGGGGCAAGTGGGTACTGGGAGAGGTGCAAACGCCCCAGGGGAACGCAGTCAGGAAGGGTCCTGGGAGAGGGTGCGTTGACGCTAGGTCTGGTGAAGGGTTAGCCAGGATCTCTGGCTGGGGGGCGGGGGTCGTTTGGGGTATACAGGGTGTGAAAGACAGTGGTTGTGGAGAAGATGGGTTGAGTGGGGGCATTGGTGGGCGCAGCTGGACAGCCTGGACACCGGGGCAGGTTCCCGGGAGGTGTCGCCTGCCGACGTTGTTGTCTGGGCCCCCAGAGTGCGTGCCTGTGGGGCCACCGCCTCATCTACAGCTGCTGACTTAATACCTTTGCAGCTCAGCCCCCAGCCGATTCCCATGCAGAGTCAGAAGCTGGTTTGTTACAGAGAAAAAGTGGTAATTCAGAATTGGCCACACAGGCCCTGCCAGAGAAAACCCCAAGAGACCCTTGGGGTTCTGCAGAGCTGTCCACCCTGCCGCCCGGGGTGGGTGCTGTCGGGCAGGCTCCATGCAGGATAGCATTCATGGTGTTGTCGCCCTGCAGGTGCCCTCATCAGCCACGACAAGCTTCTGCTGCAGATCAACCCCGAGCGGGAGCTGGGGAACATGAGCTATAAGCTTGGCCAGGTCAGTGTCTCCCCCGCCACAGCGCAGCCAGGGCATGTCTTCCTGCTTTCCTCGCTCTCTCTTGACTGCCGTGAATTTGGGCCATTGGCTGCATCCAGAAAAATTACATGCGGTTTTTTAAGAGTTTTCTTTTATCTGTCCTCATTTATATTCTCTACTCCAAGGAAGATTTAAGATATCTTGTGTACGTAGGATGTGAGTGCAAGTGTAGGAAGATGCTGAGAGTCAGGCTTAGGTCTGGGGGGTCAGACAGCCAGGCATGAGCAGCTTGGGTGGAGTGAACACACAGAAGGGCTCTTGCTCCAGGGGGCCACGGATTTGGCCACGAGTGTCCCAGCTGCCAGCTCAGAGGGAAGTGTGGTCAGATAGCCCAGTGCAGCTGATGGGCCGGCTCTGGGTGCCAGGTCGACAGCTTCCTGGGTGGGTCACTTTGAACTGTGTGTTTCCGTGTCCTTGTGAGAGAGACAGGACAGTCACGCGTGTGACAGTGCAGGTCGAGGAGCTGGAGGACAGGGATATGGCTCCTGGAGCCATGAGCATGTGTGTGCTGGGCGAAGGGGACTCCCGTGGGCAGCCTGCTGGCTGCTCTGTCCACTTCTGTGTCCTCTCCAACCTTGCTGGTTTACTTAGAAAGCAGTTATGCAGGACTGTTTTCTTTTTAGCTTTTGTTTCAGGGGACAGACATTAGCCACAGCAGGGGTCGGAAACACTCGTTTGTCCTGAGGGCATCCGCAGCAGCTTCAGCAGCAGGGCCCCCAGGCCCGCTCCATGCTGTTCGCTCCAGCTCACACACACTCCTCTGTGCGCAAGGGGACACAGCCAGGCTATGCATGCTGTCCTTGCAGTGAAGTTTCTGCCCCTGAGATAAATCAGGGTGAGGGGGCTCAGTGTTGTTCCTATAGAAGTGGGTTTCTGGGGAGCAGGCTGCGAATGAGCAACTGTGGCTCTCGGGGGCACCCGGCCTCCTTCTGGGTCCAGAGGCATTTGCCCAGCTGAGTCCTTTCTTCAGCATCTGCGCTCATGTCCAGCCATCGGGGGCGGAGCCCTGACCTCACCCTGCCCTGTCCTGTCCGGAGACCAGCCGGCTCCCACGTCCCTCTGTGCGGAGCCGTCACTGGCTGTTGGGGAGTGAGGGGAACAGAGGGGCCACCCCCTCTCGAGGCCCGAAGGTGGCGTTGAGGCTTGGTGGTTCATATTCCGTCTGTGGCAGCCTTTGGGCAGCTGCCTCCAGCCTGCCCGCCCACGGCCAGGACCCCCACGGCTGGTGGGATCCAAAGGGGAAATGGCTGTTGGTTCCGAGTGGGAGTGGGTGCTTGCTGGCTGGGAGGGTGCGGTCCGTGCCGCGTGTCAGAGGACTCTCCTGCCAGCCCGTGTGTGGGAGCGCGGGGAGGGGCCCTGCTGGGCGGGTCGGCTCTTGTTCCGGCAGCCTTGCCACCGTCTCCACAAGAAGCAGGCATCGGCTAGGGGGCCGCAGCTCGGGGGCCGGACCCACACGTGTACGCCGAGCGCTGAGCCCGGGGCCCTGTCTCCTGAAGGTGTCCATTCACTCCGTGTGGCTGGGGAACGGCATCACGCCCCTGCGCGAGGAGGAGTGGGAGGAGGAGGAGGAGGAGGAGGCCGACGTCCCCGCCCCCGTGTCACCACCCACGTCGCCCGTCAACTCCAGGTTTCCCCTCTGCCTTTCATTTCAAGCTTTTTGAAGTCTCCCCTCAGTCATTTGATTTGTTTGGGTACCTCTTGAAACGAGCCTCTCATCTTGTGTGTGGGGCGACCGCCCCTCTGGTCTGCTCTGCAGGAAGCACCGGGCTGGGGTCGATATCCACTCCTGTTCCCAGTTTTTGCTCGAACTGTACAGTCGCTGGATCCTGCCGTCAGGGTCGGCCCGAAGGACGCCCATCATCCTGATCAGCGAAGTGGTTCGATCTGTAAGTCTGCCTTCCCCGTTGCCCTGGCGGCACACGGCGCTCACACACCTGCCGCGGCACAGGCCCCGCACGCGCTCGCGCAGTTCGAGGTCTCTGGGGACCCGGGAGGGCGCTCTCGGCAGCTCACACGTGCAGGAGGATGAAGTGGTGTTTCTGCAGCCACAGAGGGGCCGTTGGTGCATTTCTGACCCATGGCCAGTGGACTGCTGTGGGGGCGTCCCGTTGTGTGAGGGCTCTCCAGGCCCCCCTGCTTACCCACGTCCGTCTCAAGGGCTTGGTTACATGAGAGCTGGGCAGACAGTCCCGAGTCCACACGCCCTGCGAGAAGCTCGGGGGCGGGCGGTCGTTCTCAGACTGCGCACTCGGATTCCTGTGTGTTTGAGGACCCAAAGAGCCTTTGTGCAAGGGTTAGGTCTGTGAGTGTTTACGGAACCTGGAGCACAGTCGTGGAGGTTTAAAAATCGTTCCTCGTTAGACGCCATCTTCGCGTCTTTACCATCACATGGCGGGAAGTGAGTGAGAGTTTGGAGCTCAGGACCCTCCGTCCCTGCTTCCTGCCCGTGGACCAGCCAGCTAGAAGCGTCTGCAAGTCTCTGCCGTGTGCACGCTCTGGTTCTCTGTCCCCGACGTGCCTCTGTCCAGTAACGGCAGGTGTGTGGTTTTGAGTCCGGCTCTTGTCAGTACACGCCTTTTATGATTCTAAGATCATTAGATATCTGGTCAAGGTGAGATTTTTAAGAACCTCATTTTTAATTTGTAGTAGAAGCTTACAACCTGATTTTTTCCCCCCAAAATCGGTAAATTATAAGCACCTGTAATAAAGGTCTTACTTTTTTTATTTATTAATTTATCTAAAATAACAATGATGCTTTTAGTTTAAAAATAACACTTTTTAAACAATTAGTAAGAAGAGCCTTGTTTTACATTTTTGCAAATCTCTTGACTGATTTATTGGAAGAGAGTTGGATTCTCATGTCTGCTTTGCATTCAGTCTGATATCAAAGGACTTCTAGAAGACACTGCCCTGTGGTCGGAAGAGAACGAGAGTAAAAAGGCAGACACGGTCTCTGTGTTACCCCGGAAGCAGTTCTGATCGCGAGAGGCCCGGGAGGCCCGCCGGTGTCTGCTGTGTCCACCTTCGGCATGGCTTCTGCCGGTGACTTGCTGAGCCCCGCTGGCTTTGAACCCGGGCCTCTGAGGAGAGACAGCGCTCCTGCCTGCACGCCTGGTGACATTTATTTCTGGATGTCATGTGAAGAAGCGAGCCTCAGAGAACTGAACATTTTGGGGAGACAGGGAATCATCCAAGCATTTATTTCGGAAATGGTGGCCCATTTTTCTCTCCAGGGCTTTGGAGAGCCTGTCCCCAACACTGCAGGGGGGCCTGGTGTTTTGCAGAATAGCAGTTGGAGATCTTAGTGTCGCACGGTTGTGACTGAGGTCCAGGCGCCAGCTCTCGGTGGGCAGTGTAGATGCAGAGGCATTTTTAAGAAGATACTCGATGACCAGTCATTCTTCACGTTGTCTGTTTACACTGTTGTTGTAGGTTACCGGGTGTGGGCTGTTTATGTACCCAGTCAGGACTCCTGTGAATGCCCATATTTCATTGTCTGGTGGATGTCAGCACATGCATTTTGGTCTTTATTGCTCACTTCCTAACCGAATGCCCTGTGTCTGCAGCTCCTAGTAGTCTCAGACTTGTTCACCGAACGCACCCAGTTTGAGATGATGTATCTGACGCTGACAGAGCTGCGGAGGGTGCACCCTGCAGAAGACGAGATTCTCATTCAGTACCTGGTGCCTGCCACCTGCAAGGCGGCTGCCGTCCTGGGAATGGTAAGTGAGAGGTGGTGTGGGGGCCGCCTTGTGTTGGCTGCATGCCGTGGGCATAGCCTCGGCCTTGGAAGGTCTAACATGGGTAGGAGGTCATCCCTGCCTTTCCGTGAGTCACTGTGAAGCATGTTTGTCATGAGTGAGCCTCGGTTTAGGGCTCCTGTACCCCTTTGCTCTGGGTCATCATGGTGACCCATCCCCCTAGGAGCCAGGGGTGTGGGTGGTGGAAACGTGACTGGCTTCTCCTCCACAGTCTCCCACGGTCCCCCACAGACCCCTGTGCTTCCTGTCAACAGAGCCTCCCTCCTGGGGGCCGTTTTACCCCAGACACCCTGCATCTCCTCTCCCTAGGTCTGGGTGCTCTGGTCTTTTCTTGGCAGGAGGGCACACTGCCTACTTTTGAGTTCTTTCTTACTCTGCATCCAGTTGATGAGAACTCGGCCAGTGCGGCGTGCACCCGTTTTCTGTGTGTACGTCCCCACGTGGTACCTGCTCACCAGACGTGATGTGGGCACATGAAAGTGCTTGTGCGCGGGCCCCGCCTTTGTTAGCTGGTGAGGGACAGAGCTCTGCTACCAGATGAAAGTAACTGGTCTCCAGGCTGCACAGAGCTGGCTTGTGCTCTCGGCTGTAGCCGCTGCCAGTGACTAGGGAGCCCAGCTTCCTGTTGGCCGCAGACAACTCCACCCTACACATGGGGCTGCCTCCCCCACATCCCCACGCAGTCCTGTGTGTCCTGGCGCTGCGGCAGGTCCCCTGCACGTGGCCCGATGCAGCGGAGGACAAGACCAGCTCACACGGGACGTGGCAGAGGTATGAGCCTGCGTCTGTGGCCCGGAGCCGACTCTCGCCCCTTCCCAGCTATGCCCCCCTGTTGAATTTGTCCCTCTGACCCCGAGTGCCCGGGCAGGTATCCTCCATCCTGGGTGGCCACTGGCCATGGTGCCACCGTCGAGGAGCAGGAACAATGAGTCCGTTGGCTTTCCCCCGTGAGCACGTCACTTCAAAGTGTGTGCCCTCTGGGTGTCAAGAGACATGTGAAAGCAGCTGGACTTGAAGTGGTCCTTTTGTCTTTGTGGGGGGTTTTAGCTGCTGGGTTCGTTTTCATTATAATTGTGTTTTTGTGCTCAGGCTCAGATCCCCCTAGACAAATGTCTTGTCAGTAAATTAAGTAATAATCGTTTTTTAAGAAGATCCTAAGGCAAGATGCCGCATGTTCATGCTCTCCCTATCCTGACATGCACGCAGACGTCCCTCGTGAAGGTGGAGGTGTGTGTGCATTGGTGCAGGCCACGGGGCTCCACAGCTGGTCCTTTCCTGCCAAGATACTTACACGGTGTTGGGAAACGTGCCTGCCTCACAGCAGGTCCTGTTGGTGTTTGCTGAGGCGGGGACTGGCCTCCCGGGTGGGGGTCCTTAGGAAGGCATCACATCACTCTGGTGTGTGCACATTGGCCCTCAGGTGGCCCGCAGGGACCCTCAGGCGGCAGTAGCCACCTTACCCAGGTGGGGTGGCTCTTGAGCACTGGGGTTGCCCCCACCTCCACACTGCTTTCTGTGGCTGCCTCTTCTCCAAAAAGGAGAGAGTCCTGAGGGAGGACGGTGCGTGGAGTGTTTGTGTTCTGCGCCCCACTAGGTCTAGGGTGCTAAAAGGACACAGGTAAGGTTTTAGTCCAGGTCAGCATAGACTATTGTCCAGGGTCCCCAAGACCACCCCAGATTTTTGCTGGGAGGATTCATATATACTCATGGCCGGGATTTATCCCAGTGAACCCATACAGAGCAAAATCCGCGAAGGGAAAAGGTACGGGGTGGGGGGAATGGGGGGGACGAAGTCCAGAGGAAGCAGGTGCCAGCTTCCAGCACCCTCTCCCGGGGAGTCAGGTGGGACACGCTCTGTTCCCGGCAGCGCGTCGTGACAACACGTGTGGGGTCTTGTCTGCTGGGGAAGCTCGTTAGAGACGCGGAGCAGGGCTCTCGCTGGGGCTGGTCCCGCAGGCCCCTCTCCCTGGCTCGGCCCAAACCGCAGACCCCCAGGAGGAAGGGGTGTCGTCACCGAGCACAGCGTTGGCCTGGACGGGGGAGGCACAGCTGAGGAGCCGGGAACGCTCCTGATGGCCAGGACCGGACACCTGTGCTGCGCGGGCCTCTCGGAGGGCGGCTCGGGCCTGCGGCGGAGCTCCTGCTGCACACGGTCTTCCTCTGTAGCGTGTGGCCAGCCCGTCATTGGCCTCCCCGTTCATCATGGGCTAGCTTCTGTTCCCCGTGCCTGTGCTCTAGGATAAGGCTGTGGCAGAGCCCGTCAGCCGGCTACTGGAGAGTACCCTGAGGAGCAGCCACCTGCCCAGCAAGGTCGGGGCCCTGCACGGCGCTCTCTACGTGCTTGAGTGTGACCTCCTGGATGAGACGGCGAAGCAGCTCGTCCCAGTCATCAGTGACTACCTCCTGTCCAACCTCAAAGGGGTGGCCCAGTGAGTACAAGCAGCCGCATGGGGTTCTCTGTGTGGCCCAGGGCAGAGTGGGGTCACCCTTCCATGGGGATGGGGACTGAGACCCCCGAGACATGAGGACACCACACACTGTCAGCTTGGGCCTTACCTCATGGTTTCAGCTGCGTGAACATTCATAGCCAGCAGCATGTGCTGGTGATGTGTGCCACCGCCTTCTACCTGATCGAGAACTATCCCCTGGATGTGGGCCCAGAGTTCTCTGCGTCAATCATACAGGTGAGTGGCCTTGGGTGCCTTCCTCTGGAGCAGGAGTGGGTATGCGCGCACAGTCACCTGCGGGTGGTAGGGTCAGGTCACTTTGATTTAGGGAGTAGGCACGAGCGACAGAGGCCTGACCCAAAGTCTTCCTTCTTGTTCAGATGTGTGGGGTGATGCTGTCCGGAAGTGAGGAAGCTACCCCGTCCATCATCTACCACTGTGTCCTGCGGGGCCTGGAACGCCTCCTGCTGTGTGAACAGCTGTGCCGTCTGGATGCAGAGTCCCTGGTCAAGCTGAGTGTGGACAGAGTGAATGTGCACAGCCCACATCGGGCCATGGCCGCCTTGGGCCTGATGCTCACCTGCATGTATACAGGTGAGCTGCGGGGGCCCAGGCCCACCTGTGCCCGGCAGGTCAGTGCCGCCAAGCTGCAGGCCACACAGGCCTCCCGTCTCAGTGAGTGAGGAGCAGTCTCATTCTTGGGACGCAGACCACAGGGCCTCACTGGCGCTGGAGGGAGATCCCAGAGTCTGGAGAATGGGGTTACTGGCTCAAGGTCACATTGCTGTAACTGCAAAGGGGTCTGCAGACTGACCACTGCACCCTGTGTACCTGGGCTGGGCCCTGGGCTGCTGAGAGCTCTCTTCACCTGGTTTCACATCATCTCTCAGGGTTTGTTGAACTCCTGTGTGAGTTCAAGGTACAGTCTTCAAAGCATGTAACCGTACAGAAGGATTTGTTTCAGGGAAGGAGAAAATCAGTCCGGGCAGAACCTCAGACCCCAGCCCTGCCGCCCCGGACAGCGAGTCAGTGATTGTCGCGATGGAGCGTGTGTCTGTTCTTTTTGACAGGTAAGAAACGAAGCCCCACTTTACCCTTAACTGCCCTGGGATGCTCTTCCCATGCACCTGCTTTCCTCTCAGGCTTGCCCCTGTGGTCCACCAGCTTCCCACTTGCGTCCTGACCACACACACACACCTCATTCAGGGCTCTGCGGGGGCGGGCAGTCCTTGGACCCCAGCACCCGGGAGCTTGGGGTTGACCAGCTCTGAGGCCAGTCCAAGCCCTTGCCCGTCTCGTGAAGGTGGGGGACAGCACCCCTCAGTGTGGAGGCATCAGGAGGGGCTTGTTAACGAGATGAGTCCTGCGCATGGAGTTCTGAGCAGTCCCAAAGACGTCCATCACACACTGCTGCCTTTGGGGAAGAGGAGAGCCTTGAGGTCCCGCCCCCGGGGCCATGAGGAGCATAGCCTTTGAGCAGCATTAGCGATGGCTTCGGGACTAGCGTAGACAGTAAACAAAAGTGCCTCTGGGGGCTTGTCATTAATCCCCGCCTCTCCCCATGGTGTGCACTTATGTCTAGAGTTGGCTCGGCTTGCCAGTTCTGGAAAATGGGTTAGGCACCTTGCCAGGCTCTTTCCCAGGACAGGGCCCTGGGTTCTGCCCCAGCGCAGGCGACGTGATGCGTCTGTGGCCTTGGGAGGCCCGTTGTGTGCCGCTCAGCCTGTCCTGTCCCTTTATAGCTCGGTCAGCAGGAAGCGTGTGGCTTTCACAAGGGCGCACTGAGCAAGGCTGTCCGTCCGTCCACTCGGGCCAGATGAGGTGTTGTGGAAGCCAAGCATTGCAGTCTGTTTGTGTTGACGCTTAAAATGAGTGTTTACAGCCCTTCTTCCATTCCACACAGATCTGTCAAGCTCGACCACAGCCGGGTGGCAGGCAGGGAGCCTGCACTTGAGTCCCCGCCTTTGTGGACCCTGTGCCCCAGTGCTAACCAAACAAACCAGGATTATAGCAAGTGCCGTCAGGCATGCAGCTTGATCGCGCTGCACACACCTGGTGCGGGAGCCGGGTTGACAGGGTTCGCGTTCAGCCGTGGGCGTCGTCCAGGGCAGCAGCCTCGTGCATGCTCGGCCACAGCTGTCATCTGCAGGCGGGCATCCGAGCACACCTGCGAGGGGGCACAGGTCCAGTTTCTGGGCCAGTTCCAGAGCCTTTCAGCAGCGTACGGCCCTTCTGTGTGCACTCACAGGAGTGTGCAGACCAGAGTTGCGGGGGCGGAGGGCCATCAGCAAGAGTGTGTGCGGGCCCCCGTCAGGGAAGAAGAAAGGTCCTCACTGGCTGCAGTGCTGTGGTGTCAGAACGGGGAGCTGAGAGGAAGTTCAGAGAGCCTTTGGACGTGGACGGAAGCGAACATGTCACGGACAGCGTTCTTGGGAGTTTTTTTTTTTTTTTTATCTCTAACAGCACCATCTCAGACCCTTTCTGCTTATTACTTGACATGACTTAGAAACCCCTCTCTTGAGTCATCGGCCTCCCCCATGGGGTGGGGGCCCCGGGTCTGTGCATTCATCTGCAGGTCCCCAGTGAGGTCAGCAAGGGAGGGGTGTCACCTGTTTGCTCTTGCAGGTCACATTCTAGGACCCAGGGCATCTCTCAACTGGCTTCAGATGCCAGGCCCTCTCAGGTTGGGGCCAGACTCTGACCTGTGTCCCCTCCTTTTAGGGTCAGGAAAGGCTTCCCCTGTGAAGCCAGAGTGGTGGCACGGATCCTTCCTCAGTTTTTAGACGACTTCTTCCCACCCCAGGATGTCATGAACAAAGTCATTGGAGAATTTCTCTCCAACCAGCAGCCATACCCTCAGTTCATGGCCACCGTCGTGTATAAGGTGAGGGCACTGGGTCACGCGGCCGGGGAGGCCCCCGAGGTAGACCCACCCAGACTTTCCAGACTGAATGCCTTTTACCATGTGGATGTGCTGACGCAGTGGCCTTGCCTGTGGGCCCAGTTCCTCACCTTTGAGAACCAGCAGCACCCCTTGACCCAGCCTCTCGTCTTCCCCAGGTTTTCCAGACTCTGCACACCACCGGGCAGTCATCCATGGTCCGGGACTGGGTCATGCTGTCCCTCTCCAACTTCACCCAGAGGACCCCGGTGGCTATGGCTGTGTGGAGCCTCTCCTGCTTCTTCATCAGTGCTTCCACCAGCCCATGGGTCTCGGCTGTGTATCCTTCCCTGGGTCCAGGCCAGAGTGCCGTAGCTCCTGTTTATCAGTCCTGCAGACTCTTCTCTTAGCATCTGGGTTCATATTTCCTGTTAAAGTTTTGGAAGCTTAACCTTTACAAGGAAGCCAGGCTGTCAAATGACATTTACCTTAAGCCTCGAGAGAGTGCAGCATTGGTAAGGGAACAGAAAGGCGAATGTTTACCACACTGACCAGGACCGCCAGGAGAGGCGGGCCGGGAGGGGTGCTCCCGCATGTCCCTGTGGACCTCCTCCCGCCCGCCCGCGGGCCCCATGCAGCTGGGTCTGTGGCTGACGCTGCTTTTCATTACTCCTGGTCCATTGTGCCTTGTGTCATCCTCTCGAGTGAAAGGCTTAAGTAAAGATCCAGTTCCCACCCCAAAAATGCTGGCTGCCAAAAGGGGATGTTCTCCTCTGGCAGTCTTCCCCCAAGACAGACCAGCACGTCTGAGCAGACGGCTGTCCGGGTTCTGGCGGCAGGCCTCGTTCAGCCTTGCCTGGGAGGACCCGGGCCTGGTGGCCATGGCTCTGCCCTCACCCCGCGGGAGCAGGGCTGGTGGGAGCATCAGCGGCCGGTGCTGTGCAGGGAGCCAGGCCAGGTAAGTGCTGTGGAGTGGAGACCCTCGCTGCAGGGCTCCCGCAGCCAGCTTGCCTGCTCCCCCTGCCCCACTGGCCAGGGCTGGGCTTCCAGCCAGCGCAGCAGCGCCCGCTGGCTCTGCCCAGCTTGGCCGGCAGGAGCCGAGCTGGGAGGCAGCCGCTGCGGCTGCACAGTCCAGGTGCCCGGGCCTCGGCTCTCAGGCTCCCCCACCCCCACCCTGGGCCCGTCTGTAGACACATGTCGGGGGAGGACAGCCTGGTGAGGACAGAGAGGTGTGCACGGGGGACCACTCTTCCTTCACTCGGGCCTTGCTCCCTTAACTCCTCTCCCAGCCTTCCCCACGTCATCAGCAGGATGGGCAAGCTGGAGCAGGTGGACGTGAACCTCTTCTGCCTGGTGGCCACGGACTTTTACAGACACCAGATAGAAGAGGAGCTGGACCGCCGGGCCTTCCAGTCCGTGTTTGAGGTGGTTGCGGCACCAGGAAACCCATATCATCGATTGCTGACTTGTTTGCGAAACGTCCACAAGGTCGCCACGTGCTGAGCGCCCACGGGGCAGCAGCACCAGAGCCGGGGGGGCCTGCCCACGCCGGCGTGGCTCCACACACAGGCCTCCCCTCGAGTCGCGCCATGGCCGGGCAGGTGGTGTCCGGCTCTGCCACGTGGCAGAGGAGCTCTGTGGCAGGGAGGCTGCGTGCAGGGACCATACGCAGTAACGTGGGGTTGAGCCTGAGTCCTTGCAGAGGGCAGGAGCCGCTGGTCACTAACCCTCTGTGCTGCAGCTAGTGCGAAATGCCAGCTAACCGGCTGTTCCCGGCCTCTTAGTGCCCACCTGCCTGTGGTCACCAGGCTACAGCTGCTCTTGCGTCCGGGACGAAGTCCTCGGTCTTGCAGGTTGGCCACGGGTCTCTCTGCTGTCCCACAGGCAGAAGGTGGCGCCGGCAGGCTTTCAGGAGCACTCCCCAGGGCTCTGGCCTGGGGGTCAGGGCCACACCCGGCCCCCCGACAGGAATGCCATGGGGTGTGCGGGTTGGGGGGGGCTGGGAATGCGACATCCAGCGCCACACTTCCCTTTCTCTGTTTTCTTCTCAGGATTTAAAGTTTAATTATATCAGTAAAGAGATTAATTTTAAGGTAACTTTCTATGCCCGTGTAAAGTATGTGCATTGCCAAGTCTGTGCCGCATGCGACAGCGCCTGCAGAAGCCCCCCGAGCCGGTCCTCTCCCAGCCGCCCCCTGCTCTCTGTCCCGGAGCTCGTCGCACCAGACACCTGTCTTCCTTCTTAACACGCCAGCGATGTTCTGTGGCGCACGCCACCCTTTCTCACGCGTCCCCATGTGATAAGAATTTAGGGATGTTTAATGTTCAGGGGTTTGGTCAGGAATTCACACAGCCCCTCTGAGGATTGGAAGGTGCCCGCTCCCCTGTCCCGTGCATGGGCGGTGCCTCTCCGGGCCCGCCCGCAGCACCCTCCTCCTCCCGCACGGACCGCTCTAAAGCTTTCGCTCCCCAGTGAAGGACCACTGGCACTGCACTGACAAGGCCAGCCCACTTGGTTGCGGCAGTCTGTCGTGTCCAGCGACGCCGGCCCGGATGTCCTGCGGTCCCGTCCCGAGCAGAGACTGGGCTGCAGTCTGCCCAGGGGCTGACAGGCCGTTGGGGTCTTCCCATGTGATTTCTCTTGTGTGTTAGGGGCCAGGCATGTAATAGAGTTACCTTTGTCTGCACCCCTCTTGGTCAAGAGCAAAGTTTGGTGTCTTGGCAACCATTAGAGAAGGACCCCGGCACCTCCTCCATCTCCTTTCCTGCTCAGCCCGTACACTGGGCCTCTTTTCGGGAGGGTGTGGATCTATGCCCACTGGACCCACGATGGGGCTCGGTTGGAGCAGGCAGGAACAGGACTGGGCAGCGACTGGACGGCCTGTGGCCCCTCAGAGCTGCTGCTTCTACCCTAGACCCAGGCCACCAGACCAGCTTTCTGTTTCCAGCCCAAAGTAGCCAAATCGTCCGGTGCAGATGAGGCCTGGACGTTTGGGTTGACCTCTACTGGGCAGAGCCTGTGGCATGCCTACGAGTGGGGCTGTGCTTGCCGTCTGACGATGCTGGCGGGCACTCTGCCTTCTTGGCCCCCAGAGGCGGGCCGGTCACGTGATGACTGCCATGCCGGTCAGTTTGGTCGTGAGTTCAAGCGCAGGCAGCATTTTGGGTATTTCATGTGGTAAGTGGAGATAAACTTGAAGCCCTTTCCCAGGGTCTGCAAAGGAGTCTTGGTGCCTGGTTAGTTACCCTGACGTCTGGCCAGTATGGGCCTGACATCCCACCGCAGTGCACACAGCCCTGCGGGGCTCACACCAAACTGCCTGGAGACCCCCAAGCTGACCCCCTGCCCCAGAGCTGCCATTTCCTTCCTGCCCTTTCCTGCTGCAGCGGTTTGGGACCTACTGGGGTGCAGGGTTTTCCCACCAGCCCCCACTGAGGCCCCACTGAGCCAGGGCGTGAGTGGTAGAACTGGGTCCCATGTCTGAGCAGGACCGGAAGGGAACCTTAACGGAAAGTAAGTCACCATCGTCCCCCACCCCCGCTGGGCTCCCATTTCTCATCCTGCCGTTTCCCATGAAAAGCCTGCTAGCATGTTTGTGAGCGCAGGAAAGTGCTCCATCCCCCCACCATCACCTCCATAGCTCTGAGCACCCCAGGCCACGTGCTGTTCCTGCTGAGGAGTTTACATCTGTAGGAAGTAACACTGTGAATGTGAGGTTTGGAACCATTCCCCTTAGGATCCATATCACTGGGCTCACCTGCAAGCATCATTGGTCTTCCCTTGTTTGCCATTGACCCGAAATGGTCTTAACAAGGGGGCCTGGAGCCCAGCTCTGGCCGTAGGTGCCGACCCAGAGACTGGCCTGTGTGCTCAGAGATGGATAGGAGTTGGTGAGTGAAGTTCTTTAGGCAGGGAGAGGAGATGTGTGTGTGCCTATGCGCAGATCTATAATTACACGTATATCTCAGTATGCAAATACGCAAGGCTACCAAGAATGGCCGCGTCAGTTCTTTGCAGAAGTCGGCTTTTCTTAGCCGTGCCACGGGGAGTCGGCTGCATGGCAGGGATGTCTAGGAACTGTGTCATTGCTCATTAAAATCCTACTGAGAAAAGGGTCCATCCACCTTGCCAGCTCTCTGCACAAGGAATTAAGACTTTATCCAGTTCCTAGAAGTCTGTGGCAAGCAGCAGTCGTATCATCCAAATGTTGAAAATGCTAATTTGGCAGGTTTGTTTGCAGAGGGGGGGGGTTGTTTTGCTGCCGACACTTTGAGCACAGACTTGAGTGAAACCAGGGTGATGCACGTGCCTTCCCCAGAAACGTGCCTCCCTACCCTGTTGCCCCGCTGTGGGCTGCCAGTACCCACTCCTCCCACGCTATTTTTGCCAGCAAATGGATCTTTCCCGGAGGATGAATGTGGCTGACCCCTCCAGACACCCCGAATGTAGCACGAGAAGGCTCTGCCTC
Organism: Callorhinus ursinus; assembly: GCF_003265705.2. Lineage (NCBI taxonomy): Eukaryota > Metazoa > Chordata > Mammalia > Carnivora > Otariidae > Callorhinus > Callorhinus ursinus. The sequence goes on from NW_027397066.1 coordinate 2,229,265, forward strand.
TTAGAGGACCCCCAACCACACTGAGGCCCGCCCCATTGCGGGTGTCACTCCCAAGTCCTCAGGACCCCGGGCGGCTTCTCCCGGGAGCTGCAGCAAGCCCTTGTTGTGGGTTCTGTTGGAACAGACTCTGACCAGCAAGAACTGCTCTTGGCCGTCGTGTAGCCAAAGCTTCCTTCTGCCACGGGGGCTGCAGGGGCGGGGTTCTCTGGCATTTGGGGGGAGTGGGGTTCATTTCCTCTTGATACTGTGAGCATCCTTCCCAGCATACGTCCTCACTTTGTGTTGTGTCCTTCCCTCTGCAGTGAGCCCTCGAAGCCATGGCTGCCGGCCGTGTGACCGTGGGGTGGTTCTGTGTGTGGGGCAGGGGGGCAGCAGCAGGGGAGCGGCCTTGCTGGAGAGCTCAGGAGGGCTGTGCTGGTGCTGCTGGCCTGGAAGGTTCAGGGGTCACTTTCCCCTGCGCACCCGTCACTTTTAATGCAGCTGAAGGAACCCCCTCCCTCTGACCCGAGTGCCTCTGGGAGCACCTGGCCCTGGACAGTCACTGCCGTTTCCCTGTGCAAACAGGGTGGTGACCGCCGGTGCCGGAGGATGGTGGCTGTTGTGGACCTGCCGCACGTGGTTGGGCTCTGAGTGGGGCCACCTGTGCACACTCACTCCTGGGCACTGCAGCCGAGCGTCTGTCGGCAGGTCGTGTGCTCCTGCCGCGCCGCCCACCACCGCCACCCCACGCAGGGGCCAGCAAGGCTGTGAGGGGCACGTCCCGGAGCCCTGGCCCGGACCTGACTGTCTGCTTCCAAGAGGAGAGGGAAGGACTGACATGCGATGTGTATTTAAGTTTTTAAACTGCTGCAAACGTTGTGTATCTGAATTAAAGGGAAATGACACCACGTGCTGCTGTATGAGGCATGCTTGCTCGCGGGGAAGCCCCGCCGGGGACGCTGGCCCACGCCCTGGGGAGAGAGCGGGCTGGGTGCATCCCAGGAGGGCCCCGCAGACATGAGCTGCTTGTGACGCCATCTGGTTGTGCCAGGGCCACGTGGCTTGGGCGTTGAGTCTCTGGCTCCACGTGTGTCTGGGGCCCTGTGGGGTGGGGAGGGCTGGTGCAGGCCTGGGGTGCTCACGTGGGCTGGGACCTGGCCGCTGAGCTCCCCTCGGGGCCTTGCCAGCTCCCGGGCTCCCGGGCTCCTGGCCCATCCGTTTGAGTTTCAAAGTCATTCTGCTTGAAGTCCTCGCGGCTCCCCGAAGTCTTGCCTACTCTGCTGAATGGGGCGCCGTGCTTCTTAGCTCTGGGCGGGCTCCTGCTCGGGAGCCGTGGTGGTGGGTGTTGTGGCACAGGCCACACCCCCAGGCAGCGGGCTGCTCTGGCAGGGTACCGTGACCGCGTCCACTCCAGTCCCGTGGGTTCCTGCCCGTCGGCAGAGCGGCCCCAGAGCCCACACCACGGTGGGTGCCAGACAGGCGACACGGCAGCTTAGTCCCTGTCCTTGGGGTAGCAGTGTGACCAAGCGCACGGACCTCCCCCGGGTTCTATGGCAGCCCTGCGCCCCTGCCCTCAGGAGCTACAGCACCCCTTGCCCTGCACTGGGACCGTGGTGGGGCGTTTGTCTGCTGTGGCTGGCGTCTCACTTCAGTTGCTGTCAACATTTGATGGGGGCGACTTCAGCTTCCCAAATTTGTCTGCTCTGTGATACAATTCCGAGGCCTCCGATGGTCCCTCCCAGCTTCCAAGGCTCTATCCCCCTTCCTGGTCCAAGCATGGACAGCCAGACCCTGCCTAGTGCACCTGAGCACACCTGGCCTACCTGTTTTTTCTAGAAAGAAGGGTCTCAGAGCCCCTGGCGTGAGTGGGCTTTGCTGCCGCCCCATGCCCTTCTTGCCCTCCGTAGAGGGCGAGACCCTGCTGTTCTTCAGAAGAAGCCTCTGCAGCCCTGCTGGGTGTGTTGGAGGCAGCTGACCTCGCCCCGCAGGCAGCCTGGCCATACTCAGTGCCGCTGGATGAAGCATTCTGCTGGGGCCTGTGGGCATAGATGTGGGCCTGCTTTGTGGCATCACCAAGACTCCTTTTGGGAAGCCGTGAGCACGTCCTACAGTTTTCACGGATTTGGGGGCCTTAACATCTGCTTGGATGGCGCGTCCTCACCAGCCTCCCAAGCAGGAAACTTGGAGGCCACTCCAATGGTCTTCTCCCTGCTGGCCACATCCTCTAGGGAGCCTGGGGCTCATAGGCCTGAGGGGCACTGGGGGTGTGGGTGGGCCCAGGGGACCCACCGAGGCAGAGGGCTGACAGGTAAGGGTCTGGGCTCCCCAGGGATGTAAGGAAAAGGGCAGTGGTGCCAGCCTGGTGAGCTGGGCTTACAGCCGCCCCCCATGCACCCACCCATCCACACAGCGCTGGGCCGCAGCTTGGAGCTTCCTTCCACTGTGAGCCGGCCACCCTGGGACGATCATTGCCCCCTTCCACCGGGACAGCCCCCACCCTCTGGCCCCACCCTCCCAGGACTCAACCCTACCGCCCTGCCACACTGCCGCCACCTTCCACATGCTTTCCTGCCTTTGCCCAGGATGCAGTGTTTCCACTGCTAAACTCGACTGCCCACTGTGATAGGCTTGGCTCACTGGCATTGGCCCCTGGCTGGTGCCAGAGGCTCTTCACGGGCACACCTGCTTCCTGCCCTGGGTCCCCGTGCTGGCCTGCCTGGCCGGGCAGGGCTGGCACACCGAAGTATCTCAGACGGAGTGTCCGTTCACAGTGAGATGGAGGCCTACAGGGCGTGGCCGCACAGGTGCCCCTGGCCTCCTGCCAGGGCTTGACTACCCCTTCTCCCTGCAGGTCCTGCCGGATACCCAGTCCCCGGCCCTCTGCCTCCCCATCCCTCGGAGACTGAGGGTCCCAGCAGGCCATGCAGCTGTGCCAAGGTATGGAGCCCCTCCCCAGCAAGGACAGACAGGGCCGCCCACCTAGCCGGGACCTTTCCTTGGAGGTCCCCCCTCAGAGCTCTGCTCCCAGAAGTTCCCCCAGGACTCCCCTCTCTGGGGGCTTCCGGTGCCCACTGAAACCTGCAAAGACATTTGGAGTCCAGCCTTTTGCCCTGACTGCCCTGGACGCACTGGCTGGAGGGGAAGTAGGAGGTGCAGAGCCCTCCTCTGGAGCCACGGTTTGCCAGAGTCCTGAGCACAGAGTGACACACACAGGCCGGCAGCTGCCCCTTGGAGGCAGTGGGACCAGCTGGCCTGCTGCCTGGGGGCCCTGGGGCAGCAACTGTCCTGACGCGTCTTCACCGTCCCCAGCCCGGCCTGCAGCTCCACGGCCATGCTCTGCCTGCCTCCCTCTGTCCTGGGAGGTGCCGGGAGGCAGCCCTGCTCAGCCCTTGGAGCTGTGCTGGGGAAGGCCCTCAAGGGGTGCTGAGAGCCTTTGCCTGAGGACTGGGGGCTTCCTGGAGGGTACAGCCACCCTGAGCCTTCCTAGGAGGTGTGCCTGGCCAGGTGGTGGTGTCCCTGTGCCCCCAGGTGACCCCTGAGGCCTGGAGAGAAAGGACGCAGGCCTCAACCCAAGAACCCACTGAAGACGGGGTAGAGGCCCCAGCTGCCCCCACCCGCTGCACTTCCAGTTCTGACCCCAGCACACCCACCCCATCCGGGGCACCTCCCATCCTTCCACCTGACGGACAGCTCCCCATTCCAACCTCAGCTCTTGGGCGCGTGGGCAGATCTGAGGAGGACCTCTGTTAACCGTGGTGATTTTCAGCCTGGACTTCAGGAGTCCCTCCCCCGGTTTAGGCCACCGCCAGAAACCCACAAATGCCAGGCAGCCTCACTGACGGCCCATGGACGCCGGAGCCTGGCTGGGCACCTACACCTAGGGAGCAGGGCTGGGGCCTGTCCAGCAGGTGCGATGGGCTCCTGCAGATAAAACCACTGGAGTTTTATCTTTTAATTTTGAATGCTGATGCCTTTAGGTGGCACTTTCTGTCCATAGTCCTCATGGGTTCCATGGCCCTGGTCTCCTGCCCTGTGGCTGACCCTCCTGCTGACTTCGGCTGACCAGCCCCAAGGGGACACCGCAGCCCATCCCCAGCCTGGCTCTCAACCTACCCACCACCCCCCACGCTCCCTACCACCTTTCCTACCACCCCCTGCACTCCCCCAGGGATGGTCACCCTGTCTCACTGCTGTTTCCCCTTTGTGTTCCCGCAAGTGGGCCTTCTGCCGCTGCGAGCCTCGTTCTTTCTGGCGGTGCCCTCTGCCTTCCTGGTGAGCCAGGCCCATCCCCCCGTGTCACGGTGCAGAGCTCACTTCCGTCCTGCGGTGTGCCCTCCCAGCCCCGCCGGCACTAGCAGTCCATGTCCCTGGCCCTCGAGACGTCAGGATGAGCCTCCGCCAAGCCCTGGTAGAGACCCGCTGAGGGAGGGTGAGGGTCCCACGGCCAAGGACCTCTGCCACAGGCAGCAGCCACCTTGTCAGCACTGGGGGACCTCCTAGGAGACCCCAGGAGACGGTGGGGAGATCGTCCAGCACACAGCAGTTTGCATTGGCTTCGTCCTGTGTGCCCCACCCAGGACCACGGGCACAGGAGGGGTGACAGGTGTCTTTTACCAGGAGCCTGACAGCCTATGCTCCTTCAGGAGGCCACACAGCACGGCGGACTCAGCTCCCAGCCAGCCCCTTGCCCACAGGCTGACCTCACCTCTCCACCCCTTGGGCTTTTCATGTGTAAAATGGGAGCAACCACGCAGATCAAAGTGGAAGAAACTGTCTATAGCTCTTAAAACAGTGCCCGGTGTTTGGAGAATATGCGAATTCTTTTTTTTTTTTTTTAAGATTTTATTTATTTGACAGAGACACAGCGAGAGAGGGAACACGAGCAGGGGGAGTGGGAGAGGGAGAAGCAGGGTTCCTGCTGAGCAGGGAGCCCGATGCGGGGCTCGATCCCAGGACCCCGGGATCATGACCTGAGGCGAAGGCAGGCGCTTAACGACTGAGCCACACAGGCGCCCCTCGAATTCTTATTTTCTCACTTTTGCAAGTGTTCTGAACCCGGGGTCACACAACTAGAGTAGAAAATAAAATGGCCTGGCTCAAGGTAGGGTCAACCAGCATGAGGGAAAAAGGGAAGGACCAAAATCGAGTCGGAAGACTTCAGAGAGGAGGTGATGTCAGAATAGGGCTTTGAAGAATGAGTAGGAGTTTGCCAGTAAGTCCAAAGGCAAAATTTAGGTGATCTGTTGGGAAGGGGGGGACTACTTAAGATTGGTCCCTTCATTTGTTCATTCTGTTACTCAGCAAGCCTTTAGCAAACCCTTTTCTGTGAGGTACTGGGGATACAGGGAGCATGCCACCGCCGGGTGGAAGCAGGTCAAGCACAGATGGCACTGAGCAGGGTTAGGTTAGGGCTGTGCTGGGGCTGCCCGGGGTGGGAGGTGGGCAAATGGACACTGCCCGCCTGCTGCCTGCCACGCTCTGGCCTCAAGAACTGCCCTGGCTTCTCTGCTCTCCCCACATCACCCAGGCCGGCAACCAGTCCCACCTTCAAGGAGGGAGACAGGCCATGTCCTGCCCAGCCTGGCATCCGTGCATTTCCCATCACATGTGAGCACGGGGCCAGGGGCACGCTGTGTGTGGAGCACATCCTGGGTAGGCGAGGGTCGCCGCGGGTCACCGCGGATGCCGGGGGCATCCGCCTCTGCACCCTCACCCCTCGCTGCCCGCCCTTCGCTCTGTCTCCACATCCCCCTCCTCATTTGTCCCCCTGACTCTCCGTCTTGCGCTCCCCTGGGTCCCTGGCCTGTGTGAGAGGGGCGGGACCGAGGTGGGGGCCGCGGCCTGGACCCCCGCCCTCGGGAGTCCTGCGAGCCCAGCGCGCCCCAGGCTCCTGACGGTTTGGGGTGGGAGGCAGGGCGGGCGCCTAGGCCGCCGGTTTTGGGTCTGGCCTGCTTGCTGCTGTATTGATGGCCCGTCAGGGCAGCCCTGATTCCTGCGCTTTCAGTTAAAAGGTTTCTGTTGTTGTAGCTTATGCAGTTGCTCTGTTGCTATGGAAACGTGACATCAAAATGACGTTTCCCGTTTAAAAGCTTTTAACTAAATTCCTGCCTGTCAGATGTAGGCCCCATTTTGAGCGCGGAGCTGCCTTCCAGGAGTGGGGCTCCCGCCCTGGTGCGCAGGCCACAGGCCCCGCCTGAGCGCACTCTTTTAACCCCACAGGAGCCTGCAGCATGGCAGCGGCCGAAGTGCCCGGCTACCTCGTGTCCCCTCAGACAGAGAAGCACCGGCGCGCCCGCAACTGGACGGACGCGGAGATGCGTGGCCTCATGCTCGTCTGGGAGGAGTTCTTCGACGAGCTGAAGCAGACCAAGCGCAACGCCAAGGTGTACGAGAAGATGGCCAGCAAGCTGCTGGAGATGACCGGGGAGCGCCGGTTGGGCGAGGAGATCAAGATCAAGATCACCAACATGACCTTCCAGTACAGGTGGGCTCCGCGAGCCGCGAGCCGCGTGCCCCCACAGCCCGCACAGCCCGCACTCCCGCCCAGTGGCCGGCCGGCTGCGCCCAGGCTGCGGGGGCTGCCGCGGCCCCCCCGGAGCTGAGTCAGGGAGGCCTTGTGTGGGCAGAGCCCGGCCGTGAGATGGGGCCTGCACAGACTGTCTGTGCTGCCTCCCGTCACGGAGGCGGGGGAGCTGAGGCCCAGCCAGGTGGGCCTGGGGCGGTCAGCACCCTACCCCAGGCCCCTGCCCTGGTTGCCACCTGTAGGCGGCGTCCACTCGGCCTCCACATGCCCTCCTGCCAGCTGGGAGACCGCGGGCCAGCCGCTCAGGCGTGGCTTGGCTAAGCAGGGAAACTGAGGCCGGGGTGAGAAGGAGGCTCAGCCCCCAGGCCTGCAAGTCCCACCTGGTACTGACGCTCTGTCCTTTCCGGCAGCCGCCGAGCCCAGCTGCGGGTGCAGGTGGCACGGGCCACGGGCAGGGAGCGGGGTGTGTGGTGGGGCTGAAGTTGCAGTGCCCAGCAGGCCCCCACTTGTGGGAGGGGCCTTGTTTGTGGAACGAAGCAGTGGGGACCCAGGCCTGGCCCCCCATCTGCCTCCACCCTCCCCACTGTGGCCACCCAGCCCTGGCAGCCTGAGGGGGGCCGTGGATGGGGTTCCCGGGCGGGGGAGCTCTGGTACCTGTGGGGGGAGCCAGCTACAGCCCCACAGGCCCAGCACCTCGGGCTGTGTGGCAGCCAGGCCTGTCTGCGGACGGTCACTGTGTGCAGAGGGTGCTGGGCGTGGCCAAGGTCACAAGTGTGGAGTGGGTCACGGGCAGGGCAAAGGTCACTGGCAGGACTAGGGTCGTGGTCAGGCTACGGTCTTGCTGGGGGACAGGTCGCCCCGGAGCTGGGGGCTGTGGGGGGAAGAGCAGCAGTGAGAATGGGGGGCCGTAGGGGTATACTGGCAGGGGTGGGCCTGTCAGTGTCCCCGAGAGGTGCACGTGCCCAGCGGCTTCCAACCCCGGCCGCCTCCGCCCGCCCTAGTGGCTGCTGTGAGCAGGGGCCAGAGGTGCAGTCAAGGCTGCGTGTAGACAGGGCCTGCAGTCTTGCCCTGGGCACCTTGAGAGGACCCTCCCGGCCTGCAGCTCCCAGCCCGTCTGGGGCCTGGAGACGTGCAGAGGCTCGCAGGGCCCCTGACACCCCGTCGGCTGTTTCCATGGCCCTTGGAGGAGTAGTTCCAGAGCCTGCACCTGCCCGAAGGCCCGACTCCACCCACAGCCCCAGCTCCCAGGCAGGCCCAGGGGCCAGAAGGGAGGCAGCCACTAAGGGCCCGAAGGCCTCGTTCACAACGTAAACAATGTTCAGTTCCAGCCACCAGCTTGTGATGTGAGCGCTGAGTTGTCTGTAGACGTGTGTGTTCCTGTTACCCCCTCCTCCTTGCACACGGCACGTCCCTCTGTGCCTGGTGAGGGGGCTGCCCATCTGACTCAGGAATTCATGGGCTCTGATTGGCGTCTGGGCGAGTTATTCATTATTTATCCTGAGAGACTTCTTCAGAGTCCCAGGGGAGGTGTTCTGTTCCGTTCCTGAAGGTGGAGGATGTGGGCCAAGAAGGTCCTAGGAGAGGAGGTTGCAGCAGAGCAGGGGCCTGGGCCCTCCGGCAGGGCTCCACTCCAGACGCTGCAGTCTGCTGCTGGGGGGAAGGACTGCATACGTATACAACACTTCCCATACAACAATTTCCCATTCCCTGAGGGGGAAACTGAGGCCTAGAGCAGAGGAGGGACTTGCCCAAGGCCACACAGCCTTTAACCGGCTGATGCTTTCATTGGTTGACTAGTTCTTTATCTGTTTCCCCCCACCCACACCCAGAAAGCCTCCCACAGCAAAGTCTTTTCTTGTTTTTTCACTGTAGCTCTTTACATATTAGGGTTGTCAGGCTGAGGAAGCCTGAGGGGGTAGCCAGGTTCCATGGAGCATGGTCTCTTGGAATACCCTACCGGGGTCTCCTGTGCCAGAGCCAGGCCTTCCCTCATTTCTCCAAGGAGTAGCCTGGCTTGAGTGGTCAGAACAAGCACAGGGGGGCGTCTGGAGGGGCTGGAGGGAGCCTAGGCAGAGGCTGGGTGTGGGCCCCAGGTGCAGTCCTCTACTGCATGCACCTGGAATCTGTGCAGGCCTCCAGGGTGATGGATGGTCCTGGGGTCGGGAGGCGGAGCAGCCATGCCTTTCCCTCTGTGGCCTGTCCCTGGCTTTCTACTGAGGACATTCTGCTTGGTGGATGCTGGCCTTGGCTTGCTGCCCTGAGCCATAGACCCCCTTGCCGTCCAGGTGGGCCCGTTTGCTGAAGGCAACTCGTTCAGATGGTCAGCTGAGTGTTTCCAGTGACCAGTGTGACCAGGGGCCCACGCTGGCAGGAGCCCCACATCAGGAGGCAGGAGCCATCCGGCCACAGGGGTCTCTTATAGCTTGAGGGCCTTCCTACTTGGGAGGAGCATGGAGCAGGAATGTAGGGGCCACAGACTAAGGCTGGATCTGATGGGGCAGACAGAAACGCCCCTCCCCCCCCACCCAGTTGTGGCCTCCTTCCTGGCCTGGCCAGGGCTTCCCAGCTCTCCTGCAGCCATGTCTCCCATCCCTGAGCCCCCAGAATTTGGCCAAGCCCCAGGGACCTACAAGGCCTGTCTGCAGGGAAGGGCAGGACACAGGGCTGGGCGGGGTCCCCGTCCATGGTGGGCAGAGCTATGCTATGCACACCCATGGCCCTGGAGTCTAAGTAAGGATGCTGCTGCCTCCTGGTATCTTCAGCCAAGAATGTTATCTGGTCAGTTTGCTGTTTGCCAGGAACATTGTCTTATTAAGTTATTAAATTCTCCCTAAAGCTTACGAGGAGTTTATTTTGCTCATCCCCTTTTACTGATGTGAAAATGGAGGCTCAGAGAGGTTAATGAACCTGCCCAAGGTCACATAGCAGAGTGGTGGAGATGAGACACAGCTCAGATCTGTGGGACGCTGAAGCCTGCGCCCTTAACTCCTGTGGTTCTCGCTTCTGAGGCGTTTTCTTTAGAAAAACAGATTTCTTATATTATGACTCCTTATGTTTGCATTATACGATACTTGTAATGATATTTTATTCCTGTGTTTACTTTATTATTGCTGGTGAACTTACTTAAAAGCAGTATCTGTTCCTTGTAGGGAGTGTAGAAACTACAGACCAGCAAGGACAGAGGCAGCTCCACGCAGGGTCCCGGCGCTCACACGCGGTCGTGTCCACGTGTGGGCCGCGTGTTTCTGGTGCCCACCGTGGGGTAGGTCCCCAGCCCGACTTCTTTCCGAGTCTCAGGTCACCTTGGCTCTGGAGCCTGGCCAGTTTTTCCGGGGAGGCTCTCTGGCCAAGAGTGGTTCCCCGGGGCCCCAGCAGCCGAGGGCCAGGCGGGACAGGCCGGGGGCAGCTCCGTCTCTCACCCTTGGCTCTTGTGTCTCTCGTTTCAGGAAATTAAAATGCATGACAGATAGCGAGTCCGTCCCGCCCGACTGGCCCTATTACCTAGCCATTGATAGGATTCTGGCCAAGGTCCCCGAGTCCTGTGATGGCAAAGTGCCGGACGGCCAGCAGCCGGGGCCCTCCGCGTCCCAGACCGAGGCGTCCTTGTCGCCGCCTGCTAAGTCCACCCCTCTGTACTTACCGTATGACCAGTGCTCCTACGAAGGCCGCTTCCAGGACGATGGCTCCGACAGCTCCTCCAGCTTACTGTCCCTTAAGTTCAGGTGTGTCTTCCTTCCCTGCCCCCACCTCCAGCAGAGGGGCCAGGAGCCCAGCGGCCAGAGGAGGGGCTGGGAGCGCTGAGGGCCGGCAGCTCCCGGGGCGGTGGCCTCCTCTCCGTCCCTGGCTGGCTGCAAAGGCCTAGGTGGTATGCAAGGGCCTCCAGGGACGGGGCGGCCTCAGACCAGGCTGGCCTCGGACGGGGAGGCAGGAGGTGTTGAAGTGCGGGCCGTCGTGCCCATAGTCTGGGTGCATCTCCCGGCTCCATCACTTTGTGGCTCTGGGTCCATCTCCCGGCTCCATCACTTTGTGGCTGTGTGGAAAGTCCTTGACCTCTCTGGGCCTCAGTCTCCCTCTGTAAAATGGGGATAAGTCAGCACTTCGTCTAAGTGTCACGAGAGAGAAGGGACACAGAGGAAGACCAAGTGCCCCACCCCCACCAACCCCCAGTTTCTGGCTCCTGGGCTCCCTGTCACCCCCTAGCAGACCCCACCCTGGGGTCCTCCTCCCTGCCCCGGCGAGGCTGGCTGGGAGGGGCATGGGCTGAGCCCCCAGAGTGTGCTCCTCGGCTGGTGGCAGCGTGCGTGCCCGTCCCCTCTGCCCTTCACAGACGTCCTGCTAGGCCAGCACCGGCTGCGTGAACCCACCCTGAGGATGCCCACTGACAGGTGTGCAGGAGACACAGCCGGTGGTGTGCAGGCCCGGCAACCAGAGGAGGGACATTTGGGGTCGGCTTTCAGGGGTGAATAGGAGTTGGCCGTTTGGGGAAGAGAAGGCAGAGAGCAGGTGGAGCACTGGCCTTCAGGTCTGTCAGACGGCGTGAGGTGAGGAGGGTCTGGGGGAGTCGGAAATCAGGGGCTGCTGCTCAGTTTGTCCAGCGCCCCTTCCCTGGAGCAAAGACCCCAGACAAGAGTGCCTTTGTGACGGCCAGACGGAATCAGCTGGAAACCTGAGGCTTATGGCCAGATGTGTCCATGGATTGACCCGGTTCCCGACTCGCGGCTGCCCCAGCCACCGCACCAGGGCTGGGACACGGGAGCCGCTGGGGCGCCGTTCTGCTTCGAAGCACAGGGCCCAGAGGAGGGGACTGGCAAGGCCTTGGGGGTACTGGTGGGGTGTGGCCAGTGAGACCAGGGATGCTCACCGCCCCGGGGCAGAGAGCACAAGGCAGGGCCATGGCGCGGGCTGAGGTTCCGGGCCTGGGGGAGAAGCCGCAGCGCCCCCCACCCACCAGCCCTCCTCGTCTCTCCCTGCATGTGGCCACTGCCCCCGAGCCCCACACTGGGCCTGTGGGTTCGGCACGCGCTCAGTGGGTTCAGGGGTGCTCTTGTGGTATGGTGTACCCTGTCTACCCAGGCTACGGGGGTTTGGATGGCCCTGGGACCCAGGTCACCCGATTGCCTCGAGTCCCACAGGGTGGCAGTGCCTGCGGCCCCTGTGGCCCCCTCCTGTCACAGCGGGAGAGCTGCAGCCCCTCCTCACCACTGCCCGGGGCCTCCACTTCCCACGTGTCCACCGCGGTGGTTGGGAGAATCGGGCGGGTGGAGCCCCGACCCTGCGGCCCGCCATCCCCACGCTGGCACTGTCCTTCCAGGTCGGACGAGCGGCCCGTGAAGAAGCGCAAGGTGCAGAGCTGCCACTTCCAGAAGAAGAAGCTGCGGCTGCTGGAGGCCATGCTGGAGGAGCAGCGCAAGCTGAGCCGTGCCATGGAGGAGACGTGCCGGGAGGTACGCCGCGTGCTGGACCAGCAGAACCTCCTGCAGGTGCAGAGCCTGCAGCTGCAGGAGCGCATGATGAGCCTGCTGGAGAAGATGATCGCCAAGTCCAACGTGTAGGCTGCCGGGCGGGTAGGCGGGCGGGCAGCCAGGGCCAGGCAAGCCGACCACACGACACGGGCCAGCCGGGCCAGGCCGGGTCCCGGAGGAGGCAGACGGCCTCCTGCTGGCCCCTGGGGCTGCTCCCGGTTCGGACTTCCCCGCATGGAAGCCGCTCCTCAGACACAGGCCGGGGACTCCAGGCTCACTCTGGGGCCATTCCCTAGTAAGAACTCCTAGCATCTGTTCTCCAATACCGTCACTATCAGTGATACTTGAAATGGCTTTTGATATCAAATGTGTAATTTTTCATGACTCCCTGGAAGCAGAGTTTGCTTTTCTCAGCTCAGAGGGAATGCACCAGGTTGGTCTATTCCAAAAACAAAAGCGAACAGAAACAGGCTGGTGGCAGCTTTGCGCCCAGAACAGAAACCCTCCCTAAAGGGGAAGGGGAGACAGCTGTTTCATCCCACACCAGAGTCCATAGCGTCTTTCGGAGCTAGCCTCTGACACCAGGGCGAACCCCAAAGAGCCCGCGAGAATGCTAACAAAGCAAGGACAGCTGCCCACGTGTACCACCCGGTTCGGTTTTCTAGGCCCGGGATGTTGCGCTGATGAGACGGAGACCTGGCCTCACGCACTCACACTCCAGTGGGGCAGGCCCTCTGGATCGGGACCCACGGTGCAGGGCCGAGCAGGGGTGCGGCGCCCCAAGCTGTGAGACAAAGCTCACCTCCCTGCCCCCGCCCTGTCACCAGGGGGAAAACCTTTCCAGACACTTCCCTATTGAATTCCTCCTGAGTCTTGTTGGCCACTGGGGCTTTTGGTCCCCGGCTGCAAAGACAAAGGGCTCCCTGCCTGGGACCAGCATGTTGCTGCCCACACAGCAGGGTTCTGAGGCGACACAGCAGGTAACGTGGTTTGACTTACGGTCTAGGAAAACTCCTGACAGCTCCTGAGCAGACCTGTGGCGGGTGGGGTGAAGGCAGAGGTCCTGCCAGGAGGCTGTCACAGTCATCTGACGCTGCAGTGGTCCTTGAAGCCAGCTGCCCGTGGTCGCCCAGGTGGTGCCGAGGCCAGCCCCAGGCCCGGCTGCGGTGGGCGAGAGGCTGGGCTGCCGTGGAGCCCAGAGGGGCAGGATGTGCCCGGCTCAGCCACTTCGGGGACCTCCTCAGCGCAGCGCCGTGGACTCAAACCGTGCTGCTTTGGGACCAAAGGCAGTAGTTTGGTGAACGTGTAACAGGCAGTTCTGCTGAAGTGTGAACTTGCCGTATTTCTGCCAAAACATGCGGTGTTCCCGCCAAGGCCAGTGTCAGCTAGCAGCACGATATCACCGCAGCTGTGGGGGGAGGCGTGCATGGAACAAGCCCCAGCACCCCACTGCAGGGGAGACCCTGGGGCGTCGCGTGCTGAAGACCCGAGCCGGGGGCTGGTTGCAGGCACAGGAAGCAGCTGCCTCTGAGACAACATGCTCCAGTGAGAACTTGGTCGTTTGACAGACACTGGGCCACTGGATGGATCCCCGTCCGAGCAGCCATGCCCGAGGGTCACCGAGGTGGCAACAGACTGCGGCTCTGGGTGACCGTCCTGGTGCTTCTGGGGCTGGTGCCGTGGCTGTGACGCGCACCAGGGTTTCCATAGCAGTGGAAGGCCGCGGTTGCAGTATGTTACATAGCATTTTTGCCTTTGAACTTAGAGGCCGTTTGCACTGTTTTATTTTCCCAGCTGTCTCTTTGAGTGTGGGGTCAGGGCTCGCTCTCTCCATGTGTCACGGAGTCGGTGCTGTCTTACGCTCCGCTGGACTGGAGCGGAGCCGGTGCGGACCGGCGGAGGTCAGCCGCGCGACCGCCCATGTCACGCCCTTCGTAAACCGTGTGTCCATCGCGAGTTTCTGATTTCTTCTGTAGTTATCGGTCCGTTAAGGTGGGGAAGTGGCTATATCAGTAAACGCTAAGCTATTTGATAAGATCCAGCAAGACAACCTGTACCAAAAATGGAAATCGGGAACCAGACGAACAAGCTTGCTTTCACCTTTATTATTTAACATTGGTATTTTTAGCTAATGCATTAAGACAAACAAAATAAGCAGGATAACAGAAAATTACCTTTATTTTCAGATGATATTTTTATATTCCCAGGAAGGAGATATACAAGAGATCAAAAGCTCTTTAAACCACCTTGAACCTGTGGATTATGAGAATGGAATATTCCGTTCACAGTCATGATTGAGAACTGCAGGGAATCTATGAACGAGTTTAACCAGAATGGTCCAGGATTGACACGAAGGAAACTGTGTGGTTTTATTGTAAAATCTAAAACAATTCCTGAGCATGTGGAGAAACCACATGCTCCTAAAAGCTCCAAAGTAAAGTGTCATCATTTTATTAATGTAATTCCAACAATATTCTCAATAACATTGTGGGTTTTTGTTTTGAAATGGAAGAAAGTTGTTTATTTTTTTTAAGGGGGCCCCACACCCAGCGCAGAGCCTGACACGGGGCTTGAACTCACGACCCTGAGACCATGACCTGAGCTGAGATCAAGAGTCAGATTCCTAACTGACTGAGCCACGGAGGTGCCCCTGAAGGAAGTATTTTTAAGTTCAAATGAAAAAGAAATGAGGGCTAAGGGAATGAGGCTAAAGGATGGAAGGAGACCTGTAGGGCCTCATGAAGCGCCGGGAAATGCAGAATAAAACGCGAGCGTGCCATCATACACCCCTGCAGCCGGTGTGCCGTCTGCCAGGGTCAGAGCTGGAAAACCATCAGGAGACAGAAACAGACTCCGCGAGGGGGAGTGGAACATGTCACGAGCCGGCGGGAGCAGTGGGGCTTCATCCCACAGGGCTGGAGACGCGCTTGCTGGTTGGTGCCCAGGGTGGGGGCCTCGGTGCCAGCAGGGCCACTCCATGCTCTAGGAGAGACTGAAGATGTCACCGCCTGTGTTCCTGTGGGTCCTCACTACCAATACTAACCCTAAGAGACGACCGTACTAGAAATCAAGCCCAAGACTTAAAAACTGTACTCATTTAAAAATAACAATAAACCCATTACATGTTGACATAAACAACAATTGCATGAAAAATACATTTTCCCAAACAAAAGGTTTTCACGAGAAGAGGGGCATGTATTACACGCCCTACGATCTCTGGCTTGCGAGAAGGCCGCGGGCTGCCCTGACCACCGCCCCGACCGGCTCCAGACTCCGTCTGCCACGGGACGTGCGAGTCTCAGCGGGACATCCGGCGCCGCGCCGATGGGTATTTGGAAAAGAAAGGGATCTTTTACTAACGCGTGCAGGTCGCTGTGGACACCCCTCCTGGAGGACCCTGGCCATGAGGCTGGTCGCCATGTGGACTCAGCCCGCCAGCGCTTCCAGAGCTGTGTGGCGCCCGGGGGAGCCCCGCTCGCCGCGCTCCCGTACCGCCGTGTGCCGGGCCCGTGGAACATACCACTCCACCAGGTCAGGCCAGGCTTCTGTGCCCACAGTGCAGCAGACGCCAGCAGAAATGCACTCTTGTCGCCCTCCTGGGGCAAGTTGTCAGGCTCGGGCCGTGGAGGTGGCTCCTTCGAAGTTCTCATCTTGGCACAAGAGCCGGAATTTTGGCGCTGGTCACCACGACCACGTGGTGACGCAGGGGCAGCTGTCCATTTCCAAGAGACGCACGAGTCCCTTCAGGTAAAAAGCGTGTTCCCGTGGAGAGCGTGTCCAGGTGTCCTTCGGCGGTAGTGGGACGATGGCGCACGGGCTGCTCCCCAGACGGCGTCGCGCTGAGGGTGGGACCAGAGTGTGTCACACAGAATATTAGAAAGATGTGCCCAAGGGCCAAGGTTTAGTAAAATCAGTACGCGTCACTGCCTCATCAGGGACACTCTTGGGAAACTGGTGTTTTTCGCGTGTGTGTGGTGGGAGGGACGCGGGACCCTTGGCCGGGGTTTTGGTGCCCGTCCTGATTCTCACCGAGGACCCCACCAGCCGAGGACCCAGCACTGCGCATGGCAGCACGCTGAAGATGACCGAGGGCATTTTTCTTCCGTAACAACTGTTTGGGGCTCAGGGACGCTCGGGGGCCCACAGACCACAGTCCCTTTCGGGGGAGGCCCAGGCACGTGTGCGAGGCAACGGGGATGAGAACATGCACGGTGGCCTTATTTGTCGCTGGGTGTCCTGGGAAGCTCCGAGTGTCCCGCGGCGGGGACAGGGGTGAGGAGAGGTACTGAGGCCTGTGTGCGTCCTCCCCCCACCCCGATGGCCCCCGTGCGCTGAGGCCCAGAAGGAGGCCCTGCCTCCCTCCCTCTAACCTCTGTCTTGCTGACCCCCTGCCGTGTGCCCGGAATGGGGAGTCGGTGGTTGTAAAACAGGGGCTTGACGATGGGGGTGGGGAGACACCCCGAACAAAGACAGTGGGTTCGTAGCTGGAGGGGCCGCGCTTCGGAGAGAACCAGTGCCAGAGGGGCTGCTAGAAACGTGAGAGACGGCCTCCCGGGAGCCAGCTGAGCAGGTCTGGGGCGGGAATTCGGTGAGGTGGGAGCCCACACGTTCCCACCGGGGAAGCAGGCCGACAAGACCTTCCTGGTTTCCGTCAGGGTCCCCGTGCTGACTGGCCCTGAGCTAGCTGCCATCGCCAGGCTCCGAGTCCGGACGCTCACAGCACACGCAGGCGCAGCCCCCATCCACCTCCGGTGGGCCCAGTGGGACCCCGCACCAACCCCCAGGTCGCCTACCCACTTCCTGAAGGTGTAACTGGACCGAAGAACAGGCCCATCCCCTGAATGGCCCCGGAGCCACCTTACCTTCCAGGAGTGTGGATTCCCGGCTCATCTCGGTCGGCTTCCAAAGACAGATGTGTCTTGGAGGACAATGGGGGACTCTTCAGCTCGGTCGTGGGGACACCCTTTGCTGCTGCTATCCCACGTGAGGTGTGTTTACTGGAGCAGATCCACAGGCCCACAACCAGCGCTTTCCGCCCCCCAGGAGCAGAGGTCCCGGATGGGGGCCTCGTGGGCACTAGCTCAACATCACTGCTTCCTTCCAAGGTGGTATCAGTCCCCTGCTGCGTGCCATTGCCTTCGGGGACCCCCACCGTCTCGTGTTTACGCACAGTGGTGACCCCACCACTGGGTAAAGGCAGGGGAAGAGGAGGGAGCAGGTGCAGAGGCCTCACGGTGAACCACGCATGCGTGTCGGGAGAGGAGGGAGGAGAGAACCCCGGAAAATGCAGGGGTCATCCTCCCAGGGGGGCTGTGGGACTTCGGTGGCCCCCAGAGCGACGGCCACTCACTGGGGCGAGGGTGCAGGGCGTGCTGGCCTCTGCGGGGCTAGGCAGCCACACGAACCTCACTGTGTGTCCCGTGGACGCTCCGACCACAGCTGGGAGTGGGCCGGGGCGGGAGGAGGTGTCGGCCGACCCACACCGGGACGGGCGGAGGACGCCCTGCAGTTTGGGCGCTGGCCACACCGTCTTTGGCAGGTCACCGGTCTCCTTTGGAAAACAGCTCTTGGTGCCGGGGTTTCTGGCGCTCACGTGACCCTGGGACTCCTTCTGGTCACCAGGGAGCCCCTTCCTGGTTACCCTGGTGTGCGTGTGTGACATGGTCGGGAAGAGGAGCCGGCGGGCACGTGTGCGTGTCTCCGCACCCAGCCTCTGCACCCGCCCCGTTCAGGGTCATGGACACTTTCCTGGGTGCCGTCCGTGCGGCAGCTCCCCTGCCGACGGACAGATCCTTCCCAGCTCTCGGCCGTGGTGCGGAGGACATCCTGTGTGCGCTTGTGCACGCTAGCGAGCGTTCTTAGAACCAGACCAGACAGCTCTAGGGGAACGGAAAGTTGGCCAGGAAAGTCCCCGCGTTCCGCTCCGTGGCTCGCGGGTGAGGGAGGGGTCTGGTGTCACAGCACCGACTGCAGACGAGGCTGGCTCTGCACTCCCCAGTGGTTTTGCAATTTTCCTTAAAAATAAGCTGCCCAGGGATGCCCGGCTGGCTCAGTGGGTGAAGCGAGTGACTCTCGGTCTCGGGGTGGTGAGTTCAAGCCCCACACTGGGTGGGGAGATTACTAGAAAATAAGCTTTAAAAATCAATCAATAAATTGCCCCCACGTGTGTGTGTCTCCATCCACAGTCTGCATTCTGTCCATTAGTGATGATTTCCACCCTTGTGTCAACACATAACTGTCTTAACTACGGTAAGTGTTGAGGTCTGACATCATACATCTTTCAGCCTTGTTATTCTTTTTACAAATCGTTTGGACAGTTGAAGTCCTTAGCATTTCCACCTAGTTTTTTAAATGCAGTAAAAGACACACAACATAAAATCTACCACTTTAACCATTGCTGAGGGTCTAGTTTAGTGGCAGCAAGTCGGTTCCCACAGTGGCGTGCCCCTGCCCTCCACCCTCCCCGACTGGCCCTGTGTCCCCGGGGAGCAGCACCCCCCCTTCTCTGCTCCCGGCCCTTGACACCCGGTGCCCTACTGTCTGTCTCCGGGCACTTGATTCCCCCAGGCCGTCATGTGAGTGCAGTGTGTCTGGCATGGCGTCCTCCACGTTCACCCGTGTGGCGGCAGGTGCACCGGCCCGCTTGCGCACCGACAGAGCATGAGGGTCCCCTCTCCCCACATCCTCGCCAACATTGGTTCTTTCTGGTCTTTGTGACGAGAGCTGTCCTAACGAGGTGAGGTTCTGATTGCCATTTCCCAGACATGAGTGATGCTGAGCATCTTTTCGTGCTGACCATCTGTGTGTCTTCTTTGGAGAAAGGTCTATTCAGATCCTCTGCCCGTTTTTTAATTAGATTTTTTTTTCTGTGTGAGTTGTAACTAGCACGTATTTTTGTGCAGTCGGTTCCTAATGCGGGATTTTGCAGGATCAAAAGGAATTGTCAAAATGCCTTCCCAAGATGCTGTCTGAACCATGTCAGACCCTAAAAAAAGATGAAAATGTCCCAGTTCCTGCCCAAACCAACCAAAGCCTTGATACCAACCTGATTCTTAAAAAAAAAAACACAAAAAAAAACCAGGAAAATAAAGTGAAAATTCTAAATAAAATACTAGCAAATATAAGACACCACAACAAAGTAAGGCTTCTTTGAGAAAAGTGAGGGCCTTCCCAGTCAGAGAACCTCCAGCAGAACTACCAAACTCACCAAGTCTGCGTGGGGGACGCCATCGGATTGCATCGCGCACACGGTCCCTTGAAAAGCTCTCATCATGACAGGACTTGCCGGGAAAGGGACGCAGACGATGCACCCCCCCCCCCAGCCAGCGAGTGACAGCCACGCCCCGTAGGACTGTCATTGTGGGTCTGCATCAGCCAAGGACAAAGTCATGGTGCGAATATTGGAAAAGGAGAGGCAACGATTATGTTTTCGCTAACGACATTATCATAAAACCAGGAAACTTGAAAGATTTAACAAATCCTACTAGATTAATAAGCGATAAATATATAAAATTAATACATAAAATTCCTTTTTTCTATATTATTAATAACTGGTTAGAAATGGGAAAACTCCCATTCATAACAACCAAAGCTATGAAATGCTTACAAATAAACGGAGCTGGAGAGGACTCTAATCATAGTAAGGAACAGAGGGACACCTGGGCAAAAGGTGTGACGCCACGTCCCTCGGGGGGATGTCCCCGGGGGGTAGGACGTCTCTCAGGAGGACATCACTTGGTGGGAAGGATGTTCCTGGGGGGAGGACGTCCCTGGGGGAGAGAGGACATCCCGGGGGCTCATGTCCCTGGGGAGAACCTTGCCTGACACAACACATTCTTTCCTGTCTCCCCACTTCCGCCTATAAATGGCTTCCATTTTGTGCATCTCCTTGGACCCCTTTCTAAGATGAGACACCGCTTGGTTCATGAATCATTACGTGAAGCCAATTAGATCTTCAAACGTACTCAGCTGAATTTTGTTTTTTCATAGATAAAACCAAACACTCAGGGCCATGTGGACTTGCCTCAGGTAGAGACTAGTGTTGGTGGGGAAAGATCCAGAACGGGCCAACCTACCTGGACTTGGGATTTGACACACGTAGGGGCAGAGACCTCCATACCCAGCGTTTGGTGGTCTGTGGTTGTTCGTGACTGGCAAGGAGACAGGGACAAATGTCTTATAAACTTCTACAAGGTTCATCTCGGATTAAAGATGTAAATGTTAAAAGTGGAAACGGGGTGCCTGGGTGGCTCAGCTGGTTAAGCGGCTGCCTTCGGCTCAGGTCATGATCCTGGAGTCCCGGGATCGAGTCCCGCATCGGGCTCCCTGCTCAGCGGGGTGTCTGCTTCTCCCTCTGACCCTCCCCCCTCATGTGCTCTCTCTCTCTCTCTCTCTCTCTCTCAAATAAAATCTTAAAAAAAAAGTGGAAAACATGTAGAAGAAATTTTGGAAGAACATATGACCTCGGGGCCAAGACCTCTCTGATGAGACAAATCATAAAAGGAAAAAGTGGCCTAATTTGATTAATAAAATTTCCAAAATGGCATATGACAAAGAGCTTTAAAAACTCTGGTGATGTGCGGTAGATGGCAAGGCCTATACGAGGCAGGACAGACAAAGGAGCTCCGACTTGTAAGTGCCTGTGCACGGGCTGGGGGGCCGCGGCCCAGCCAGCTGAGGCAGGGGGAGGGGCCCCCTGCAGCCTCACTCCCCCCAGGCAGGGCTGGACTTCCTCCCCAGCTCCCCCAGGCCACGTCTGTCCCCCAAGAGCGGGTAGGGCCGCCTCTCCCAGGACCTGCCTTCCCTCTTCTGGGGAAGAAGCTCGGCCTCTCAAAGGGCCCGAGGTGGATTTCTGACACTGTGTGTTCTGGAGTGTTCTATCCATGCTCTCTGTGCTGGGAGCCATGTTTCCCAGGATCCTTCCCTGCACGGTTCCAGGGTAGATGGGGTCCAAGGTGAGCTTCGAGTGAGGCTTGGGAGGCAGAAGTGATGGAGATGCTATGGGGATCTAAAGGCTTCAGGTGGTTAGGGCTGTGGGACAGTCAGGGCTGAGGGTCAGGGCTGAGGGTCAGGGCTGTGGGACAGTCAGGGCTGAGGGTCAGGGCTGTGGGTGGTCAGGGCTGTGGGATGGGCAGGGCTGGGGGTCAAGGGTGTGATGTTAGGGGTGTCAGTGTGTGATTCTGCACCCAATTCTGTTGTGTTTTCCCCAACATCATCAAGCAATTGTCTGACACCAACTGAGTGTCCCTCCCAATCTAACTCAGTCCACCATGCTCCTCCTGGAGGAGGCGTCAGACCCCACGGGGAAGGGCTCAGCCCCATGAGGCCGCCCCTCCACTTAAGACCCCACAGTCACCCACGCTCTGACCGCCGGCCTGTGGATCCAGGGGTCCCACGGCCCCCTCCTCGGGTTCAGCCGTTTGCTGGAGCGGCTCGCGGAGCCCGGGAGAGCATGTTGTGCACGGGGTCACTGGTTCATGATAAAAGGGTGTCGCTTAGAGCAGCCAGCCCGGGGAGAGGCTCTCCAGGCCCGCGCCCTCCCGCACCTGTCCCTTTGGGGTCACCAGGCCGGACGCTCTCCCACCTGCCCTCTCGGCGTTTCCTGGAGGCTTCGCTACACTGGCCTGACGGATCGGGTCACGGGCCTTGCTCCTGGGTCTCAGTCTCCAGCCCCTGTTCCCTCGAGGCCAGGGGAGGGCAGCCCCGGGCTCCTCCCGGGGCTCTGCGGGGCTGCCCCCAGAATTACGGGCTGCATCCGAAGGGACGTCCAGGGCTCTGGCTCAAAGCTGTGCAGGGCAGCGGCTGTGTGGCTGACCCCCAGGGACCCAGGCCTGCCCTTGAGGAGCAACCCATCAGCCCGGGAGGCACCGCGTGGCCCACATGCCTGCCTGCAGGGCAGTGGCGATGCGGGCACACTGGGAGGCAGCAAGGCCTTCCCTGTACCTCTAGGTGGCTCCCAGGGGTGCTCGGGGGAAGTCAGGACCCAACAAGGGAGGAGGAGCTGGGGGTGTGCAGGACCTGATGGCCGATGCCCCCCACACCCTGTGTACACGGAACCCGAAGCAGAAAGGAGGCAGAAGGGCCACCGGGCGTGGGGGAGAGCCCTGGAGAAGCCAGGGGGCCTGAGGCTCCGCTCTGGCTCTGCCCCTGCTGGGGGGCCCGCAGCCAGCCCTGCCCCTCCCGGGCTCTGTCCTTCTGGGGTCAGCTGCCTTGTTCCAGGGGAGGGCAGAGGGTGGCGCTGGCCCCCACCCGTACAGGGGAGCAGTGCGGGATGCGGCCCTCCTGTTCTAGCTGCTTGTCACAGCCACAACATTCCCTCGAGCATCCCTCACTCTGCCGGCGCCAGACCCCCCTGCATTGTTGCACCTGCCTGGATTCCTTAACCCCCAAGGTCAGGGTCCAAATTAGCCCCAGGTCTAGCCCGCCCTTGCTGGGAGTGACACGGCTCAGGCTGGCTGCTACGCTGGGAGCAGTCTGCCCATGGCGGGGGCCCTGGTCACGAGAGCCCGGAACGTGGAAATTCAGATTCTGACTACGTGCCTGACCCCCCCACCTCCCTCGTTTTCAGAATGGCCTTTGTCTTTTCCTGTTCAGAGAACTTTCCAGAGACTTTCCAAGCTCTGCCTGGGAACAGCGTGGGTCCCTGGGGCTCCAGCTGGCATCGCCAGCAATTATCCTTAAAGCACAGGGACAATTTTAATTTCACAATAATTAGAAATATCAACTGCAGCTCAAGCCTTCGAAACTCATGGAATTTTAATGGGCAGCTGGCTTAGGTTACAGCCAAGAATAGCAGCGCTGCACCCGGCCTGGATCCAGGAGCCCCGCGCAGCTCTGGCCTCTGGGGGGAGCAGGCCCCAACCGAGCATCTGTGCTACCCCAGGCGTGGGGAGTGAGATTCGGGGGCCGTGGGACTCCTCAGTCCCGAGGAGCAAGACCTGCATCCCTGGCTTTGGGCCCCGAGTCCAGGGCATGTCCCCCCGGCCCCACATCAGCCCCGCCCCAGCCTCCCTGCTTGGGTCTGAGCTCCCCCTGCCGCCTGGGGCCGGAACCCTCCCACCCCTGGCTCCCACGGCCTGTGCCCACAGAAACCTCCCTCTGAGCGGGGTTGCAGGTCTGGGGTGTCCCCACCACACCTTGGGGCTGTGCTGGGCCCCGGGCGGAGAGCCAGGGGCTCACAAGGCTCACTGGCCTCCTGTCCTGTCTCAGATGCACAGTCCCATGTCCGAAAACAGCCCTTTGACGCATTTTGTCCGGTTTTCAGTTTGCAGTGGGTGGGATGGCGAGTCTGTCCGGGCCCCGTGATGCCACCGCGGTGGAAAGTGGACGTTAATGTTGTCATTTGGTGGGCAGAGATTTTGCTTTAGAGAAAATCAAAATTATCTAGTTCAATTTTCTCCTGTGGCTGGAGCTTCCCGTATCCTGAGAAATCCTGACCAAGGTCAGGAAGGTGTGTTCTGCCCTGCATTCTAGAGGTCGTGTTCGGGCCTTCAGTCCATCTCAACTTAATAGTTGTGTGTGGCGTGAGTTAGGTATCAAGGCTCATCATTCCCCTGTCATCACCCAGTTTTTCCAGCACTATTTGTTATGAGACTTTCCTTTCCCTCTTTGAGTTTCTTTGGGGCCATTGTCAAAAATCAATTCACCAAACAAGAGTGGGTCTATTTCCAGACTCGGTTCCACTGGTCTATACGGCTACATTGCCTTCATGACAGTAGACTCCTTGAAAGTCTTGAGGTCAGAAAGTACGAATCGTCCAACTTTGTTCTTCTTTTCCAAAATTGCTTTGGTTATTCCAGATCTCTTACTTTTGCACATAAGTTTTAAATCAGCGTGTCAATTTGCACCCCCCCCAAAAAAACCTGAAATTTTTATTGAGATGGCGTTGAATCTATAGATCAACTTGAAGAGAATTCACATGTTACCAATTAATATTGAGTCTTGCAATTTATCAACATGGTATATCTCTCCCTTTAGCAAAGTCTAGTACATCCTTCGTTAAATTTATTCCTCAATGTATTATTTTTTCAGTTGTTTGTTGGTAGTATATAGAAACAGTTGGTGTTTGTATCAGTAACCTGCAACCCTTAAAACTCACTTATTAGTCTGATAGCTTTTTAACTAAATTCCTTAGGACTTTGTAGGTTCACAATCATGTTTTCTCTGAATAATGCATTTACTTCTTGCTCTCTGATTTATATGCCTTTTATTTCTTTTTTGTGTTTTTTTTCCTCTGCCTGGGACGGGCAGTACTATGTTAAAAGAAGAGCTAGGAGAGCCGCATCATTGCCATACTCTTGACCTTAGGGGAAACTACTCAGCTTTTCACCATTGAGTAGAATGTTAACTGTAGCTTTTCCACAGATGCCATCTATCAAATCGAGGAAGTTCCTTTTTTTAGTTTGTTCATTTAGAATTTTTAATCATTAATGGGTGTTTAATTTTGACAAATGCTCTCTTGGCATTTACTGAGATAATTACAAGATTTTACTCCTCTATTTTGTTGATGTTATGAATAACAAGGAACGATTGCTTTTTATTTTTTTAAATTTTATTTATTTGAGAGAGAGAAAAAAATGGGTGGAGGGGCAGAGACAGAGGGAGAAAGAGAATCTCAAGCAGACTCTGCGCTGAGCGTGGAGTCTGAGGTGGGACTTGATCTCATGACCCTGAGACCATGACCTGAGCTGAAATCAAGAGTCAGGTGCCCAACCAACCGAGCCACCCAGGAGCCCCAAGAATTGCTTTTTAAATGTTAAGTCAACCTTGCATTCCTGGGATAAACCGCACTTATTCATGGTGTGTTATTCAATTTAGTAATATTTTGCTAAGAATTGTTGTGCTCATGTTAATGAGGACATGGGTCTATAATTTCTTTTTCTCATGATGTCCTTGTCAGGTTTTAGTATCAGAGTTATGCAGGTCTCATTAAATGAGTACTAAAGTAGTCCATCTTTCTCTAATTTTTGAAAAAATTGTGTAAGAATGGTATTTCTTTCTTAAATGGTTTTACTCCAACACCATATGTTCCTGGGGGGTTTACTTATGGGTAAATTTCTTTCTTTCTTTCTTTTTTTTTTAGATTTTATTTATTTATTTGACAGAGAGAGAGAGACAGCGAGAGAGGGAACACAAGCAGGGGGAGTGGGAGAGGGAGAAGCAGGCTTCCCGCGGAGCAGGGATCCCGATGTGGGGCTCGATCCCAGGACCCTGGGATCATGACCTGAGCCGAAGGCAGACGCTTAACCGACTGAGCCACCCAGGCACCCTGGGCAAATTTCTTTATGGAAAATGTTGGCTTTTTACCTAAAATTTTATTATGAAAATTTAAACAACTCAGAAAAAAAGACAGAATTGGATAATGATGGTCGTTTCCATTTCCTACATTAACGTGTTATTATTATACTTGACTAATCAAATATCCATCTATGTATCCATCAGTCTATCTTATTTTCTGATGCATTCCTAAGTAAGTTGTAAACATCAGCATATTTCTCCTTAAAGGTTCTTAATTATAAAATTTCTTTAACCAATTAGAGCTAAACTTTCTATTTCCTCTTGTGTAATTTTGTTGTTTATAATTTTTTTCCATTTTATATGTTGTCAAATCTGTTGTTCATACTATTTTCTTAATGTCCTTTAAATATCTGTAGTCTTTTTTTTTTAAAGATTTTATTTATTTATTAGAGAGAGAGCGAGAGAGAAACAGCATTAGAGGGGAGAGGGTCAGAGGGAGAAGCAGGCTCCCCGCTGAGCCAGGAGCCCGATGTGGGACTTAATCCCAGGACTCCAGGATCATGACCTGAGCCGAAGGCAGTCGCTCAACCAACTGAGCCACCCAGGTGCCCCTAAATATCTGTAGTCTTTTTAATGATATTCCTGGTATTGGTCATTTGTGTCTTCCCTCTCCTTTTCGTTGGTCTTACTAGGGGTTGGTAAATTTTATTAATTTTTTTGAAAAACCAACGTTTACCTCTCAGTTTTTTACTGTGGTTTGTCTGTTCTCCATTTCATTAATTTCTACTGTTTTATTATTTTCTTCCTCCTATTTACTTTAGTTTAATTTGCTCTGTATTTGCTAGCTTCTTAATATGGAGGCTTATCATTCATTTTAAACCATCTTCTCTAATATAAGCATTTAAAATTATAAATTTATTTCCATAAGACTTTATCTGTACACCACAAATTTTGATATATTGTGTTTTCATTACTATTCAATTGAAAATATTTTTCTAATTCCCCTTGTGATTTGACCTGTGAATTATTTAGAAGCATGTTACTTGTCAAAAGTTGAGTGCTTTTCTGGATATCATTATTGATTTCTGTTGTTGATAGAAAACATATACTGTATGACTTCAATCCTTTAAAATCAATAAGATTTATTTCATGGCCTAGCATATGTTCTCTTATGGTAAATGTTCCATTAGCACTTGAAAAGAATCTGTATTTTGTAGCTGATGGATGTGGTCTTTTATTCATGTTAATTAGGTTAGATTGTTTGATGATGTTCAAATCCTTTATACCCTTACTGGTTATTTTGTCTGATTTTCTCATCAACTTATGATATAAAAGTTAAAATATTCAACTATAAGTGTGCTTTTATCTATTATTATTTGTCTCCTTTTAGTTCTCATAATTTTTGCGTCAAATATTTGAAGATATAGCCACTCCAGCTTTCTTAAGGTTATTTTTTCTATGGTATTTCTTTTTCTATCCTTTTACTTCCAATATAAATGTGTTTTTATATTTAAAGTATGTCTTTGTTAAACAGAATATAACAGGGTTTTTTTAATCCTGCCTGACATGCTCTGCATTTTAATTTGAATGTTTAGCCCACTTATGTTTAATATAATAATTGATATAATTAGGTCTACATCTACCTGTAATCTTGCTAATTGCTTTCTATTTGTCCTGTTTGTTCTTTGCTCTTTTCTTCCTTCTTTCCCATTTCTTTCGGATTAACTGATTTTAAAATTTTAAAATTTTATCTCCTCTATTGTGTTTTTGGCTACAATATCCTTTTACTACTTTCTAGAGTTCATTCTGGGGATTCCAATATGTATTTGCCTCAAAATACTTTGAAATCACATTATACTACTTCATGTATAAGATAAACATCTTTCAACATATAATTCCATTTCCTTTCCAAATGGAAATTATAATTTACATGTACTTATAAAAATAAACATAGAATACATTGTTATTATTTTTGCTTAAATGTCCAACTGTCTTGGGGCTCCTGGGTGTCACAGTTGGTTAAGTGTCCAACTTTTGTTTTCAGCTTGGGTCGTGATCTCAGGGTCATGAGATCGAGCCCCAAGTTGGGCCCTATGCTCAGTGCAGAGTCTGCCTAAGACTCTCTTTCCCTCTCCCTCTGCTCCTCCCTATTGGTTGCTTTCTCTCTCAAATAAATAAATCTTTAAAAATGTTCAACTGTCTTTAAAGAAATGAAGAAAATAGAAGTGTAGTCTTTCATATTCACAGACATATTTACCATTTCTAGTGCTCTTCATTCCTTTGTGTAGATCCAAGTTTCCATCTGGTGTCATTTCCTTTCAGCTTAAACAACTTCTTTTGGCATTTCTTGCAGCATGCGTATACTGGCTATGAATTCAACAAGCTTTTGTTTATCTGTAATTACCTTTATTTTGCCTTTCCTTTTCAAGTGTATTTTCACAGGATATGGAATTCACAGCTGACAGTTTTTCTTTCCAGTCCTTTAAAGATGTTGTTCTTTTGTCTTTGGTTCTCTATTGTTTCTGATAAAAACTCAGCCATTTTTTATTATTGTACTAATGTATGTAATGTATCCTTTTCCATCTAAGTTATTAGTTTTTGTTTTCAACGATTTGTGCCTAGGTGTGTTTTCTTTGTATTTATCCTGCTTGGGGGTTTGTTGAATTTGGGGATCTATGAATTGATTTTTTTAAAATAAATTTTAAATAAAATTTGAGAAAAATTTGGCCACTATTTCTTCAAATATATTTCCCCCACGTTACCTTTCTGGGATTCTAGTTACACGTATGTCACATTACTTGATGTTATCTTATAGGTCACAAGCACTCTTTTTATTTTATTCAATCTTTTCTTCTTCTCTGTGATTTAGTTTGATATATTCATACTGATCTGCCTTCAAGTTCACTGGAAGTTTCTTCTGCAGTGTCCAGAAGCCTAGCCAATACCTTTTTATCTCAGATATTGTGATATTGTAATTTTCAGTTCTTGAACTTCCTTTGCAATTTTGGAGTTTCCATTTATCTTCCAAAATATCCCATCTCTTTATCCATCATAGCTACCCTTATCTGCACCTTCTTCTACATATTCATATTATTTTTTACATTATGTGTCTGCTCATTTCAATTACTGGACATCCAGGGTCTACATCTTTTGATTGTGTTTTCTCTTGACATGGGTCAAATTTTTCTGCTTCTTCACATGTCTTGTAATTTTTTTTTAAGGTTTATTTATTTGAGGGGCGCCTGGCTGGCTCAGTCATTAAGCGTCTGCCTTCGGCTCAGGTCATGATCCCGGGCCCTGGGATCGAGCCCCGCATTGGGCTCCCTGCTCCGCGGGAAGCCTGCTTCTCCCTCTCCCACTCCGCCTGCTTGTGTTCCCTCTCTCGCTGTGTCTCTCTCTGTCAAATAAATAAATAAAAATCTTTAAAAAAAAGATTTATTTATTTGAGAGAGAGAGAATGCATGTGCCAGCAGGGGGAGGGGCACAGGGAGAGGGAGAGAATATAAAGCAGACTCCCTGCTGAGCGTGGAGCCCAATGCGGGGCTTGATCTCACAACACTGAGGTCATGACCTGAGCTGAAACCAAGAGTCAGACACTAAACCAACTGAGCCACCCAGGCGACCCTACATGTCCTGTAATTTTTTATCCCATTCCAGACATTGTGTGTAAATGAACAGTGGAGACTGTTATATAATGTTTTATTTTTATTTTGTTCTTATTTCCCCCCAAAGCAAGCCATTTCCTGAGTTTGGGTGAGGGGCTTACTATTCAGATTCCTCTAACAGTCAAGTTGACTCTGGACCTGGGACACAGATTTAATTATATTGAGCTCATGTATGTTCAGCCCAACCCTCTACCTCTATTCCACTGCAGCCTTTTTGATCTTGTCAGAGTTTGATCCAGGAGCCAGATTCATATATATTTAGTTCCCCTTAGATTTAACCTCAGTGTAGCCTGGGGTCTCAGCACTTTGAGAATGTGGAGGACTAAGTGATTTCACTTTGCTTTCCACTCTATTTTCTCACTTTCTTTGCAGAGTTTGAGTCTGGCGGGAGAAAGTAGATTGCTGGTGCTGACTTATCACCGAAGACTGTGTCTGTCTCTCTTCCTCTCTGCTCCTCCTTCTGCCAGTACGAGAACCAGACTTCTGCTCCAGGCATGGACATTGCTACCACATTCTGTCCTCTGTGAAAAGCTTATCTTTCTCTGGAATTCAGTTTATTAAAATTTCTGTATTGGCCCACTAACCCCATTGAAGAGTACAGTAATTTCTTTCCTGTTTTCTTCGTTGTACTATGGGAGTGAAAGTCTTTTGCATCCACACCCCAGGTGGAAGGAGACGTCCCATTTCCTTTTATTCATTATGCTCCACATCGAAAGTGCTTAGGCTGATGTAAAAGACAAATTAGCACATTTGTTAAATCCTGCCTCTCAGGTGGAGTGAATGCCATAGATTCTCATATCCTAAAATATTATTTCCGCATGAGGCCTTTTGTCTTTCCTTTCTTCATATTTCTATTTGTGACTGTTCCCAGAGGTTCTCAGAAGTTAGCAGAACATTCATTATAGCTTCACATGGCAACTGAGGAGCATTTTGCAATATTGAGCACTCATACTACTCTTCTGTTCCCATGCATGTCGGGCTAGACCGAACAGTGAAGATGCTTACCTCCACTGAGCACTGGCATTGAACACAGAGGTTGTGAATCATTTTACTTAAGAAGATGCCATTAAATTTTTAAAAAATCAAATGAAACAATTTTACCTTCATTTAATACTTTGAAAATTGCCAAAGGAAGACTATAATAACGGTGCTATCACAATGCATAAAGGAAAAGGTAAACAAGCCAAAACTTGCGCCAGAAACCCAGAAGCCTTCTTTGTACCAGCTATGGCACAGAGTCTGAATTTGTTATATGTGGCTTTGAGGATGCCAACAATGATGATATGCTTTGGAATAATTCAAACATTCTATTTGATATTTTCTGCATCTGCCCAAAGATGGAACCTCTTGATGAGACATGTATCATATTTGACCTTATAATCACCCTCAGAAACACAAAACGAATGTCAACTAGATGCTGTTAAAACAATTAGGTTTAATTTACTCAAGATTCCAGCTGCGCGGAAGAGTCAAGTGAAATAGCAGAATACCCTTGGACGAGGAGGAATCGTGGTCTTCAGAGGAAAGTGAATTGTTTGCTCTGTTGCGGTCATTTGGTGTGTCCATCGCTACTGATAATATTAGGAAAAGCTTGCCAAAAAAGAAAAAAAAACAGGTTGACTACTTAATGTTTTAAAAAATTAAGCCTTTTTTTAATTGGAGAGAAAATAGCTTTTCTCCCTAAAAAACCCCAAAAAACCAAAACCAAACCAAAACAAAAAACACCTGAACACCTGCCTGTGACATAAGCAATAAAAGCAGCATTCTAGAAAATGTAAGGAAATCAGAACAAGGAAATGAAAACGTTTGCACAAAGTTGAAGGAGATGATTCGCGTAAAAATAATCTTAACTAATTCCATAGAGATTAGTTACTATCCGTTTAGATGAAAACATGATCTTGATTGAAGAGAGATTTGATTAACTGAAAAACATTTTGGATTTTTAAGGAAGAACTTTAGAAATACTGCATGAATTTAGCTATTGCTTTAAGGTATGGTGAAAATCTTGCTGTTGATAGTGATTTCTATGATGAAATTAGTTTGCCATATTTTTATGTTTCATATGCTGCCCCATAACAATATTTGAACACGATACATAAAATCTGTGGTTCTTTTCCCACTATAAATATTTGCTCTAAGAATTTTATTGATGGCCCTTGTTGCTTCTGCCTCAGCAGAAAAAAAACTTTCTCCAAATTGGAAATACAGCACATATTATGTGGAAATCTGGATTTTAACAACATAATTACAGATTTTGCTGAAGTGAGCCCAAGAAAAGGTATTTGCTGAAATAATGTGTAAGCAGTTATGAATGGTGTGTCTTTCTCAGGAATTCAGTTTATTCAAATTTCTGTATTGGCCCACTAACCGCATCGAAGAGTACAATAATTTCTTTCCTGTTTTTTTCATTGTACTATGGGAGTGAAAGTCTTTTGCTGACCATTAGCAGTCCCTAGACATAAGCAAGAAAACATAGTCAGTTTTGGTATTTTGCTCCTGTGTGGCCACATATAAACCATAGCTTTAGAAATATACAAATGGCCAATAAGTACACAAAAACATGCTCAACATCACTAATCACAATCACAATGATGGGACACCTGGGTGACTCAGTCGGTTAAGCGTCGGCCTTCGGCTCAGGTCATGATCCCAGGGTCCTGGGATGGAGCCCCGCATTGGGCTCCCTGCTCAGAGGAGAGCCTACTTGTCCCTCTGCCTCTGCCCCTCCCACCCACTTGTGCTCTTGCTTGCGATTTCTCTCTCTCAAACGAATAAATAACGAATAAATACAAAATCTTAAAAAAACCCACACACAATGATATGCCACATTATACCCGGTAGGATGACTAATTTAAAAAAAAAAAACCCAGAAAATGCCAAGTGCTGGTGAGGACGAGGGGTACCAGAAGCCTGTGCACCGTGGGTGGACCCACAAAGGAGCTGCTGCTTCGGAAAACATTGTGGAATGTCCTCAAAAAATCAGACGCAGAACCACCCTATGATCCAGCAATTCCACTTTCGGGCGTGTCCCCAAAAGAATTGGATGCAGCGGCATACCGGCTGGTCCATCCATATTCATAGCAGCATTATTCACAATAGTTAAAGTGTCCATGGATGGACGGATGGAGAAGAACGTGGTTCATCCACATGATGGAAGGTTATCCAGCCCTAAAAAAGAAGGAGACTGACACCTGCCGCCACGTGGATGAACCTGGAGGACACTGTGCTCAGTGGAAGAAGCCAGTCCCCGAGGGACAAATGCTGGGTGGTGCCACGTACAGGAGGAGTTGCTGGTGGTGCCAGGGGTGGGCAGGGACGGAGAGTTAGTGTTTATGGGGACAGAGTTTCAGTTTTGCAGGATGAAAGGAGTTCTGGGGTGGAGGTGGGGTGGCTGTATATTGTGCATGTACTTAATGCCACTGAACAGGACACTTAACAATAGTTAAGATGGTAAGTTTTGTGTGTCTATTTTACCACATTAAAAAAAATAGGGGAAAAAGACCTCATCGCCTTCACTCTGCTTTTCAGTTTTGTTTTGTTTTTTATAGGATTTTTTGTCCGGAAGACGTTTAACTGCATAGATCATTCGGTTTGGGACCAGACCTCGGAGGAGTGGGGACCTGTTGGGGGACGCCCTGCCTCGCGGTGGTTACGATGGATTCTGAGGGAAGGGACAGCAGCAACCTGCGCACGACGCCTCATCTCTCCTGGGGCCGGACCTCGCGTGGTCCTGCTGCCCGGGGAGACCCCTGGGAGCCCGCCTCTCACCGCGGAACGGACCGGGGTGACGTGGAAAGTGTATGCCGTCTGCTGTCGGGAGCACCCGGGGCCCAGGGCTTGGTAGAATTCTCCAGTCTCCCAGGAGGAGGATGGGAGCTTCCCTGGACAGAGGCCGTGTGTTCCAACCTGGAAAGGGTCCCGCAGGCCCCAGCTGGGCACTTGTGCTGTCCACGCCGGCTGTCCCCATCAGGCGCCCGCGTAGGTGGCACGCTGGGGCAGCATGATCAGGAGCAGAAGAACCGGGGGTGTGATGGGTCCATCTTCCTTCAGGTGCGAAGGGCGGTGTCCTGCTTAGCTGCGAAGTGCACGGAGGCAGGGCCCTGGACTGGGGGTTCCGGGGACGCAGGACTCCTGCTGCCCAAACCCAGCAAGGCCCAGCCACACCTGGGCGGTGGGTCTCCCCAGAAGGGAAAGGTGACACTTTCACCCCGGAGAGCTCCCAAACCCTCATCTGCCCTCTGCAGTGAGTGGGCGGGTGGGGGGCCTGTGGCCGGCGGGCTGTGGGGGGCACCCTCCTCCTGAGACGGTTTCACCATTTGGTACTGGGATAATACTCGTCACA
Organism: Callorhinus ursinus; assembly: GCF_003265705.2. Classification (NCBI taxonomy): domain Eukaryota; kingdom Metazoa; phylum Chordata; class Mammalia; order Carnivora; family Otariidae; genus Callorhinus; species Callorhinus ursinus. The sequence goes on from NW_027397066.1 coordinate 2,262,472, forward strand.
CCCGCTTCCTGAGCCTGGCTCGCTAGGGTGGTGCGCTGAGTGCCCCGCACAGTACCCGTCATCACCACAGGGAGCGCAGGAAGCCCGTGGGAAGGGCCCCCCAGGTCCTCCCAAGGCTGTGGGCCCCCACAGCGGCCTGGCGGGGGGAAGCTGACTGTCCTCAGGCCAGCGTCGCGGGCTCCTGCCCTCCGGTGCTCCCCCACCGGCCCCGGACTCGGCGCTCCGTGGGTCCAGACGGAGGAGGACACGCATCACACGGGGCGCCCCTCTGGCCAGCCACACCACCACTCCTCCCCGACCGACTGCGGGGGCTCTGCGGGGCCCTCCTCTGGGGACACGGCAGGCTTGTGCGGGGCCCGGAGCGTTCTCAGAGCTCAGAGCCAGCTCAGGGGGGCAAGTGGGCCAGCCGCCAGCAAGGCTGGAGGCCGGGCCGGGGCGCCGCACCCTTGCCCTCTTGGGGAAGGCCGGTGTGTCCGCGGCCAGCCTCAGTCTCCACACCTGTAAAATGGGCACGTTCAGGGCTGCACCGGGACGAGGAGGCCGAGGTGGGGAAAGCACCCAGTGCCGTGCGGCGCCCAGAAGCCACCTCACTGGCAGTGGCCGAAGGCCATTCTGCACCCAACCGGGGGCGCCTCCGCCGGGGACGCGGCCTTGATCTGGGCCCTGCCGGGTGAGGGCAGGCCTGGCAGCGTCAGCGCGTCGGGGACTCAGAACGAGGAATCCATCATTTTTAGGAGAGAACGCTCATCACTTCTCATCTAAAAATTCTCCTCGGAAAGCTGAGTTCTGGAAACTGCCCGCTCACCGCGAAGAGCGAGCTGTGGGCAGCAGGGCACCACATCCCCTGGGAGCGACACGCCAGGGCCCGGCGGCCACTGGGGCTCAAAGCGCACCGTTAGACATGTCTTACACTGTCACCGTCCCGTTTGGAGGTGATGCCCTCTGAATTACTTCACGCCTATGGTCTTTCTCCAAAGCCGTATTTCCCCCAAATGGGAAGAGACATTTCTAAGTCAGGTCTGTCCAGGAAGGCGGTGTTCACACCATGCCGGGGACTCCCTCTCCTGCTGTGTGGCCGTGCCCCGTGCGGTCCTTCCTGGGGTCCCAAGGAAATAAAGTCCGGTCTGTGCAGGGACAGTGGGCTCCGCTTTATTAGCATGTGTTCCGTTCAGGAACATGTGGTCTATGTAATTAATGCATAGTCTATTTGGTAACAATGTCCCTAATTAATACGAGTTCTATTTAGTAACAATGTGCTCTATTTAATTAATTTCATGTGTTCTGGGTAAAAACATCAGGCTTCGTGTGACTTATTCCCCTGGTCACTGGCCCTAATGACTCCACAACACAGAGGCGCCGCGGGCGGGTTCGGCGGGCATTCGGGGGAGCGGCAGCTTGCCGCCCAGGAGGTCAGAGGGCCTCGGGAGGGGACATGGAGCCGGAGCTGTTCAGGTGGGGGCTGGGGACCCAAAGCCCCATGTGCCTCTCCCTGGTGTCCCCTGTGGCTCCCGCACAGGCCCTGTCCCTCTCTGAGGCTGGGTCACCGTCCCCGCTTCCCAGCATCATGGCCGCTCCCCTCTGGAAACACAAATCTGCCCGGTCTCCTGGGCATGGTTCCCGAACTCTGCCCGAAGTGGCCCCACAGGCCGTCACACCTGCGGGGCTGGTCCACTGGGACGTCCTAGAGCCCCCTGCTCTCCAGCTCTGGACAGTGTCCCCAAGCCTGGCATGCGCCCAGTGCAGGCGGGTGATCGGGGTCCACCCTTCTGAGGGTCGGCCCTGGTCTTTCCCAACCAGGAGCGCCGGGGGCGGGGGCGGCGTGGGCCTGATGTGAGCTTGACCCCTTTACCGAGTGACAGGATGGTGACAGGTGTGCGTGCGCGGGTCTCGTGGGTGCACGAATGGGCCTCCCTTCCCCCTGGGCGGGGTTTCGGGGGTGCACGCCTGAGTTGAGCCCAGCCAGGCGAGGAGGAAGCGCCCCCGGGGTGGCCAGCCAGCAGGCCCCGAGGACGGGACAGCAGGAAGAGCCCCGGCTCGGGAGCGAGCAGAGCACTGGGGCCTGAGGCTCAGCTCGGGCCGCGGGACGCTGGACCACAGGCGCCCGATCCGGCCTTGCCTGCCCTGGCCAAGGTCCCCCCGGGTCCATCTCGTGACTTCTGGGAAGGCACAAAGGGGCCCCGTGCAGGCGAGCCTGGAACGCCAGCCTCGGGACCCGGGCCGTCAGCTTTCGTGCTTCAGGTGAGGCCACTGTGGGACCGTAAGCAGGGACTAGGGACCGCCAGCTGGGACCGTGCAGCAAAGGCAGGCTTGGGGGATGGGCCAGGCAGTGCGTGTGGCCGGCCTCAGGTGGTGGCCCCGGGAGCGAGGGAGCGGCTGCTCTGGGTGACACTTAGTGCTGACCTGTTGCGGACCCCTGTCCAGCCTCAGTCTCCATCTGTAGAATGGGCCGGTGCTCACACCCAGCGCGCGGGGTGGTGGGCGCATCCGATGCGCGCAATGCTGAGCACAGCTTGGTACCGGCCTTGCTCCATGGTGGCCACTGAGGTGGGGGGGCAGTGAGGGGACAGTGTGGGGGTGTCAGAGTAGGTCAGGTGGATGAGGCCACTGTCCTACTGAGGCTCACCTGGCTTGGACCCGGTGACCCAGGGGCTGCGTCCTCTCCTGTGGGCCTGCATCCCAGGGGACAGTGAGGAAGGCCAGAATACAAGCCCCCACCCTTGCGGCTCCTGCCCAGTCCCCTGCTGGAACCTTCTGGAGGCTGGGGCAGGCCAGTCTCCGGCGCAGGGCAGAGGGGCGGAGAGCTGCCCTGCCAGATGCTGCGGCAGCTCTCTCGTGGCCTTTGGCTCGCCTCTCTGCACCTGGGCAACGTCCACGTGTGCTGCGGGCTTGGGTGGGAAAGGAGGCTGCCGTGTGTGGGGAGGCTGCGCCGAGGATGTCGGAGAGGCAGCGCACCCCCGGGGGGAGAAAGGGTGCTGGTCCAGCAGGGGTGGGGCTGAGGGGCTGCTTCCGTGGGAGGGAGCGTGCTGGCCCATCCCTGCGGGGCCATCAGGACCCCCGGGAGTGCGGGAGAGTTGTGCAAGACGGAAATGTGCCGTGTGTCAGGCTGAGAAAAAAGTGAAAGGGGAAACCGAGTCCCGATGGGAGCAGGTATGTCTTCTCAATTAAGTCGAGACCCTTCTGTGCATCCGGTGGTTTACATGGACAGGGCACGCTCCTCGCTCTGGCTCCTCTGACCCCCGGGCTCCGCTCTGCGTGGTCCTCACCTCCTCTCCCCCCAGGGTCTGGTGCACAGCCTCCACGGTCACAGCCTCCGTGGCCAGAGCCCAGGACACCTGCGCCCGCCCAGCGGCGGCGACACCCTGGCAGACACACCCAGGAAAGATTCGGCCACACATCTGGGCGCCCGGTGGCCCAGCCAGGCCGACGCACAGTCCCCATCGCGGGAGCGCAGCCCACTCTGCCTGCACACGACCGCGGTCTCCGCTCCGTATCTGCTTAGAGTCTGTCCAGTGCGGAGGGGCCCCGCCCGGGTCGCCGGCAGCAGCAGGGGCTGCCGGCCCCCGAAGTCGTCCCCTAGCCCCTAAATGAATACCGGGCAGACACCCTGCCCCGCGGCTGGTGGGACACCCCGGCCGCCCGCTGCCCTGCGTCAGGGATCCCATGGCGGGAAGTTCCTGACCTGCCCCCCTCCATCAGATGCAAAGCCACCCATCAGAGCCACACTCAGAAGCGTCAGTTCAACAGGGGCCGCCATGCGACCCTTGGTCCTGGGTCACGGTTGCTGCATGAGCCACATTCTGTATTTGCCACGTGGAAGGTGCTGTGGGGAGCCAGGCGACACGGCAGTGCATCCCGCCTGGCCATGCCCCTCACCCTGGGGTTAGGCGGCTCTCTCTCTCTCCCTCTCGCTCCAGGTTCTGCCCCTGCCCCCTCAGCCCTGGAAGTGGTCCCTGTTCCCCTCCCCGCTGTGACCTGTCCCAGCCCTCACTGCCTCTCCGGCTTCCCTTCCAATCGGGGTTTTATTGGACTCTTCTCAGATTTCCTCCTGGGACCAGAACAAATACTACAAGAGCTAATGAGGAAAACTTGAGGGGGGTGGCCTGGAGTGACAGGAGAGGGGCTGCCCCGGGCCCCCAGGGCATGAAGCTGGGGAGGGTGGCAGGCAGGGAGGGACAGGTTTGAAGGGCAAAGAAGGCAGGAGGGGAGGGGGGAGTCGAGGGCAAGCAGGAAGGGGCAGGGCCCCCTGCTCTGGGGGAGGGGAACAAGAAGATGAGAAAAGCCCCGGCCGCTGAGACAGGCAGGGCGGGCACACTCGCAGGAGGCAGGAGGGACACATGATCCTCTCGGAAAGGGGCCGTGGCCTCCAACTGCGCTGGACACTGCCCTCTGGCCTGTGGCCCTTGTACAGCAGGGGCGGGCTTGGGTGCTTGTCTCAGTCCATCTGGGTGGCTATAACAAAAATACTAGACTGGGGGGCTTATCAACAACAGAGTTCTGGAGGCTGGAAGTCCAAGGTCAAGGTATTGGCAGCTTTGGTGTCTGGTGAGAGCTTTCTGGTTCCTGAACACGGTGGAAGGTTAAAGGAGCTCTCTGAGGTCTCTATTATAAGGCACTAATCCCACGCATGGGGGCTCCACCCTTATGACCTGACCACCTCCCTAAGGCCCCACCTCCTAACACCCTCTCATTGGGGATTAGGCCTCAACGCCTGGATTTCCAGGGTACACATTCAGTCCGTAGCAGTGCTGCTGTAGGGACAATCTGCCCCCAGGACCTCTGAGCGCCCCGTGATGCCCCGCGGATTGCTCCCAGCATCTACTAGCCTGAGGCCCCCATTGTACCATGCTCTGCAGGTATTTCATCTGCAGTGAGGGGAAGACGCATACGGACAACAAGCTGTAGGGAGCGGATCACCCTTGCTATCTCGTTCTGCGAGCGCTGGAGGGAGTAGGAATAGGTTTTTCTATGGGGGGGGGTTGCTGGCCGTGTGACCCTGGTGTATCTGTCACGATGAGTGACAGAGCAAGAGGCTCCAGCCAGGTTTGGGAGCTGGCTGTGTCACTGAAGGTCAGGGCCCAACTGGTCAGGGGTCGTGGACTTGATTTATTTCCCCACTTGGATCATAGAGCAAATGCTCAGGGGACTGTTTCCCCAAACTGCTCTAGCTGGTCACTAGGACTCCAGGGAAAATAATTTCCAAAGAAATAATGACTGCTGAGGAGGCAGGGGGAGAGCTAACCCTGGAGGGTCTCCCGTAGGGCCCAGGCAGGAGGGGAGAGGACCTCCAGGACACAGCAGGGAGAAGCTGCCTGGCTTTCACACCTGTTGGGAGGACTAGGGGGTGACTGTGCTTTGCGGGGGACACCACACTTCTCATCTGCTCTCCTCCCTTAAAAATAAAACGCTTTCTGGGGCGTCTGGGGGGCTCAGTCAATTACACGTCTGCCTTCGGCTCAGGTCGTAATCCCAGGTCCTGGCATCGAGCCCCACCTCGGGCTCCCTGCTCAGCGGGGAGGCTGCTTCTCTCTCTCCCTCTGCTGCTCCCCCTGCCTGTGCACTTTCTCCCTCACTCTCAAATAAATAAATAAAATCTAAAAAAATAAAAAATAAAACTATTTCCGGGTGGAATGCAGTCTAGATGCACATCAAGGTCTTCGGAGGGTGTGGCTCCCTGATGCTGGGCGGCCTGGGCAGGGGCGCGGAGGAAGTGTCAGCTCACCGTCTATGGGACCAGGGCTGGAGGGGAATCTCGGTCGGGGAGACGGGAGGGGCCGCGGGGGCAGGGGCGCAGGAAGGGACCCGGGCGGGGGGGAAACCGGGGCCGGGGAGACGGGAGAAGACCCGGGTGCGGGGGGCGTCGGTAGGGGACCCGAGCTGGGGAGGGGGGGACTTGGGGTTGGGGGACGGGAGGGGACCCAGAGCTGGGGGCGTCGGGAGGGGACCCGAGGTAGGGGGGCCCCGGAGATGGGAGAGGACCCGGGTGCGGGAGGGGACCTGAGCTGGGGGCGATCCGGGGCCGGGGAAACGGGAGAGGACACGGGAAGGGGGCTCAGGAGGGACCCGGGCTGGGGGGGGTGACCCGGGTGCGAGGGGGTATCGGGAGGGACCCAGGGCGGGGGTGCAAGAGGGGCCGAGGGGACGGAAGGGGACCCAGGCACCGGTGTGAGGAGAAAGGACTGGACCCGAGCAGGGAATCTGGAAGGACTCGCCCGCCGGCCTGAGCCACCACCTCACCTCCCGCAGCGGAAGTCCCTTCCCAGGTCTGGGAGGCCCCCGCCCCCCCATGTCCGCCTCGCTGGCCCCGCCCCCGGCTGAGGCCCCGCCCCTCACTTCTTTCTGCCCTCCTCCCCTGGAAGCCCCGCCGCGCGCCCAGTTCCTCACCCTTGTAGGCCCCGCCCCCGTGGGCCCGCCCCACCTCGGCGGCTCCGCCCCGCCCCCGAGGCCCCGCCCCCGAGGCCGAGCACTCCGGCTCGGTCCTGAGACCCGCCCACGCCTCTGGAGACCACGCCTTCTCCCGCGCCCCGCAGCCCTGCCCCTCCCGGCCCCCCCCCCCCCCCCCCCCCCCCCCCGGCCGGGCGGCGGCGGCGGCTGAGCGACCGTTGCGCGCGCGGGCGGAGCGGATCGCGGCCGGCGGAGCGAGCGGCCGGTAGGTTGCGGGCCGGGCGCAGGGCCGCCCCGCCTCCGTTTCTTTCTTCTCTGGGCGCGCGCTCGCGCCCTCCGCGGCCCGGCCGCCGGCCCCGCCCAGCGCGGCCGAGGGGGCCCGGGGGCGTCCGGCCGGCGTCCGGCCCGTCTGGGCCCCCGCGTCCCCGGGCCGCCGGCCGCTCTCCTTTTGTTCCTGGGCCCTCCGCCGGGGACTTGTCGTGGGCTCGGCGCGCGCGGAACCCGCCCGGGGCCCGGGTTGTGGGGTCGCCGTGGGGCCCGCCGCTCCTTGGCGGGACCCGAGGGCCCGGGCCCCGGGGCGGGGGGCGGCGGCGGACGGGCAGAGGGCTCGGGCCTGCCGTGCCCGCCGCGCTCGCCGGGTCCCGGGCCAGAGCCGGGGCGCCCCCGGGGCCCGAGTCAGCTCGGGTCTTGAGTTTCCTGGCCGCCCCCGGTAGGCGGCCGCATTGTTTGGGCAGAGCTGTCTCCAGAGACCCCAACTCTGGCGATTAACTGCAGCAGCGTCAGTTTCGCCGCCGTGCGGGGTTCCGGGTCCAGGCTGTGCTGCCAACTCAGGGGTCCTGGGGTGTGGACGGAGCGGCTCCGAGTTGTGGGGCGTAGACAGAGTGGCTCAGAGTTGTGGGCTGTGGGCAGGGCGGCTCAGAGTTGTGGGGCATAGAGTGGCTCAGTTGTGGGGTGTAGACAGAGCCCCAGAGTTGTGGGGTGTAGACAGAAGCCCAGAGTTGCGGCGCGTAGACAGGGCTGCCCAGAGACCACTGCACGAGGGACGCTGCCCAGAGTTGTGGGGTGTAGACACAGTGACTCAGAGTTGTGGGGTGTAGACACAGTGGCTCCTAGTTGTAGGGTATAGACAGAACCCCAGAGTCATGGTGCATAGACAGGGCTGCCCAGAGTTGCGGGACACAGACAGAGTGGCCCAGAGTTGTGGGGCGTAGACACAGTGGCTCAGAGTTGTGGGGTGTAGACACAGTGGCTCCTAGTTGTAGGGTATAGACAGAACCCCAGAGTCATGGTGCATAGACAGGGCTGCCCAGAGTTGCGGGACACAGACAGAGTGGCCCAGAGTTGTGGGGTGTAGACAGCAGCACCAGAGTTGTGGAGTGTAAACAGTGCTCCAGAATTGTGGGGTATAGGCGGAGAGCAGCCCCGGAGTCATGGGGTATAGACAGAGGTCCCCCGTGTGCACTGCCTGGCCGGGCACCTGCCTGGCCACTCTCCCGGGATATGCCCCTGGGTAGGTGGCTCCCTGCTCTGGGCCTCAGCCGCTCCTGGTGGATTGGCGCGGGAATGGTGCCTGCCAGTGGGCCGCTCGGGGCTCTGAGGGGTGTGTCTGAGGCCCTGGGAGCGGCCAGTGTCAGTGATCCTGTGGTCGCAGTGTGCTGTGGGAGGGGGCCCGTGGGAGGCCGGGGGTCCTGCAGGGGGGTGTGCTCCGGAGAGGAGGGGCGCAGCCGGGGGGAGGCCTGGGGTGCGGCCCGGGGCGGGGTCCTGGAGTCTAGAGCCCAGTGGGCAGAAGGCGAGGAGTAGGAGAATGTGGTCACGGTTTTACTTCAGAGACATAATTGTCATGTGCAGTTTCATAAAAATGCCACCTCACCCAGTGGGTTTGAGGACCAGAGACCATGGCACGAGGGACGCTCCTCAGGTGGGCCGCCTACTGCTTGGGCACCCACAGCGAGGGCACTAGCTGGCTGGCGACAAGGTCTGGGACCGCTGGATGGGCGGGGCAGGGGATGCCACGGTGACTGGAGGGAAGGCCACGGACTTGGGCTGGACGTGTGGAGCGACTGTGGTGGCGGCGCTGTGGGCGGGTCGGGGTGAGGAGGGAGGCACCAAGCCTGCGTGGCAGGGAGGAGGGCGCCTGTGGGCTGGTAGCCCCGGGGTCAAGGGCAGGCCTCCTCCCCTCTTTCCAGAATGAGGGTGTCCGAGGGCAGGGGCCAGAAGCCAGGCAGGGGAGGAGAGGGACGGGGGTGCTGGGCTGCGGGAGAGGCTGCGGGAGGACCCGAGGGACGGAAGTGCCGGCTGCTTCCGTGGGAGGTCCCGCCGAAGGTGACCGTGAGCTGGCTTCCTGGTGATACTGTCTTCTGCCGTCTGTCTGTGCCCAAAGTGGGCCGAGCCAGCAAGGAAGCGGGGAGGGCGGTGGGTGCAGCAAGGACCTGCCTTGTGCATGTTACATCTCACACTTTCTTCGACTTGGGTGGAATTCCTAGAAACGTTTCACTTTCTCATTGGCACTTGAGTTTCCCGTGGCTGCTGTGACAAGCGACCGCACACCTCGCGGCTGAAGCTTCTGGAGGCCAGAAGTCCGACATGGGTGTCACTGGGTTGAGACCGAGGTGGCGCCTGGGCTGGAGAGAACCCATTCCCCAGCCCTTTCAGCCTCAGAGGCTGTCCTCAGCCCTTGCCAGCCGCCCCCCCAGCTCCCTCTGGCTCCTTCCCGCGGGGACCCCCGCGATGGCACTCAGACCCAGGGGCCTCTCCCATCACCGGGCCCTGCATGTAATCATACCTCCGAGTCCCTGGCGCCTCTCTGGTGACACTCCCGGTCCGGGGAGCTAGGAGCTGAGTCTAGCCTGCCACCGTGCTCCTGACTTCAGTTTGGGGAGGACTGGCTCCTCCCCTCCACGCCGCGCCATCTCCTGTACCTTCCTCAGGGGCCAGGGAAAGAAGCTAAGCCTTGCTCGGGGTTCAAGGCTGCTAGATGACTCGTTTTTACCTTTTTGGGCGGTGGTGGTCCCCAGCTCCCTTGACCTTCTGATAAAAACTGTGGTCTCCCTTTAGAAGTGTACTCTATACACATGCACACGCCACTTTACCGTAGACACCGTTTCCCTATGATTCTTGGGGGGTCACCCGCTCAGAGTTCACCAGATTCATTTGTGCTTGTGCTCCACGCAGAGCTCTTGTGTCTGAGCCTTCCCCCCAAAAACGCGTGGTCTGTCCGTTCTGCTTTTCTTCTGTCTCCCGTCCAGTGGCTTTGCTGTTCCCAACACTGTAATCCTGGTGATCCCCGATGTGTATCCTTCCCCACCTTTTTTCTTGTTCACACAGTCATTTATAGATGGACACGCCCACACAGTCACGTGCCCCCAGACACACACACACACAGACGACACACAGCCACATGCACACAGCCACCAACACAAACACAGACACACACCCACACACAGTCATCCCCCCCAGGTACAACCACACAGCCAGACGTCTACACACAGACACACGGGCACACTCACATAGCCCTGCACACCTACACAGCACACAACCACCCACAGACACCGGGGCGCGCGCACACACACACACACCAGGCTACTTCTCTTTTTCCACATCTTACTGTTGTCCCTTAACAGTGGCCCTGCTCATCCTTCCAGGACACTGGGTGACGCGCTAAGCCGACCGATGAGAAACTCGGGCAGTGGGCACGGTCCCGTCCGCTTGCCCGCATCTCCCAGAGGTGCTCGGGCTTAGCTTTCTGTGCTCCCGGGTGCTCAGTGCTGCGTTGGTGTGTGTCGTAGACATTCTCTTTGGATGTCTCTCAGAGGTACAGACGCTTCCGCTCTCCCTGCTGCCCTACTCCCCGCCCCCTCCATTTTCCACTGTAATCCTATGTTTTGGTGAAGCCTGTAGTCATTGCTTACCTTTCTGACGCTAGGTTTTGTCTGTTACTGACCCGCGTGGGACACTCACACTCAGCTGCTCTCCCGCCCAGCCCTGTCACCTGCCTATGGAAGGACTCTCTCTTGCCTCACGCCCAGCACGCATCCCTCCGCACCCCTGTCGTGGCCGTGCTTGTTGTTGGGGGGTTTTCTCCCAGAGTCCTGCGTCCTGCCCCAGTCTGTTCTGGTCCCGGGGAGGCCCATGCCCAGCTGCTGCGCAGGGTTCCCTGGGCCGCTCTCCCTCTGGACTACCTCTGTACCTGCGCTCTGGACCCCTCCCTTCCCTGCCTGGGCTCACGCCTTGTTTTGTTGAAGGACAGACTCTGGATGACTAAGAAGTGTTATGTAGACAGTGATTTTTAAAAAGATAGTATTTATTGAAGCGGGGAGGGGCAGAGGGAGAGAGAAGCTCAAGCAGACCCCCCAGCTGAGCACGGAGTCTGATCCGGGGCTCGAGCCCCTGACCCCTAGACCATGACTTGAGCAGAAACTGAGAGTCAAATGCTTAACTAACTGAGCCACCCAGGTGCCCCACTGTAGATACTACTTTTGTCTTTGATTTTGAAAATATCTTTACTCCTCAGTTACTTTTAGTTTAGCTGGGTATAGAATATTGAAATACTGAAAAGTATTTTCTCAGGACTTTGAAGAGGTTGCTTCACTGCCTACAGTTTCTAGCGTGGGTGCCATTCTGATCTCAGTTCTCTGCCCGTGATGTGGCCCCAGGAGGCTCCTAGGAGCTTCCCTCGCTGCCCTGTGCTCTGAAGTGGCCCGTGACGGTGCTCCTTCTCATCACTGTGCCTTCCACATGCTGGGACCCTTTGGCCTGAGGACTGACGTTTTGTGTAACTCCTGAGAGAATGTCTTGCTTTCAGTCTTGTGTTCTTTCTTTCTGGAACTCTTATTTGGAGTTTGGATCCCCTGGCTGACCTGCTAATCCCCTGATTCTTGCTGACCTCAGAGATGTTTGCTTGGCTCTTGGGAGACAGCTTTGCATTGTCTTCTAGCTCTTCCTTTAGTTGTTTCACTTCCATTATCCTTTTCAGTTTTCAAGTGTTCTTTTATGATTTTCCTTTTTTAAAAAGGATTTATTTGAGAGAGAGAGAGTGTGTGTGGGAAGGAGGGCAGAGGGAGAGGGAAAGAAAGTCTTAGGTAGACTCTGTGCTGAGCAGGGAGCCCAGTGTGGGGCTCAATCTCATGGCGCTGAGACCACTACCTGAGCTGGAACCAAAAGTTGGACACTTAACCGCTGTGCCGCCCAGGTGTCCCCAAATTCCACTTTTCTTTTTAAAAAGTATCATCTTGTTCTTCATTGAGAGATGCAAGATCTTTTTTTTTTAAGATTTTATTTATTTATTTGACAGAGAGACACAGCGAGAGAGGGAACACAAGCAGGGGGAGTGGGAGAGGGAGAAGCAGGCTTCCCGCTGAGCAGGGAGCCCGACGTGGGGCTCGATCCCAGGACCCCGGGACCATGACCTGAGCCGAAGGCAGACGCTTAACGACTGAGCCGCCCAGGCACCCCGCAAGATCTTATTTTTTAGAAGATAATATTTTTAGAAGAAAATAAACATGCTTTGAGTTGTTTTTGTTTTCTTATTTTCCTTTTTTCCCCCTATTTTTTCATGAGACTATGTCCTCCATGAGACCAGGGTTTTTTTCTCAGTGTTATTCATGGCTAATTTCAAACACCTGAAATTATGCCTGGCACATAGAAGAAACACTATGTAGTGTTCACATCTCCTGTATTATTTCTGATGTTTGGGTGGTAGGGATTTGGGTTGTTCTAACAGTTGCCGAGAAAGGTTTTTTTTCTGACTGGATTTGTCTGTTTCTACCTTAGTTCTTTCAGGTTTGGTTCATGTGTTCAAATCTTTGTTATTAAGTTCACACACTTGTGACAGTGATTCTGCTGATGAACCAGCCGGGCTTTGGTCTTGACGTCTGATATATTTTTCAGAGAAGGGGGTAGGGGCGGGGTGGGGAGAGAGACTCTCAAGCAGTCTCCTCGCTCAGCATGAGCCCAGTCTCACCACGCTGAGATTGTGACCTGAGCCGAAATCGAGAGTCGGATGCTTAACCGACTGAGCCACCCAGGCGCCTTTGAAGTCTGATGCTAAGATATAGCCCTTCTGGCTCTCTCCCGTTTACTGTTTCTGTTCTTTTACTCAGGCTGTGTGTGTTCTTATATTCAAAGTCAGCTTCTTATAAAGCCTATGGTTGAGTCCTGCTCATTTATGCAGTCTGATAGTTTCTGCTTGTGATTGTGAACGTTTTGTCCATTTACAGTTTTAGTCTTTATCCCCCAAATTGAAGACTTTTTAATGAACTTAAAATAAACACAAATTTTTGCGAAGCAGCTTGGGGGTGGGGCATAAATAATATTTGGAATACTCTTTTTTTTTTTTAAGCTTTTTTATTTATCCATTTGAGAGAGAGAGAGAACACAAGCAGGGGGAAGGAACAGAGAGGGAGAGGGAGAAGCAGACTCCACTAAGCAGGGAGCCGGGCCCAGGGCTTGATCCCAGGACCCTGAGATCATGGCCTGAGCTGAAGGCAGATGCTTCACCGACTGAGGCACCCAAGCATCCCTGCGGAGCACATCTTTATCAAGCTCCTGCCATGTGGCAGGCTGTGGGCTCTGTGGCTTCTCTTAAGTGCAGCCCAGAGGAGCCCAACCCAGGACACCTTTGCCCCAGGAGGTCCTAGGGCCGGGTGAGGTGCCCAGACCACCCCGCTTGCCAGAGCCCCGCACCCCTAGTTGCCTGGAGTCCGGCCAGAAGGCCAGCTCCGTGGAGTTAAGCATTTAGCAGCCAGTCAGCTTCCTCCCTGTGCAGCTGGGGCATTCAGGCCCCAGGAGGCGGCGGGGTCCCTGGCGCCCCCCCCCCCCCGGATTAGTTTCCTGCGGTCCTTGTCACAAAGCACTACAGACTGGGGGGCTTAAAGTAGCAGAAATTTATTCTCTTGCAGTTGTCAAGCCCAGAAGTCCAAGTCAAGGTGTGGGCAGGGCTGGGCTCCCTTGGAGACTCTCGGGAAGGCCCCGTCTCCTGCCTCTTCCAGCTTCTGGGGCTGCTGGCAGCTGGGCTGTGGCCACCCCGCCCCGTCCCTGCCTCTGTGTTCTCAGGACCTCTCCCCTGCCTGCGCTGGATCTTCCCTCCGCCTCCCTCTCCTAAGGACGCTTGGGATGGTGTCTGGGGCCCACTCAGACCATCAGGACCATCTTCTGTTGCAGAATCCTTTGCTTAAGCCCATCCACAAAGATCCTGTTTCCAAAGGAGGTCACGTTTCCGGGTTCTGCGGATTAGGGCCTGATGTCTTTGGGGCCACCATTCAACCCACGACATCCTGCCCGGACCTGGGAGGTGAGGAGCCATGTGGGGTCACCAGGGCTTGGGGCCTCCTGCCCACATGACCGCCTCTGGCTACCCCTCCTCTGGTTGCTTCCACACAGGGTCTGCCCTTGGCCTCCCCGTGGGCAGGACTGACGCCGCTTCTCCCTCACACGCACCTCGCTGAAGTGGGCCCGGGACTTGGCGTGTTTGCAGACTCTCTTATCTTTTTGGGAGTAACTGAGAAAGACGTGGAGAGCAGAAAGCTTTGTTTCAGCCCTAATGAAAGGACCAGACAGGGGACAGTACAACACTCCTCTGCATGTTCCTCTTGAATCCTGTAGGGAATGACCAGATTTGTACGTGGGTAGGAGAATGTCCTGTGGGAGGCCTGAAATGAGGCCCTTTGTTGACGAGGAAAATTGTTCTGTTCTTCCTAGGCATCCGGGGGTGAGGCAGGGAGGCAGCCTAGGGCAGGGGATTGAGTGAGGCGGGGGGTCAGGCAGGGTGGGTGGACGCTGGGCTTGGCCTGTCTCCTCCTGTCCTTGGGCTGCCACTGTCATGTCGCCCAGGGAAGCTGCTGTGAGGGGCCGGGGCTGGTGTGGGGGGAAGCGGAGGTGACATGCCGGGTGGGGGTAATGGAGCCAGCCAGGCCCCAGCGAGGAAGAGCAGAGGGATACTGAGTCAGGGACCGTGAGTGCTGCAGCCTCCTCTGTCTCTTCAGTTAGATTTATCAGACAAAATATACTGTGCAGTATTTGGGACATGCCTAGACTGAAAGTTACCCGTCTTTTATCTGAAATTCAGATTTAACTGGGTGTCCTGTTTACTTGTTACACCCGACAGCTCTGTGGTCCCTCTGGCCCTGGTTGAACTGCCACAGGTAGAAATAAATATCAAGTAGAGGTAAGAAGAAATAGTCAAATAGTAACGGGGGGAAAATGGAGATGGTTTAACCTCCAGTACTCCAAGACTCTTGAGCAGAAATGTTTCTGGAACCAAAAATAGCCCCACAGTTCCATTGGCTACAGAGCCAGCCGTGAGCTGGCGGCTGGAGGGGGTCGGTCCTGGCAGTGGGGGCCGGGTGGGAGCGAGCTGTGGCTTCAGGCCCTTGTCTGAGCTCCTCAGAAGGGCATGGAAGGTGGCGTGGTGCCGCGCCTGGGCTGACAGCAGACATGGCCAGAGTGTGGGGGGCCCCCTGGTCTGCAGGATAGTTGGGGGGTTGGTGGGGATTGGAGGAAGTGGAGGGATGCGAGAGGGCACACTGGGGGAAGAGTGTGTTCTCAGAAGGGGTCAGGGCTGTGGGTGTCCCCCTGACCTTCCGTGGGTGGTGGTCTTGGCTTGATGAGCTCTGCTGTCCCCCAGGGGCCTTCACTGGTCACTGTTTGTAATTGTCTACCTGGTGCCGTCGTCGAAGCCACTCCACAGCCCTTGAGGGAAGGAGTGAGCACACGGATGCAGGAGGCGCGGGGCAGTCATGTGGCCGTGAGGCCAGGCCTGCCTCAGGTGGCCTCGGCAGGCAGACTGGGAGTTAAGGCTGGATCCCGAGAGAAGTGGGGGAGTGTTAGGGGTTTGGGTTCAAGATGAGCCTGAGGGCAGGGGAGGGCAGGTGTAGGGGGGCAAGGTGGCGGCAGGGCGTGCAGGAGGCTCTGAGGGAGCAGGAGGGGGACTCAGCACTGCCGGGGAGGCTGCACAGGAGGCGGGTGCCAGCCAGCAGCTGCGGGGTGCTGGCGGGCCGCCAGCCAGCCTCCCCCCTGCCCTGCCCTTTGCTGCCATCCCTGCTGCCGGCTCCTACCTGGCCGATGGCCGCCTGCCTTCTGCTGAGCTGCTGCTTTCCCTGATCGAGAGCTTTCCTAAATTCCTTCTTGTGTAGAAAGTGTTCTTAATACGATGTCAATAAAAGACGTTACATCCAAATGCACCAACCTCAGTATCTTTGTTCAGCCCAGCACCGCGGAGAGTAACGCAAAACGACAGGTGAGAGCCAGTGGGTCAGGCCAGTGGCCGGGGCCCCGCGTGTGCATGGGGACGCCGGGTCACAGCATGTGTGTCTTTGTGTCGCCCTGGCTGCGGGTGCTCTGTCCCATCTTCTTTGCACTGTGTGAGCCCAGCCAGTATTAAAGAACGCATTTTCCTGGGGCGCCTGGTGGGTGGCTCAGTCGTTAGGTGACTGCCTTCGGCTCAGGTCATGATCCCGGGGTCCTGGGATCGAGCCCCGCATCGGGCTCCCCGCTCGGCGGGAGGCCCGCTTCTCCCTCTCCCACTCCCCCTGCTTGTGCTCCCTCTCTCTCGCTGTGTCTCTGTCAAATAAATAAAATCTTCAAAAAAAAAAAAAAAAAGAATGCGTTTTCCTAATCTTCGGAGGTCTTGCATTTTTATTTATTTCTTTGAGATGAGAGAGCATATAACATTTACTTCTCTTAATTGGTTAGCCTACAGATTTTGTTTGATGTAAACTTAATATTCCAAACGATTCGGATCACTCAGAAAGATACATGAACCAGTAAAATGGACCTTTTTAATTTAAATGATAGTCTTTGTGCCAAATCTAGAGCTTGTCCTTCATGTGTTAGAGAAAGGGCAAGTGCTGGGTTGGAGGTGTCATACAGCCAGGCCTTGGCCTGTAGGTCGGACACCGGGAGTGGGAGGGACATAGCCATGCTGCTGGGTGCTGTCCCGTTCCCACAAGGCCCTTGTGTCTGGAGGGCCTCGGGCTTGCGGCCGTGGCGCGTCTCCCACTGCCGCTGAGCTCTGACTGTGGCTGGGGAGGTGGGGAGGCCGAGGCGAGGCCCGGAGGAGGTCGAGGGTGCAGCTGGGCGCCCAGCTGCACCAGCCCCGCCACTGGCTCGGTGCCATGAAAATGCACTGGTGTCATGTTCTCCTGAAGGAGGAAGCTAGGTAAGTTTAGAGCTCATGTTTCAAGCTTTCTTTAGGTTGGTAAGGATGACATTAGCATAACTATTTCTTCAACTCCGTAATAGTATTTTCGGAATTCCGTTTCCTTTTCACATTATTAGCCTGGGGGTGGTCGTTGTACGTATGTTTTTTTCTGATGTGTTGGAAGAGATGAAACCTTCTTCAAGTTGCCAGTCTTTAATCTCTTCTCTCTTTTTCTTATTTCTTTGTCCTCTTTCCTCATTACTTCTAATTGCTGTAGTTCCTGTTTCCAAGAGCTGCATTACTATTGGGGTGCATCCTCGGCTCCCCTGTGGCTCGTGGCTGCTTAGCAAGGGGCCCGGCCAGGAGGGCGGACGGGGACGCACCTGTAGTACCGAGCCCAATATGAGCCCCTGCGGCTTGATCTCTTGGTTTCTTTGGACTCTGAAGTGTTAACCCTCAAGAACCGGCATTAAAGAAGGCCCCACGCGAAACGTCTGCATAATCACAAAGTGCTGACCCGGAACATTGTATATCTTGTGCTCTTCTGTTCAGCCTTTTATAAATTATTCAGCAAGCAGGCTCACTGATGACTTCAGTGGTGTCTCACCGGCTTCCTAAGCTTAGACTGGTGTTCAAATGTGGGAGATGCAGCTACTGAGGAATCGAGCTAGACTCTCTGAGAGTCTAGGGAAATAATTTTGGTGGTAGCAGAACCTCACAGGAGGTCCTCGCGTGCGGACACGCTCGGCCTGGGGTCAGTCAGCTGCGTCTGCGTTGAGTCGTGACTGACCGTGGGCAGCGCGCCTGGGCCTCGTGTCCTCGGTGGTGAAATGGGATTGTCATGGTTATAGCTGTGAGGCCGCAGTGCTTAAGGAGTCATCCGATGCGGTCGCTGTCCTTGGCCAGTTTGTCCCATTCGTAGTCTGTTTATCTCAGGAGTGTGCGGTTGGATTTCCTGAATCACCTCATCGCAGATTAGTTGGGGGGAACCCTTGGAGAAAGTTAATCGTGCATTGCTGCCTAGAAATAAATCTAGCACCGTTTTGTCTGTGTTTATAGCAGCAGTGATCACAAATCAAATGAAAACATTCATATTTTGCATTATAAGGAACCCTAATCATCTACTGCTGTGTAACAAACAGTCCCCCAAACAGGGCAGCTTACAACAACCAACACTTATTATCTCTCGGTTTCTTGGGTCAGGAATCTGAGGCTTAGTTGAGTCCTCTGTCCCAGGTCTCACCCAAGGTTGTGATCAAGATGTTGGCCAGGCTGAGTGGGGCGGGTCTGCTTCCAGGCTCGCTGACGCGGTGGTGGTGGCCTGTGATCTAACGTGGCTGCTGGCAGGCCTCACGACCTTGCCGGCTGTTGGCCAGGGACATTGTTGCCACGGGGCTGAGCGAGTGAGGGAGACCGCGCGGACAAAAGCCGGTCTCTGTAATTATCTTGGAAGTGGCTTCTCATCGCTTCTGCCCTGCTTATTAGAAGTGAGGCACTAGGTCCAGCCCAGGCCCCAGGGGTAGGGGGCTGCCAAGGGTGGGGCGACCAGGAGGGCATCATTGAGTTATATCATAAATATAAATAGGTGTCAGTCTGCTCTACCACTGTCCAGCCCCTGGCCCCAGTGAGTGGGGCCCCCCGCCACGTACAAAACACTCCCCTAAGAACCTCCCTTGACTTCGTCAGCTCAGCGCGAATTTCATCATGTAAATCAGCGGCAGGTGTGCGTGTGCATCCCGGATGTGGCTCCTCGATCCAGCGCCTGGAGTGCGCTTCCTGTCCATCCTGGACTAGAGAGGCCAGCTCTCAGCCCCTCCACCCACACCAGGGCACTCTGTTGGCACAGGCGTGGGATGGCCGCCAGGGACACTCCTGCTCAAGACGAGGGGGGCAGGGCGTGGGGGCCTGGTGCGTGTTGGGAGTGCCTTGGTTAGGTCTCAGGGTCTGGGGACAGCAGCTCTCACTCTGCCTCCGGGCTTCTGACCCCCTCTCCGAGTCATCCTCCCCTTGTCACTGAAGACGGCACATGCTTGGAGGGGAGGCCCGCTTAGCCTGCTTCCTGCCAGTTGAGGGTTTGGGCTTCGGTGTCCAGTTTTCATTTTGCACTGCTTCTGACACTTCAGTTCAAGCTGCCAGTGCCTCTGCTGATAGAGTTTTCTGGCCAATCTTTGGGCCTCCTGTGAATCGCATTGGTGCTCACCCCCTCAGATAACTTTGAGACGAGCCTTTCTCCGTCTTGGGCTCCTGAAGGGTCAGACGGCGGCCGTGAGCAGCTCCCTGGAGGCCCCGTTGTTCAAGGGGAGGGTCTGTGGGGCTCACCCTTCATCTCTCAGGAGCTCCGTTCATGCTTCTGCCCCCCCCCCCCCCCGGCTTTCCCTGACCCCACATGCACTGGGACTTTGCCTGCACTGAGGCAGAAGGCGAGGCGGCGGCGTTCGGGAACATCAGGGCCCACAGGGAGAGTGCGCTGCTGGCAGGGGGGCTGGCAGGACGTGAGACAGTGGGGAAGGGGGTTCCGAGGAGGTTCCAGTGAGCCCCCCCAGGGAGAAGCGCCCAGCCGTGCCAGAGGGGCGCAACAGGGGGCAGGAGAGGTGAGCCCGGACGGAGTGCTCATTGCAGTGTCAGTGCCCTTCTCCTGCGCCGTTTTGATTCACGTCGTATGACTGGCTTTCCACCCGCGGGCTTTCTGTCTTGCGTTGCTTGCGAACGTGGGATGCCGTACCCTCGTCAGGTACCTGCCTTGGTTAAGAACTCTCTTGGTGATTGTTTCCTTCCTTCACTATAAACAGGCGTCCGTCTGCTCTGGCACTTGCACCTTGGGACCTCCCCTTCGGGTCCGCGTCATACCCCCGGGAGGGACAGGTGAGCTGAGCAGGGGGCAGCACGCGGTCCTGGCTGCCGGCCGCCATGCTGCCCTTTGCACTGGGACTTTGCTGGGTGGGAGGCTGCATCTGTTGCCTGCTGATCTGGGCCGACAGCCCTCGTTGGAGGAGCTGAGTTCAGGGGTTCAGGGGTAGAGGGAATGGGGTCTGGGAACAGGGAATGGGGGTGGATCCTAGCTTCACCTTAGGGAGCTCGGAAACGTGCCAGAATGGGATTTTGTCTTCTTTCTCCCTCCCTCCCTCCCTCCCTCCCTTCCTCCCTCCCTTCTTTCCTTCCTTCCTTCCTTCCTTCCTTCCTTCCTTCCTTCCTTCCTTCCTTCCTTCCTTCCTTCCTTCCTTCCTTCCTTCCATAGGCTCCACACCCAGTGTGGAACCCAACACAAGGCTTGAACTCACGACCCTGAGCCCTGAGATCATGACCTGAGCTGAGATCAAGAGTCAGATGCTTAACCGACTGAGCCACCCAGATGCCCCGTGTCAGAAACCTGATTTTTGCTTCCTTTCATCCCTTTACCCTTTTCTGAGTTGGTGTTGCTCAGACTCTTGCTGATTGACGGGGTGGGGATGGGGGGGCGCGATGGCCTCTGCTCATCCCTGGCCCACCAAGCTCTGCTGTCTGTGGCCACTTGCCTCGCGCTGCACCTGCAGCCCGTGCCATGTGACTTGCTCTGCGGCCACTAGGATGCACCCTGCCCTTACCCAGCCCTGTTGCACTTCTGGCGTGGTCTCCTGTGCGGGAGCCGGTGGGGTAGGGGCAGACCCCACAGCAACGGGGGGCACACCGTGGGGCATGGGTCTCCGCTCTTGCGTCTTCGCCGGGCCAGTGGTGGGGCGGGTTGGATGTGGGTCTGCAGAGAGAAGTCCACCGTCATTTTTGTATGACAAAGATTTACATGTAAAATTCATCACATGCTTCAGTTAATTTTTATTTTTTTTCTCATTACAAAAGTCATGTTTGCTCTTTTTCAAAACTTCAGATGCTATGAACAAAAATGATTGAATTCTAACAGAGAAAGGGAAGGCTGTTTCAGCCACATTTAGTGGCTTAGCAGGTGCTTCTTGAATGCCTTCTTATGCTTCAGGGGGCCCGTAGACGTGAACACAGAGACCGCCCACGTAGCCACACATCATGTGTGGGTCAGGGAGGGGAGCGAGCCGATGGACCTGGGCCTGTGATGGGCCCTGTGGACAGTGGGTGGTCTGGGAAGGGCCGTTCCAAAGGGGAGGGTGCTGTGAGCTTGGTGCCGGTGACAAGGGGTAAGAACCAGCACATTCTTGCTCTTGGGGAAGTGCGTGGGGTCCTGTGGCTCCTCAGATGGGTGCAGAGTGCCGGCAAGGATGGAAACGAAAGCCCGGGCAGGCCCCCCCTTCTCACGCATGATTTCAGCGGACACAACCTCAGCTGTGGCTCTGGGGTCTTTACCGTACACATAATCAAGGTCGTCACTTGACCAAGGTCACAGGACTGGCAGGGCTGGTCCTCTCAGGTCCAGTTCCACACAAGAGCCCTGACTGCAACAGTCTGCTGGACTCTGTCTTAACTACTGCTGGGTGGCCAGAAAGCAGGCTTCCCCAGGCCAGGTTCCCCCAGGGCAGCATCCGCGGGATGGGATTCCCAGGATGGGCTGCCCCAGAACAGGCTCCCCCGCGACAGACTCGCCTGGGTGGACCCTGTTGTCTGTCTTGTTCCCTCTTCCTAGAAGAGCGCCTGCACGGAGGAGGTGCTCCTAGGTATTTGTGAAATGCATGCACACAAACATCAGCTCACTCGATTGTGTTAGCTATTTTAGTGCCTCTGGTGTTCAGGGGAGGAGTGTCAAATTGTACACACGCAGGTGCTGTCTGTCCAGCGCTCCTTTTAAAAGAATTTCCTTCTTTGGTGCCAAAGTCCAAGAAGTCTTAGGGAGAGCACAGGAAATTTTTCTTGCCTGGTATATTTGGGGCTTCATCCCACCCCTCTAGGATGTCTGGGGGTTTGTTTACACATTGTTGGTGTTTATCGGATTCTTCATGTTCAGGACAACACCACAGACACCGGGGGGCTGTCCTGGGAGCCTCGCCCACTGCGCACCGGTCTGGCTGGCTGGTTCGGACAAGTGCGGTCTGTGCCAGCCCCACACCGGGCTAGAGCTTGCATCATGGATGGATAAGAAGAAACACAACCCTGGGAGTCAAACAAATGGTACAAATGGGGGATGGCTCCCAGATCAGGGGTGTCCGGTTCATTCTGACAGGAGTGGCCATGGGACAGACTCAGACACAGAGTGAATGCCTCACTTCCGCGCCTCCCTTGCTCTCCGGTGACCATCATGCTAATGTGCTGAGACTGGACACGCTACTTTGTCTGGCCCCGCTTACCTTTTAGAGCTGCCACAGATTGGAGGTCTTGGGGATGGGGGTTGAACAACATCGCTTTCCTGGCCTAAGTACTGGAGGTGTGGGCTGCCCGGGGGGAGCTCGGGCAGGCTGCAGCACACCATGGGCGTGGCCACTGGAACCCTGCTGGGGACCCAGCCCCCCCCCAGCTTCACCTGTCTGCCCCCTTCTCACTGCTCACGTGCTTGTTCTTCCGCATGCAGGCGGGGAGCCACAGAGCCTCCCAGGCTGGGCTCTGCTGTTCTCACGTGTTCTCCGGCAGATTCTGTTCCTTTGTACAAGACCCGTCTCGTCGCTTTAAAAAGTCGATGGGACTTCTTTCACTTACGCTGCTTAGCATTTGGTGGGCAGTTTGTTTTCAAGGTTCTTCTTTTTCTGTAGCTCGGGGAAAGGGTCCATTAATTTTTTGGACCAACCCACCAACCAGGTTTTATTGGGCAAACACTGACTATCACTAATGAATTCAGTTAACCTATCTACCCATCCCCCAACTCATCTGTCCGTCCCTCACCCATCCACCCATCCATCCACCCATCCATCCACCCATCTATCCATCCATCCATCCATCCACCCATCCATCCACCCATCCATCCATCCATCCATCCACCCATCCATCCATCCATCCATCCACCCATCCATCCACCATCCATCCACCCATCCATCCCTCCATCCATCCATCCTTCCATCCATTTGTCCATCCTCTCTGCCCCCACCATCACTGGAGCTGTGGTACTGGGGCTGTGGTAACCCGTTGCTCCTACAGAAGCAGGCTCTTGCAGACCACTCCCTGAGGTTCAGCATGACTGTGGTTTGGGGCTTATAATGAAACTGCTATGTTTTCTTTGTCAGTGGGGCTTGAGCCAGTGGCCTGTCCCCTGAGCACAGGGGTGGGGCTGGGGAGTGTCCCCTCTGCTCTGGTAACTGCAGGACCCCTCTGCTCTTTCTCTCCGTCTTCCTTTCCCACTTTTTTCTGACATCAAACAAGGCCAGACATCCTACCAAATGCTTAAGTCTGGCTTCGGTCTCAGCTGCCTCCAGGGTTCTCTGAAGAGAATGTTGTGTTTTCCATATGATGTATAATTTAAGTCATATGACCCAAATACACCCTACAAATTTGGGGAACCCTTTCTGGCTGCCTTCTGTGGGCGATGTAGTGACAGATGAGCAGAGACTTGTCACCGCATTATCCACATGTTTTTCTCCCCTGTTCCCACTTCTCCTCTTGGCAGCTCCGGGTCGACCCTCTTGGTGGCTGAGCGCTTCTGCACCGGATGTCCCCAAGGGGAAGTTGGGGGGAGGTGGTGCCTGGGGGCTGTTTGGTGCCGTGGCAGTGCCTGGGTGGTGGCTGGAGGTAGCGCCCAGACACAATGGCTTTGGGGGAGAGGGGAGGAACGGGGCCTGCTGGTGGCTGGGTCCCAGGCAGGGAGGGTGGCACGGTGCTGCCAGGCTCCTGCGGTGAGGGGTTGGGCTGTGGGAGGGACTGTGGAGGTGGACAGTGCCTGCTCTCTCAGCCCCAAGGCTGTCTCTCTTTCCGCTGAGGACCCCTCTGTGTGGAGCTAGAGAGAGTTGGGTTCCAGTCCACCTGTGACGCCCATTAGCTGTGCAGCCTTGACAGGTTACCTCTCAGTGTGTCCATTTGCTCATCTGCAAGATGGGACTAATCGTACCCACCTCGTAGCAGCGTTGCTTGTGGACACACGTGTTACCACATGTAAAGTCCTGAGGACAGCTCTGGCCTGTGCCGAGTACCGAGCATTGAGCACCAGGCATGGAGCACCGAGCGCCATGTAAGGCCCCCACGGTCAGTGCTTCTTCTGCATGTCCCGCTCGTCTTTGGTGCGTTGGGCACTCCCTGCCTGGAAGTTCTCAGCCTCCCTCCTGCCCCGCGTGCTGTTGTTGCTGTTCTGCACGGCTTTGGTCTTCGGCCCCGGGAATGTCTGTAGCCTTTGGTGGCAGAATCAGGTGCACTGGGGCATTGCCCTCACAGATGCGCCCCAGCGTGGGTGGGGATGGAGGCTGAGCCGTGCGTGCTCTGCCTGCAGACTTCTCCTCCTGCGGGGCACCTGAGCACAGCGTGCAGGGTGGCGGTGGCTCGCCCCATCTTGCTCCTCCCCCTCCCCCCCAGGCTGTGGGGCCTGTGGGCTCCTGAGGGCCAGGCCCCTCTCGGGGGCTTCTGGGTCTGGGACGCTGCGGCGCATGGGGTAGGCACTCACTCGGTGGCTGTGAGTGGAGAACCTCAGCGGACGGGACCGTCTTACTCTGATTTAAACCTTAGAGAGGAGTCGGGAGACAGCTGACATGTGCTTCTAGGTCCTGCTCGTCTGAACAACGCGTCGGTAAAGGAATGACCATGTCATTTGGTGACAAGAGAGACTGATCCCGGCAGTGGGCGTACTGCGGAGACCCTCGTGCCCCCTGTCTATGCTGTGAGGAAGCTGTCGCTTCTTTCTGAGCTTGCTTCCCTTTCCTGCACAACGGGGAGGCCGGATTGGAGGATGTCTTTGTCAGCTTGGGCTGCCAGAACACTGCCCGCTGAGCGGCTGGAAGCATATCGAGGCCCAGGTGCCCGCAGGTCTGGTGTCTGGTGAGGGCACCTCCTGGTTCCGGGTGGCCGCTTTCTTGTGTCCTCCTGTCCTCACCTGATGGAGAGCAGGGGCGGAGGCGGGGAGGGCCTTCATCTCCTCCTCCCCATCCTGACGGCGCCACCCTCCTGATCTCATCTAGACCTGATCGCTTCCAAAGGCTCTCCCCCAAATACCGGCACACCGGGGGGTAGCATTTCAACGTCCCGTCAATTTGGAGACACACACATTCAGCCCGGAGCAGCTGATCTCGAGGCAGGGCATTCCATGTGTTGCTACCTGTCAGAAGCACCTGGTGTAGGCGGGGGCAGGGACTTTGTCAAAGCAGGTGGCTCATACCTACTCATCCAGAGTCTCCTGGTGGAGGAAAGGGACCCGGGAGCTGGCACTTCAGCAGCCCGGATGGGAGAAAGCCAGTGGGAGCTGGAAACTGTGTCCTATTGGTTTCTTCTGAATTTCACTGCCTGCTCATTTTACTATTAACTGATGCAATTTAAGGAAAAATTCACCTGTAGGCTGAACTTATAACATGTGATTATAGGTATTAAGGTATGACTTATATGACTTAGAAACAATTTTTTTTTTTGGTGCAAGCACATAGAAGACTGCTACTTGGTATTACATTGTACAGTGCAAGGACTCTGATGTTTGGATGAATTACAAAATAATTCTGCATGTAAAACTGGAAAATCCTTTCTTTCATAGAGGCGACACCTGTTGGCTGGCGGAGACAGCCAGGTGGTCTTCTGTCACTGGAGGAGCGCCACAGGGCCTCGCCGACCTCTGTCCTGGGAGGGTTCACAGTGATGGCCAGCAAGGGCCGGCGCAGCGGCAGCCCCGTTGTGCTGTTTCCTGCACCTGTGTGCCCCCTCCCCCCAGTAGGGCGATTCCCCTGGCATGAGTTTCTGTGGCTGCGGAGGCCATCACCACAAACCTAGAGGCTTAGAACAACCCAACTCTATTCTCTCTCAGCTCTGGGGGGGTGGCAAGTCCAAAGTCAGTCTCACCTGCTACAGTCACAGTGTTGCAGGGACATTCCTTCTGGAGGCCCCAGGGGACGGTCTGTTTCTTCACCGTTTCTGGCTTCTAGAGGGGCCCTGTTCGTGAGCTCTGTGGCCCTTCCTCTACCTTCGCAGCCTGCCACTCTGATCTCTGCTTCTCTGTGACTCTGGCCCTTCTGCCAGTGGCCTGGGCCTCCTCGGATCATCCAGGATAACCTCCTGTGTCAGGAGCCTGCAGCTGACCATGGCCGCGAGGTCTCTGGCTGTGTGAGGCTACTTCCCAGCTCCCCGGTGGGGGAGGGGTGAGGCATATTTGGTGGGGGAATACCATTCAGCCTGGAAGAGCCCCAGTGAGGAGACCCACAAACACTCTTCCTGGCCAACTTTAATATACACGTTTTTAATGATGAATATCAAATAGTTAAATGTCCAGTCATAATACTTAAATGATTCATGTATCACCACATAAGTATTAAATAGTATGGTAGTTTAGAAATAAATTGTTCTTTCATCACTCTTGCAATAGGGATGATCTTATCAAACCCACACCCTGCGTACCGTGTCCTCTGTGCCCCTGCGTCTGCCGGTGGGGTCAGCCCGGAGCACACCCTTCAGTCCCTCCAGTTCCTTCTCTCGTGTGTGGCTATGCAGTACTTGGAATTATGCTTCTGTGACCGCAAGCCTTTCCCAAAATGAAGAATTTCTCCTAACAGCCTAAAACAGTTACTTAAAAAACATACACTCCTTAAAAAACATGATCTCTATAATATTTTGGGTCCATAACATGATTTACTATATTGTTTTTTAAAGTGATCTTTGAAGAGCTTTGTGCAGCAGGAGCTCCGCCGCGGGCCCGAGCCGCCCTCCGAGAGGCCCGCGCAGCACAGGTGTCCGGTCCTGGCCATCAGGAGCGTTCCCGGCTCCTCAGCTGTGCCTCCCCCGTCCGGGCCAACGCTGTGCTCGGTGACGACACCCCTTCCTCCTGGGGGTCTGCGGTTTGGGCCGAGCCAGGGAGAGGGGCCTGCGGGACCAGCCCCAGCGAGAGCCCTGCTCCGCGTCTCTAACGAGCTTCCCCAGCAGACAAGACCCCACACGTGTTGTCACGACGCGCTGCCGGGAACAGAGCGTGTCCCACCTGACTCCCCGGGAGAGGGTGCTGGAAGCTGGCACCTGCTTCCTCTGGACTTCGTCCCCCCCATTCCCCCCACCCGTACCTTTTCCCTTCGCTGATTTTGCTCTGTATGGGTTCACTGGGATAAATCCCGGCCACGAGCACGACTATATGCTGCGTCCCATGCGTCTTCCTAGTGAGTCATCGACCCTGGGGTGGTCTTGGGACCCTGACACAGGTTTGCTGACAACCAGTCCTTTTAATGATGAAGTCATCCCCTGGAACAATTAAGGATCATATTCCTTTGCTCTCTTTGGTGGTTTTATCTGTTCTATCCGATGGCCTCTGTAGTTGACTGAGGCGGTTTTAGACTCATGCGTTTTCCCAACATGGTACCTTGTTCAGAAGACATCAATCGAAGGAGGGCGGTGGAATATGAGAGGATATAAGCTGACTCTTCCCTGATGGAGAGCTGCTTGTGAAGGAGGCGTTTGTGACCAAATAGGCACCTTTCTACCCAAGCCCATAGCTAGCCCTGCTTCTGCTTCTGCCCCTCGGGTTCAAGTGCAGACTTTGATGTGCTGGGTCTGCTGGGGAGCCTGAGAGCCCGTGTCACGGCTGTTCCCGGACGCTGCTGGGCTGCTGGTCCTCGGACCACACTTTGAATGGTAAGGGTCTCGAGGGGTCTTCCCTATCCGCCTAGACAGGAAGAAGAAGGCTGGCGAAACGGTCCAGGTCCTGCGACAGTCCTGGATTTCTCAAACCTAAGGGAGGCTTAGCCTCATGTCAGTGTTGGAAAGGGTGTCAATTCTGGGAAACACGGTCTAGTCTGGAGGGAGATTTCTTAGCCTGACTTAGGTGGACTGTATGTAGATACTGCTTCTTCACTGGGACATTTCCGTGGTAACCAGAGACTCTTTCTGTCATGGTTTTTGGGATGAGTTCCTTTCTTATGTTTAGGTACTATGCGTAAGCAATAGAAATATGGGATCTTTAGTAACAAGCTGTTTATTTTCTTCCTCAGGGCATTTCAAGAAGTACGGTAGCGTCCAGCCTTCCATGAACGATGGATCCCCTGGAGTAAAGAACGATGCCCGTGGTCTTGCGAGCTCATCGGGATGTATAGAGCAGGGGACGCAGTGGAGCGTCCGCTTCACGGGCCGGCGCCCCCTCGCATGAGGAGTGTGGAGGTGGCCAGAGGAAGAGCAGGGTACGGATTCACCCTTTCTGGCCAGGCGCCTTGTGTGCTCAGCTGTGTCATGAGAGGGAGCCCCGCAGATTTCGTGGGCCTCCGTGCTGGCGATCAGATACTCGCTGTCAACGAAATCAATGTGAAGAAAGCGTCCCACGAGGATGTGGTGAAATTGATTGGGAAGTGTTCTGGCGTCCTGCACATGGTGATCGGTGAAGGTGTGGGCCATGTGGAGTCCTGTTCCAGTGACGAAGAGGTTGGATTTTATGAAGGAAAGGGCTGGTTGAAGCCCAAGCTTGATTCCAAGGCCTCTGGTATCAGCAGGGCAGAGAGAGTGGTTGAAGAGGTGCGGTCCGGTGGGATTTTCAGTATGATTTTTGAAAATCCTAGTCTTCGTGCAAGCACTTCAGAGCCCTTGAAATTGAAACAAAGATCCCTTTCAGAGTCAGCCGCTGCGCGATTTGACCTTGGACGTGAAAGTGTAAGTCATCCGAATCCCAGCCTGCTCTCTAAGGAGGAAATATCAAAAGTTATTCATGATGATTCCGTTTTCAGTATCGGACCCGAGAATCATGAAGATTTTGCATTAGATGCAAGTATTTTGAACGTTGCCATGGTCGTAGGCTACTTAGGTTCCATCGAACTTCCTTCCACAAGCTGCAACCTAGAGTCGGACAGCTTGCAGGCCATCCGTGGCTGCCTGCGGCGCTTGCGGGCCGAGCAGAAAATCCACTCCCTGGTGACCATGCGGGTCCTGCACGACCGCGTGCAGCTGTGCACCGACCAGGCCGCCATTCTGGCCGAGTACCCGGCCGAGAAGCTGGCCTTCAGTGCTGTGTGCCCGGATGACAGGAGGCTCTTTGGGCTTGTGACCATGCAGAGCAGTGATGATGGGAGCCTGGCGCACGAGGAGGAGGGTGCCTTGCGGACTTCCTGCCACGTGTTCATGGTGGACCCAGACTTGTTCAACCACAAAATCCATCAAGGCATCGCTCGGCGGTTTGGGTTTGAGTGCACGGCCGACCCCGACACCAACGGCTGTCTTGAGTTCCCGGTGTCCTCTCTCCCTGTCCTCCAGTTCATCTCCGTGCTCTACAGAGACATGGGCGAGCTGATCGAGGGGGTGCGGGCCCGGGCCTTTGTGGACGGAGATGCGGACGCCCACCAGAACACCAGCACCAGCAGCAACAGTGACAGTGGCATTGGGAATTTCCACCAGGAGGAGAGAAGCAGCCGAGTGCTTGTGGTTGACCTGGGTGCCAGCTCGAGCAGGCACGGCCCCAGCAATGGTGGCTGGGAGGGTGCGGGTGGGAGGGGCTCCCAGCCCTGGGCCGCCCCCTGGAACGGGGCCTTCTGCCATGACGCCGAGGGGGGGCCCCCGTTCGAGGCCGCTCCGCAGGCTGACAGATGCCGGGACCTCAGTAAGCACTTGGGACCCGCTGCTCACGCGGAGGTTCCCGCAGCCTCCTTGCGGAGCTCGGTCCCTCCATCCAAGAGGGGCGCTGCCGGCCACGGTGGGGGTTTTGGCCAGCGGTGGCTTCCGGTGCACGTCCTGCAGGAGTGGCAGTGCGGACATGCCAGCGATCAGGAGTCGTACACGGACTCCACCGATGGGTGGTCCAGTGTCAACTGTGGCACGCTGCCCCCTCCCATGAGCAAGATCCCCGCCGACCGCTACAGGGTGGGGGGCAGCCTGGTGCAGCCCCCGCTGAGCACCCAGAGGAGGGACTGGTCCAGGAAGGCTTTTGGGATGCAAAACATTTTCGGTCCCCATCGACAAGTTAGAAAGACTAAGGAAGACAAGAAGGTAAGCCTGTTAGGTGTGGTTCAGGAAAAATGAGCTTGATATTGTAGCTCAGTCGATCCCCGATGGGATGATGCATGTTAGTTGACAAGTGTCCAGGCCTGGCTTCCCCCTGCTGCGCTGGGGCCTCTGTCGGCCAGCACAGGATGTCTTTTGCTTATGTGCTGTAGGCTCTGCGCGCTGCCCACCCTCTTGGGTCCTGGGCAGGACGTCCGGGCGGGGCAGGTGATGGGGGCAGGGACGTCATTTCTCACCGCCGGGCCCAGGCCCTCCTCCCTCGTCCTGCCCTTTCACGCTGCGGGTGCCTGGGAGGGCCCTGTCCCCGGGCCCCTTCGGAGCCCTTTGGGGAAAGAAAATTGCTGAAGCACAGGGACGGTTGACTTGAGGACAGGGAACTTCCCAGGGTGTGGGTCCTTCTCTGTTTCCTTCGTCTGGAAAATCCTGCTGAGGAAAAAATACCAGCCGACCTCAGCAGTGGGCTGGTGGCTCGCGCTCCTTGCTTGCCGCAGGTGTGCGTCAAACGGCGGGGGCCACGCTTGGCGCGGCACCCTGAACGTCCTACGTCCATCTGTGTCCCTTTGGGGCCTTTGCCTTCCCCCCAGGAGCTCAGTTTGGAGCACGAGGGTGGGTGTCAGTGTGCAGGGCCTGGCTCAGCAGGGGTGGTGGCCAGTGGCGCTGGGGGCACAGCTGAGCCGCCGTGTGAATGACCCGCTGAGAGGTGGAGTGGCGCCTGGCTCTGGTTGTTTCCACGGGGCTTTCCTCAGGGGACTTTCATGATTTTAAATACCTTTTCTGTGTATGTGTTCACGTTTTTGTTCTCCACAGCTGAGAGTCTCACAACACAATCGTCTGAAGGCTGCCGGCTGGCAAGGGCAGGGTCGGGGGCGCAGGAGAGCTGGGGGGCTGCCCGACGAATACTCTGTTCACGCCCGTACCCTTCCCAGCACAGTAGTTTTCACTGTGCACTGCATTAGAGGACACTTCATGATGGAGGGAGGACAGACCCCCTGGCTCTCCTTCCCCCAATGGCCACGGTCACATTTTGATGGGTCTAAGGTAGATTTTTGTCTTTATAAACAGTTGTCATCCTGTGGGTTTTCAGCTCAGTTCCTAAACCACTGCCGCCATATGACACCCCCTTCTCTTGTCCCTCGCCTGAGCCGCACGTGGCCTGGGATCTTGGGCCGGCGGCCCCTGCCCCTCTCCTTCCCGTCCACCCGCACGGGGCCGGCTGTGGTGTGGGCAGCGCCTCGCACCTGAGCCTCCCCACCCCGTGCCCCTGTCAGCTGGGGCGGGCGGCGGAGGGAAGGCCCGGAACGTGGTTAGTGTTACCTGAGATGGGAAAATTCACCGTCCCTTTGAGCACATATCCAACAAACGTGTCTCCCCTGCTGCTGTGGAAGTGGATAATGGCACTGCTGGTAAGAACGGGCTCGTTTCTGTTCAGTGCCGAATAATATTCCACCGTCTGGAGGGACCGCAGTTTATTTATCCATCACCTGCTAAGGACGTATGAGTTACTTCTGAGTTTGGGGAGTTATGAATAAAGATGCTGTTAACACCTGTGCGCAGGTTTTTGTGTGGATGTGAGTTTTCAGCTCCTGCGGGTAAATGCCAAGCAGCTTCATCGCTGCCTCAGATGGTAAATGGTCAGTTTTGGAAGCAACTGACAAACCGTCTTCTGTGATCCCACCACCGCGGAGGGGCGCTCCCGAGGCTCCGCATCCTCTCCAGCCCGTGCTGGTGTCGGGGTCCCGGGTTTGGCCGCGCTCACAGGTGTGCCTCGTTTGAATTTGCATTTCCCCGTGACTGTGAATTTGAGCACCTTTCGTAGGCTTCCCTGTCATATGCTTGCAGTCTGTGGCTTGTCTTTCTCTCTCTCTCTTTTTTTAAGATTTCATTTTTTTATTTGCCAGAGAGAGAGAGACATTGAGAGAGGGAACAAGCAGTGGAGTGGGAGAGGGAGAAGCAGGCTCCCCGCGGAGCAGGGAGCCCGATGTGGGGCTCGATCCCAGGACCCTGGGATCATAACCTGAGCCGAAGGCAGACGCTTAACCAACTGAGCCACCCAGGCGCCCCTGGTCTTACTGTCCTGATGTGGTCTTACCCAGAGCAGAACGTTTTAGTTGCAATGAAGTCAAGCCGACAGGTTCTCTCTCTCATGGACCAAGCCTTCGGTGTTGTATCTGAAAAGGCCTCACCAAGCCCCGGGTCATCTAGCTTTTCCCCTGTGTCATATTCAAGTTTTGTAGTTTTTTATTTCACATTTAGGTGTATGATCCACTTGTTGATTTCTGTGAAGGGTGGATGGTGTATGGTTAGATTTATTTTTCGGCATAGGGCCGTCCCGTGGCTCCAGCACCATCTGTGTAAGACGCCCTCTCTGCTCCCTTGTGTTGCCTTTTTGCTTCTTTGTCAGAGATCAGTGACTATTTGTGAGGATCTCAGGCTTGAACATAAGTGTAGTGAGAAGGAGGACCTGGCTGTTAGGACTTAGGCTGCAACAGAGCAGTGGAGTCGGGCTGTCTCTCGTGTTGGGAGATAGCAGAAAGGTGCTCAGTGTACTGCGGACACGGGTATGGAGTCTGTGAGCTCGTCGGGCTGGGCATCTTTATTTTCATTTTACTGACAAGGAAAGTCAGGTTTATATGCATTGGAAGACTTGCCCTTGTTCGAGTGCAAGTAAGTGCTGAGACTCAGACCGCGCCGGGGCCTGTCTGGCCTCCTACATTAGACTAGTCTGTACGGCCCGTTGTTCCTTTGGTCATCTAAAAATAAGTAGCCGTGAATGGTTCTCACTGTAATCTCTTGAAAGTTATCAGTTACTCTTTACTTTGCTCCGTGGTTTCTCCTGTTTGTTAGCTCTGCCTAATCCCACAGCCTCCCTTGCCTCCGGAGGTTGTGAGCTGGTCTCCTGGTGTCCCTCCTGGAGGCTTGTCGGGATGAGGAGGGCAGACCAGGAGGGATGAGGGCAGTGGTTGGAAACGGGGAGAGGAGGCGGAGGCGATGGGAAAGGCGAGGGGGTGCAGCGGAGGCCCCAGGTTATTCCCATTCTTTGCTGTAGCAGTGGCTTCCGTGCCTTGCTTTGCACAGAATCAGGCTGTGTCAGTGGGGCTTCAGCTCGGAGACAGAAAACACCAGGATCTGAGCAGGGGAGTGTGGAGAAGTGCTACAGAGGCCAGAGGTGGCGAGCTGCTAGGAGGGAGAGCCCTCGGGGACCCTGGGGCAGGCCCCGCAGCAGGAGCGGGGCAGGGGCCAGTAGGGGAGAGGCGGGGCACTCAGAGGCCGCTCCCCAAGGCCAGGCGGCCCGTGCCACAGGGTCTCGCTGTTCCCCTGGTGACAGTGCAGAAACCGGAGCCACTGCGGGACTGGACGGCCGTACCCGAGAAAAATGGCCCAGCACTCACTCACCACCACCTGGAAGACATCCAAACCCAGAGCAAGCTCCTGTTTGACCTTGACACCTCCCTCCCTGCGCTGCTGACAGAGCCTCCATTGAGCCAGCAGGTGGCGAGAAGGCCCTCGCGTGGCCGCTCTGCATCTGCCCTGGGCAGAGTGGGGAACACGTTGGAGCTTTGCCTCCCCCCAGACACATCTCAGCCCCCAGCTCTCCCAGAGCCAGTCTTGGCCACCTGTGCCCAGGGGCTGTTTCTTGGGCTTGTGGGGCAGCACTGGCCTGGACGGCCTCGTGGCTCCTCCTCCCTGGGGGCTGCCTGGGGAGGGACACGCTCCCCCCGCCCCAAGATGGCCTTTCCTGGTCTCTAGGCGCTTCCAACGGCCCCCACGCTCTGCTCCTGTCGAGTTAGCGGCTCGTGTGCTCCTGCACGCAGCCTACTGGCCCCGGGTGCGCAGGAAGAAGCCCACTGCCAGGAGTGCCCTTCACAGCCCCGTCTCTTCACTGCCCGCCTCAGCCTGTGCTTTTGTCGCTGCCTCCTCCGTCCCCTCCTGCCCAGGCTCAGTCCAGACCCTGGCCTGGGGGAGCCCCACTCGCGTGGAAGCCTGGAGGCCAGCAAGCCATGGAGAAGGCTGCTCCCAGTCCTGCTAACAGCCGAGCGCCAGCCTGGGTGCACTGAATGTCCTAGTCTGGGGGGGCCTGGGGGGGCCTGGGGGGGCCGGAGGAGTGGGGAGTTCCTCGGAGTCAGAGTCGGAGCCTAAGCGGAGCCTACGTGGGTGATTGCCTGCTTTGTTTGCTTTTCTTTTGCTGGTGTCTGTAGCCGTAGATACAGAAGGGAGCCTATGACTAATGTGAAAGAGAAAAACCCAAGACCTTGAAATGCTGTCTGTAGCATCAAAAATGATTCCATTACGTTTAATTTGAATCAAGAATATTTCATTCTGCTTCTTTGACAATGGATATTCTAAGAATAATATTAATTAAAATATCTGGTTAAGTAGCAAAACCCACATTCTTAAACTTGGCACATAATGGATTTTGGAAAATTTTAAAATGAAAATATGTTCATTATGATACCATCTAAGGGATTTATTGTTGCTATTTTGAAACGAATTAATAAATATTTTTAAATTTCTCAGTTTAGTTTTTAATATGAACATATCAATACATGGAACCTACAGAGACAAAAGCTCTTTGGGGTCCTCAGTAGTTTGTAAGGGGGTCCAGGCATCCTGAGACCCCACTGTTTGAGGACGGGTGCCCCAGGGACACTTTACCAGTCTGCAGGACAGACTTTCAGGAGTGAGTCACGTCCAAACTGGCAGTGTCGGTGGGCACCTAATAAATACCATTTTGATTGAATGAATAAGATGAAAAAGTGCTGAAAAAAACAATACTGTAGACTAGTGCATGCATTTAAAGGCAGTGTGAGTTTCAGTGCAGTCACAGTGGACGGGACGAGTGGCCTAGGCCCCGGAGAGTACGGCTTCCCCGGCCGGCTGGCGTGGAGGCCACCCCTCACGAGGTCCGGGTTCCTCTGTTGCCCTCCTCCACCTGAGGCCTGCACTTGACAAGATAGCGTCACGCCCACGGTCCAGCGGGCGGTGGAGTCCCGGCCCCAGCCGTGCTGCTGTGTCTGCTGTGCCAGGCAGGTCAGGCGGGTCACAGGGTGGCCCCCGCTGCAGGGAGGCTGCAGGGGTTGCCTGTTAGTCCCCCGGCTGTGCGCGTGCGCACAGTCCCATAGCGGAGGCAGCGGGGAGAGTGGGTAGGGCGGTCTCTGCCTCCCAGGGGTCGGGCACCCCCTGTATGGAAAGCTCCCTGAGGCACACAAAAATACCCATATTTAATATAATCCCATTTTTGTGTAAAGGTTTCAACACCCCTCAAATAAACCTGTATGTTTTAAAGTGTACAGATGTTTATATGTAACTGTATAGCACAAATGCAAAGGAAACACCCCCCAACTCGTAGTTACCGTGGCTGGGGGTGGGGGGTAAGGGAAAACTGAGGACGGTCCAGGACATTTTAGTTTTATCTTGTTGTACTTCGAGTTTTTATTATGGGAACAGGAACATCTTTTACTTGCTAAAAATCCCTTCAGAGAAAAAAAAATTATTTTTTTGAATTCTTTTAATAAGAACAAAGTGAGGCACGGCCCCAGAAGCCACCGGCCGGGTTTCTGTGGCACAGCCAGTGAGCGGCTCGTCACCCGCGGCGCCGGCAGAGTACTGCGTCCAACAAACAGCTCTGTGCGGTCTTCCAGTACAATGTCAGGAAGTTTTAAAATAGATCGTAAAAAAAAATCTGGACAAAACTAAAAAGACCAGGGCGAAGGCCCCGTGGTTTAAGTCCCTCTGCAAAGAGTGGCTTTGCTCATTACCGTGTGGAAACGATGCCGAGCAGCGTGGCATCACTCTCTGCCCCGAATCGCAAGGAAGGGAGGCCAACGGCGACTCAGGGCCGGGGCGGGCAGGTGGGGGCCGGGGCTGGGCCATCACCCCGGGGGGGGGGTGCGCGGGAAGCCTCCGCGGCTCTGGGGGCTCTGTGCCCTGTGGGAACGCAGGGCCGGGGCCCGGGAGCTGGCGGAGGCAGCGGAGCAGAGGGACAGAGCCACAGTGCCACCGCTTACTGTCCTGCTGGGGTTTTCCGTGGCTTCCGGGCGAGGCAGGAGTAGAGAGCTAAGCGGCCCCCGGGTTGCTGCCGGCGTCAGGAGCCGTGGCGGCCCGGACGAGAATGTGTTCTGTCCTGCTGCTGCTCTCTCGGCTTCGTGGGGACGGCCCTGGGACAGCCGCCGCGGCTGCCTTACTCGGCGGCCCGGGTCGTTGCCCTGATTTCCCCGCCGTAGTCTGCAGCCGCCGCTCATTCACTTTCACTGTGACTGCACCACCACAAGCGCGCACGCACGCACTCACACACCCATACACACACGCCACACCCACACTCGCACACTCATACAACACACGCTCTCACACACACTTACACTCAACACACCACACTCACATACACACACTCGCTCATACACTCACACTCACACTCAACACACTCGCTTATATTCTCACACACTCACAACACACACTCATACACATACGATCACTCACACTCAACTCACACACTCACATTCTCACATACTCTCACATCCTCACACTCACACATACACTCACACGCACACATTCACTCATGCACTCACAATCACACAATCTCCTCTCACACTCAC